>NC_056686.1:16992211-17297307 GCF_018350215.1 Panthera leo
AAATGGGTAAGGGGCATTAAGGAAGACACTTGTTGGGATGAGCGCTGGGTGTTACACATAAGGGATAAAGCACTGAAATCTACTGAAATCATTGCACTATATGCTAACTAACTTGGATATAAATTAAAAATAAATTTTAAAAATTAAAAAAAAACAGGACACCTGGGGTAGCTCAGTCGGTTAAGGGTCCCACTCTTGGTTCCAGCTCAGGTCATGATCTCATGGTTTGTACGTTCGAGCCCCAAGTCAGGCTCTGTGCTGACAGCGTGGGATTCTCTCACTCTCCACCCCGGCCCCCCACTCTCACTCAAACTTAAAAAAAAAGACAAAAGACGTAATATCTTTATGAAAGAAGGTACAATTGAAAACTTTTCAGAACACAAAGGAAAATAAAAACCTAAGTGTTTATTATTAACAGACTTTCACTGAAAAAACTATTTATGGATGTAATTCAGAATATAGATGGGGCACCTGGGTGGTTCAGTCGGTTAAGCATCTGACTTTTGATCTCAGAGTCATGAGTTCCAGCCCTGTGTTGGGCTCCACGCTGGGGGTGGAGCCTACTTAAAGGAAAAGAAAAGAATATAGAAAATGATCACTTAGGAAAGGCATGAGATGCAAGAAGAAACAGTAAGCAAAGAAATCAACCCAAACAAGCATGGGTTCAGTTAAAGAATAAACAAAAATTAACTGGGAGTGGGAAGGGGAAGGGCAGGATAAAACCAAAGTGGAACTACCTGAAATGGTAGATAATAACATGTTAAGTCCTAAAGAAGGAAATCAGAATTCAAGTGTTCTTAAAACTCTGTATTTTGAAGGAGGAGGATGGAATTACTACAGCTTTAGACCTTGGTAAGAGTAGATATTAATAATATATCTGATAAGGCATCAATAAGCAGAGTATATATAAAGAACTCCTACAACCTAACAAAAAACAAACAACATGATTAAAAACTGGGCCAAGGACTTGAATAATTGATCCAAAGATGATACCCAAGTGACCTACAAGCATATGAAAAGATACTCAACATCATTCATCATTAGGGAAATGCAAATCAAAATCACAATGAGATATCACTTCACACCCATCAAGATGGCCACTATCAAAAGAACAAGTGGTGGTGAGAATATGGAGAAATTGGAACCTTGTGCACTGTTGGTGGGAAAATAAAATGGCAAAGCTAAACAGTATGGCAGCTCCTCCAAAAATTAAAAATAGAATTACCATATGATCCAGCAATTCCACTTCTAGGCCTAACTATAAAAAAATTCAAAACAGGATCTTAAAGAGATAATTTGTACAGCTATGTTCATGACAGCACTATTGCAACCAAGTGTCTATCAATGGATGATGGAGACACAAAATGTAGTATATGCTACAGTGAAATGTTAGCCTTAAAAAGGAGACCTGGATGAACCTTGAGGACACTGTGCTAAGTGAAACAAGCCAGTCACAGAAGAGAAATAGTAGATGATTTCACTCATATGAGGTATCTAGGAATATTCAAATTCAAATAAACACAGCAGAATGGTAGTTGCCACAGGCTGGGGGAGGGGGAAATGGGAGTTACTGTTTAATGGGTATGGAATTTCAGTCATGCAAGATAAAAAAAAACTGTTCCAGAGACTGGTTGCACAACAATGTGCAAATATATACTTAACCCTACTGAACTGTAAATGGTGAATATATCTTATGTTATGCATTTTTTACCACAGTTTAAAAAAAAAATTAAGGGAGGAAAGAAGTAAAAAGCACAGAGACGGTAGGGCAGATTTCCCACTTCTGGTCCAGAAATGCAAATGTAAAGAGCTTAGAAGTCATCACTCTGTGTCTTAATCTGTAAAAAACTGAACAGACTGAAAATTCACAACTCTTCTTAGATCCATGAGAGAAATGAGGTCACAAAAACCACTTCCCTAAAACTTAGACAAGTGGATGCAAAGAATCAACAATTTACAAAAATAGAAATTCACCAGTAGAAACCTCCATGGGGAACCAGCAGCAGGGTAGGAAAACCTAAACTGCAATTGACAAACTGCTGGAGGCTCAGTGTGGACAACTCTGAGAGTTAAGAACAAGAGGGAATCTGTGTTAGGGGGGGATGCCCCCCATTTGGTGAGCTTTACCTCCATGAGTTGTACGAGGACTCCCCGCCCTGTGCATCCAACAGGGGAGTGTTAAACCAACCGTTTTGAAACCAGAACCTGGGGGAAGGGAAATACCCAATTCCTGCTCCCTCCGGCCATCCTGTACCACCTGAGAGGTATGGGAGGTTGGGAGGAGAAGGGGAAAAGGCTATCACTAAAGGCCTACTTACCTCAGTTTTTTTTTTTTTTACCCAGGACATCGTGTCCTGCTTTCACCAAAAAAAATTATAAGGCATACTAAAAGGCAAAAAATAGTTTGAAGAAACAGAGCAAGCATCAAAACTGGACTCAGAAATGGCAGATGTTGGAATTACCAGAAATTTAAAATATCTACTGTGATAAGGGCTCTAACGGAAAAAGTAGTCACCATACAAGAACAAATGAGTAACAGAAATGGAAGTTCTAGGAATCCACAAAATGTTACAGGCACCTGGGTGGCTCAGTAGTTTAAATATCCGACTTTGGCTCAGGTCATGATCTCGTGGTTCATGAGTTCCAGCCCCATATCCCTGCTTGGGATTCTCTCTCCCCATTTTTCCCCTCCCCAACTAGCACATGCATGCACGCTCTCCCTCTCTCTCAAAATAAATAAATGGGAAAAAAACCCACATATTTTAATTTTTAAATTTTTTTAAATATTTATTTTTGAGAGAGAGAGCACAAGCAGGGGAGGGGCAGAGAGAGAGGGACACAAAGAATCTGAAGCAGGCTCCAAGCTGCATGCTATGAGCACAGAGCCTGATGTGGGACTCGAACTCACAAACTGTTGAGATCATGACCTGAGCCAGAGTCAGATGCTTAACCAACTGAGCCACCCAGGTGCCCCAAGACCATATATTTTTTAAAACAGAGATCAAAAATACTGTTACAGCAATGAAGACTGCCTTTGATTATCTTATCGGTAGACTAACAGAACGGAGTAAAGACTCTCAGCTTGAGGGTATGTCAATAGAAACTTCCAAGCCTGAAAAGTAAAGAGAAAAATGACTAAAAAAAAGGGAACAGAACATCCAATAAGTATGGGACAACTACACTTGTAATGGGAATTAACAGAAGAAAAATTTGAAGCAATAATGACTGAAAATTTTCCCAAAATTAGTGTCAGACACCAAATAACACCAAGCAGGATAAATGCCATAAAGACAAAAGAAAAACAAAACCCAATACCTAGACATACCATATTCACACTGCAGAAAATCAAGGATAAAGAAAAAAATCTTGAAGCCCAGGAAAAAAAAAACACCTAACCTACAGAGTAGCAAAGATAAGAATTCCATCTGACTTCTCAGAAGTCATGCAAGCAAGAAGACAGTGAAGTGAAATATTTAAAATATTGAAAGGTAAAACAAAACAAAAACCCAAAACTACAATTCTGTACCCCACAAAAAAGAAAAAAAAAATCAGTACCATTTCAAAAGTGAAGGAAAAATAAAGACTTAGACAAATAAAAATTGAGATCTGTTGCCAGTAGACCTGCCCTGCAAGAAATGTTAGAAGAGTTCTTCAGGGGCATCTGGGTGGCATCCAACTCTTGATTTCGGCTCAGGTTATGATCTCATGGTTCGTGGGACAGAGCCCTGGGTTGGGTTCTCTGCGCTGAGCACTGACAGCACAGAG
This sequence comes from Panthera leo, assembly GCF_018350215.1. Lineage (NCBI taxonomy): Eukaryota > Metazoa > Chordata > Mammalia > Carnivora > Felidae > Panthera > Panthera leo. Next base: position 16,995,977 of record NC_056686.1, read on the forward strand.
CCTGCTTGGGATTCTCTCTCTCTCCCTCTCTCTGCTCCTTCCTCTCCCCCCACTCACAAGTATACCCTCTCTCTCAAAATAAATAAATTTTTAAAAAAAGAAGCAATTATACCAATTATACAATTTTCTACAAATTCTTCCAGAAGTTAGAAGCAGAGGAAATACTCCTTAGCTCATTCTGAGGCCAGCATTACCCTAACATCAAAACCAGACAAAGAAAAACAAACCCCACAGACTAAGATCTCTCATAAACATAGATGTAAAAATCTTACAAAATATTAGCAGATCTAATCCAACACTGTATAAAAAGAATTTCAGACCATGACCAAGTGGGATTTATCCTGAGTATACAAAACTGGCTCAACGTTCAAAAATCAATTAATGTAATCCAGCTTGTCAACAGACTAAAGAAGAAAAATCACATGATCTTATAAAAAGATACAGAAAAAGCATCTGACAAAACCCAATACCCATTCACAATAAAACTCAGGAAATGAGGAATAGAGGGAAACCTCCTCAACTTTATTTAAAAAAAAAAAAAAAAATCTACAGCTAGCATCATACTTAAAGGTGGAAAACTGTTCTCTGATCAAGAACAAAGCAAGAAGTCCCCTTACCACAGCTTCTCAAAACTGTACTAGAATCCTAGCTGATATGGTAAGACAAGAAGAAAAACAAAAAAAGGGGGGGAAAGAAGAAATGAAACTCTTTGTTTTGCACAGGACATGACTGTAGAAAACCCAAATGAATCAACAATAACAAAAAAAAATTCCCCAGAACTAATAAGCAACTACAGCAAGAACGCAAGATACAAAGTTAGCATTCAAAAGTCAGCTGTAGGGCACCTGCGTGACTGGAGTCAGTTAAGCGTCTGACTCTTGATTTCAGGTCATGCTCTCACAGTTCAGGAGATCAAGCCCTGCATCGGGCTCCATGTGCTGAAAACGAGGAGCCTCCTTGGGATTCTATCTCTTCTCTCTCTGTTGCTGCATGCATGCTTTCTCAAAATAAATAAGCTTAAAAAAAAAAGTCAGTCTCTTTCCTATATACCAGCAATGAACAAATGGAATTTGCAATTAAAAACATAATACCATTAGAGGCGCCTGCGTGTCTCAGTTGGTTGAGCGGCTGACTCTTGACTTAGGCTCGGGTCATGAGTTCATGGTTCGTGGGATCAAGCCCTGTACTGGGCCTGCACTGACAGCATGAAGCCTGCTTGGGATTCTCTCTCTCTCCTCTCTCTGACCCTCCCCCTCCCCCAAAATAAATAAATAAATAAACTTTTTTTTAAAAACAAGAATACCATTAAAAAACACACACACAATACCATTTACATTAGCACCCAGCTCCAAAAAAAAAAAGAATTACATAAATATAAGCCTAACAAAATATGTACAAGACCTATGTAAAGAAAACTATATAAAACTAACGGATTGGGGCGCCTAGGTGGCTCACTCAGTTAAGCGTCCGACTTCAGCTCAGGTCATGATCTCACGGTTTGTGAGTTCAAGTCCCGTGTCGGGCTCTGTGCTGACAGCTCGGGGCCTGGAACCTGCTTCTGATTCTGTGTCTCCCTCTCTTTCTGCCCCTCCCCCACTCATGCTCTGTCTCTCTCTCTCTCTCTCTCTCTCTCAATAATAAATAAACATTTTTAAAAAACTGATGAATCAAAGAAGAATTAATAAAGAGATATTCCATGTTCATGGATAGGAAGACTCAATAATGTCCAAATGTCAATTCTTCCTAACTTGAAAGAGTAAATGTAATCCCAATCAAAACCTCATGCAAATTATTTTGTGGATATCAACAAACTGATTCTAAAATTTATATGGAAAGGCAAAAGATCCGGAACAGCCAACACATATTGAAGAACAACAAAGTTGGGAGACTAACACTACCTGATCTCAAGACTTAACTATAAAACTGCAGTATTCAAGACAATGTTGTATTGGTAAAACAACAGACAAATAAATCAAAAGAACAGAAAAGAGAGCCCAGAAATAGATCCACATAAGCATAGTTAACTGATCTTTGACAAAGAAGCAAAAGCAATACAATGAAGCGAAGATGGTCTTTTCACCAGGTAGTACTGGCACAAATGAACACCCACATTCAAAACAACGAACCCAGACACAGACCTTAAACCCTTCAAAAATACTAACTCAAACCGGGTCACAGACCTAAATGTAAAACATAAAACTATAAAGTGCAGGGGCCCTGGGGTGGCTCAGTCAGTTAAGCATCTGTCCAACTCTTGATTTGGCTCAGGTCATGATCTCACTGTTAGTAAGTTCCATCCCTGCATCAGGCTCTGCACTGATAGCGTGGATCCTGCTTGGGATTCTTCCCCTCTCTGCCCCTCACCCACTAAATAAAGAACAGACTTAACAAACTTTAAGTTAACAAACTTAAAAAGAAAAAACTATACAGTGCCTAGAAGGTAACAGACCAGAAAACTTAAGATGACCTTGGGTATGGTATGATGAGGACTTTTTAGATACAATACCAAAGGCATGATCCATAAAAGAAATAACTGGTAAGCTGGACTTCATTAAAATTAAAAACTACTCTTCAAAAGACAAAAGAGACTGAAAAGAGACTGAAAAGATAGGCTTTACAGTGGGAAAAAATATTTGCAAAAGACATATCTGATAAAAGAGTGAGTGTAAACCTAAAATACAAAGAATCCTTAAAACTCAACAATAAGAAAATAACTTGATTAAAAAATGGCCAGATAAGATATACAAGTGGCAAATAAGCATACGAAAAGATGCTCCACATCATGTCATCAGGGGAACACAAAACAATGAGATATCACTATACACCTATCAGAATGGCCAAAATCTGAAACACCAACAATACCAAATGCTAGTGAGAATGTGGAACAACAGGAATTCCCAGTGCTAGTGGGAATGCAAACTGATACAACTTCTCTGGAAGACAGTTTGGTGGTTTCTTACAACTAAACAGTTTTACCCATATGATCCAGCAATAGCACTCCTTTGTATTTACCCAAAGGAGTAAAATCTGCATGTAGATATTTCTAGCACCTCTACTCATAACTGCCAATACTTGGAAGCAAACGAGATGTCCTTCGGTATTGAGTGGATAACCTGTGGTATATCCAAATAATGGAATATTATTTGGCTAAAAAGAAATGAGCTATGGGGTGCCAACCATAGCATCCAACTTCGGCTCAGGTCATGATCTCATGGTTCGTGAGTTCGAGCCCTGCACTGGACTCTGCACTGACAGTGTGGAGCCTGCTTGAGATCCTCTTTCTCTCCCTCTCTCCCTCTGTCCCTCCCCTAGTTGCACACACTCAAGTGTACTCTCTCAAAACAAACTTTAAAAAATTTGAAAGAAAGGAAGAAGTTATCAAGCCATGAAAACACAAGGAGGCAGCTTAAAAGTAAAAGCAGCCAATCTGAAAAGGCTACATACTATATGATTCCAGCTATATGACATTCTGGTAAAGTCAAATTATGGAGACAATAAAAAGATCAGGAGAGATAAACAGAGTGAATTTTCAGGGCAATAAAGCTACTCTGCATAATACTATACCAGTAAATACATCTCATTATAAATTTGTCCAAACTCAGAGAATGTACAACACCCAAGAATGAGCCATGTAAACTATGGACTCTGGGTGATAATGATGTGTCAATGTAGGTTCATCAGTTGTAATGAATGTGGATAATGAGGGAAGCTGTGCACATGTGGGGGCAGGAGGTATATGGGAAATCTCTACCTTCTGCTCAATTTTGCTGTGAACCTAAAAGTGCCCTTTAAAAAAAAGGTAAGTTTAATAGACAACAAGCTTTATGGGAGGGCGGGGCGAGTGCTGAGAGGAGGCTGCAATTTTAAATAGCGCAATTAGGGTAAGCAATTAGGGTAAGCCTCAAGGTGGCGCCTACGCAGAGACTTGAAGGAAGCAAGGAAGAATGTTTAGGGAAGAACATTCCAGGCAAAGAGAAAACTGAAGACAAAGACCACAAAAAAAAGAGCATACTCAATGTATTCAAGGAATATGAACAGCGTGTCTGGGGCTGAGGGAACAAAAGGAGCGGATCAAGAGATGGGGTTGAAGGGGCGCCTGGGTGGCTCAGTCAGTTAAGCGTCCGACTTCGGCTCAGGTCATGATCGCACAGTCCGTGAGTTGGAGCACTGTGTTGGGTTCTGCTGACAGCTCAGAGCCTGGAGCCTGCTTCAGATCCTGTGTCTCCCTCTCTCTGCCCCTGCCCCACTCACACTCTGTCTCTTTCTCAATAATAAACATTTTTTTTTTAATTTTTTAAAAGAAAAAAAGAGTTTGAGAAAATAAGGTGATGAACTGGAGAGCACAAATATTAGATGACTTCTGAATTCTGTTAAAAAAAAAAAAAAAACAGAGCAAATAGGTGGGGAGGCCACGGACAGAAAAAGTGGTATCAAAGTGTTTCTTTTTAAGACAGAAGAAAAAGCATGCTGGTATACTGGAATACGATCCAGGAAAAAAGGGAAATTTTGACAAATTATGAAAGGCAGAAACCTTCTGGAGCAATGAACATTCTTGGGTAAAGGAGAGAAAATGGGGCTCTAGCATAAAGTACAAGCAGCAGTGCTAGAGAACACAGTTCATGCATGGTGACAGACAGCAAGGCAGAGGAAGACAGGTGTGGTGGCAGGAGTCTAGTAAAGTTCTCTTTAGGTGGTTTTTGCATCTTCACTGAAATAGAAAGTAAGGTCATCCTCTTAAAGTGTCAGTGGGTAAAGTATTACAGGTTTCAGATCTGGTCAGCCAGGTGAGTGGGAAATACAGAACAATCACCAGGCAACATTAAAGGCCCACTTAAAATTCATGGTTAGGATTTAAAGTGAAACCAATCAGCAAGGATTGTATTTTTACAACCAGTCTCGTTCAGCTGACCAGATGAACGCACAGAGAAGACAGAGTTGCATTGAACCAGGTTGGAACTTGATGAATTCAACAAAGCAAGAGAAGGCCACAGGAATTACAGGCATGTATAAGGGAACTTAAGCTCATTCAGTAAAGAGGAATGAGAACAAAGAACAGTGAAAATGTAATAGGACCAAATGAATGGAAAGTACCAACAAGGACAGAAGGACTGCTGGAGTTAGGGTCCTAGTGGGAGTGAGCTTGAACGACAAGAGACGGTAATCAGAGGGGGATCGATCTCCAGGAACTGAAATTACCAAGGGGTTGCAGTAACTGATGTCAAAAACTAAGGTATGAATAAGTGGAGTAGAGAATTTTTAGGGCAGTGAAACTGCTCTATATGATACCACAGTGGTAGATACATGTCATTATACATTTGTCCAAACCCACTGAATGTACACCACCAAGAGTGAACCAGAACATAAACTACAGATTTGGGGCAATTATGGCGTGTGAATGGAGGTTCATCAGTTGTAACATATACCACTCTGGTGAGGGATGTTGATAATGGGAAAGGCAGGCAGGGAGTATATAAGGAATCTCTTCCCTTCCCCTTTCTTCTGTGAACCGAAAAATGCTCTAATATAAAGATTTTATTAAATTAAAGATTTAATTTTTTACAGTAATCTCTACACCCTATGTGAGGCTTAAACTTGCAAGCCCGAGATCAAGAGTTGCACACTCCACCAACTGAGCCAGCCAGGTGCCCCTAAGATAGTCTTAATAAAAAATAAAATAAAAAACCTGAAGTTTTTGGTCACAGATGAGCATGATTGTGCGAATGCTGGGGGCAGGATGGGGTTTTAAAAAGATCACTGGAGGGGCGCCTTAGTGGCTCAGTTGGTTGAGTGTCCGACTTCAGCTCAGGTCACGATCTCACAGTTCATGAGTTCAAGCCCCACGTCAGTCTCTGTGCTAACAGCTCGGAGCCTAGAGCCTGCTTCAGATTCTGTGCCTCCCTCTCTCTCTACTCACATTCTATTCTGTCTCTGTCTCTCTCAAAAATAAACAAACATTTAAAAAATTAAAAAATAAATCATTGGAAGAGAAAAATAACTGAGAGGCAAGGACCACAGAATTGTACATTGAAAGCACCACAAATTAACAGGACCAGAGGGGCGCCTGGGTGGCTCAGTCGGTTAAGCGGCCAACTTCGGCTCAGGTCATGATCTCGCAGTCCGTGAGTTTGAGCCCCACGTCGGGCTCTGTGCTGACAGCTCAGAGCCTGGAGCCTGTTTCAGATTCTGTCTCCCTCTCTCTGACTCTCCCCTGTTCATGCTCTGTCTCTCCCTGTCTCAAAAATAAATAAAACATTAAAAAAAATAAATTTAACAGGACCACAGCTGGAAAAAGTGACATTAAACAAGAAGCTAAAGCCACTGAGAAATCAGAGGCAATTTGGGGAGCTGGGGTGTAAGAAGGTGACAGCAGGACTAAGGGTGCTGGATGTTATAGTCTGATGAGATTAGATTTAAAACTAGGGGGAAAGAGGGGAGGAACGTGGTCTGAGCCATAACAGAAAAACAGCTACCACTTGAAAGAGAATAATGGATTCATCAATGATCCCACAAGAAAACACAGGGCCAAAGGAAAGATTTGTGGAAATGACAAAAGCCACTTGTCTCCAACACCAAGATCCCTTCCACTGACTGCACTGCAAGCCTACAGCCACCAGATGGAACCCATGCACCGCCCTTAAAAATACCAAGACCTCTGAGGTTTGGGAAATACAGTCTCCCTCTCTCAGCCTCTGAGATCCTACCCTCTCCCGGATTATTTCTCCACCACTTTGCTTCCCTGGATACATCCTTCTCTAACCTCTCATCTTTGCTTCTTTTGGTCTCCCAACCTTCTCTTCCCAGTTTATATGCTTTCTCATTCTCAAAAATGGAAGGGGAGGGGTACCTGTATGGCCCAGCTAGTTAAGCGGACTTCGACTCAAATCATGAGCTCAAGCTCCGCTTCGGGCTCGCTGCTGTCAGCACAGAGCCTGCTTCAAATCCTCTGCCCACCTACCTCTCTGCCCCTCCCCAGCTCATTCTCTCTCTTGCTCTCAAAATAAATAAATAAACTTTAAAAAAAAAAAAAAACTGGAAGGGAGAGAAAGATATCATATGTTTTCACTCATATATGGATCTTGAGAGACTTAACAGAAGACCATGGGGGAAGGGAAGGGGGGAAGAAAAGATACAGAGAGGAAGGGAGGCAAACCATAAGAGACTCTTAAATACAAAGAACAAACTGAGGGTTGATGGGGGGTGGAGAGGGGAAAGTGGGTGATGGGCATTGAGGAGGGCACTTGTTGGGATGAGGACTGGGTGTTGAAGCCAATTTGACAATAAATTATATTTTTAAAAAATGGAAAGGGGAAAAAAAACCCTAAATTTATATATTTATATAAGAAAAAAAAACCTTTTCCCTTATTCCCATCCACTTTTCCTACTTCAAGTGCCATTTGTTTTTGGCCTTTTGCCTAGTGGTATGGTAAAAACAAACTAACCAACAAGCAAAACCCTTACCAATCTATACACAGGGTGAAGGAAATAGAGGGCTGAACTAAATACGGGCCATAAACCAATTTTAAAAGGATCTGTACTGGCACAGTAGTTACTGGAAAACAAATGATATATGATGTGTCCACAAAGTACTTTAAATCAGCTTATCCTTGTAAATATGCTAGAAAGCCATAAAGTTATATGCTTTAAAGAGATGAACTTTATGATATATAAATTAGATCTCAATAAAGCTGTTTAAAAAAAATCCCAGCTTACCCCAAACTGAAACATTCCCCTCAGCAACTCTTAGTTATACTAGTTTATACTATAGTTTTCATAAACAAATCCCATTTTCAGAAGAGAGAAATGTTAAACTCTAATATAGTCTCATCTATAAATTGTAATTCTGAACTAGCAGAATCCACAAATCCTACTGCTTATTCATTTGGCTTTTAGTGCCAATTTTATATGTTCTGTTCAAAACTCGATATGAACCAATCAGTACACCACTAGAAATGGAAAAGCTAAGCCCAGTAACTATACAGCACATACTTACTACAGGTGTGAAGAGAAGGAGTTTCACAAACCACTACTCAAAATCCTTTCCAAGTACTTATTGCTCTCAGGATAAAGACCAAAGTCCCCAAGAAGGCATGCAAAGCCCCAAAGGATCTGGCCCTCCTACCTAGTCAACCTTGTCTTCAAACTCCATGTGGGCTCCACACTCTTGGAGCCCACAAACTTTGCACTCTATCATCTCCAGGCCTTTACTAGCTTGACTGGTAATCCTTCTCATTTCTCCAAATGCCACCTTAGACAATACCTCCTCCTGGAATCTTCTGCGGCAACTTCCTCCCCAAAATTGCAGGGCAAAGCAGGGCTTCTCCTTCTTGCTTTTACAGTGTGTGCTGTACTGGTCCATTCACAGCACACATCACACTGTATTCAAGTTGTATTTACCCATTTTGTTTCTCCAACTTGTTTCTTATTCACCACTGTATTCTCAGTACCCAGCAGGAAGCCTAGTACATTTTTAATGCGTAAAATTTGATGAATGAATGGCTGAATGGCTGGAGCCATTATTAAATGGCTTATCGGCTCTTTGGCACTAACCATTAACACAAAACAATAAAAATGATGTCAACAAGCTACTCATGGATTACAAGGGTGAAAACAATTGGCAGATATGGCAGCACAGATACCTGGTCCTGTGGTGATGCCCTAAATGACCTCATCCCAAGCCCAGTGTCACCTGTAGAGTCTCAGTCCTGGTGCTTTTCCATTTGAACTTGCCCTTCTGGGCTTTCAGGTCTATACCATATCTTTTTCCACTCCTTAGAGTTGGATTTCAGAGCCAAAGTGTAGCTAAAAGATCATTCAGTCCACTGGTTTTCAATCTGGGCTCAGCAAATCCCCTCAGGGGTCATTCGGAGCAGGGGAGAGAACAGGGAGAAGGTTTGAGCAGACTGAGCTTCAGGCTCCTTCTCTCATTTTCATCAACCAACGCAACCGATTTCTAGCTTTTTAACATACTGGGTTTCCCCAATATGACAGTAAAGAAAGAACCCCACCACTTTCGTTTAAAATAAAACCACCTTAGGAGGCCTGGGTGGCTCAGTCAGTTAAGCGTCCAACTCCTGGTTTCCGCTCAGGTCATGATCTCGCAGTTGTGGGTGCAAGCCCCACATCAGGCTCCACGCTGATGGCAGGAAGCCTGCTTGGGATTCTCTCTCTCTCCCTCTCTCTCTGCCCCTTCCCTCCCTGCTTGTGCTCGTTCTCTCTCTCTCTCTCTCTCTCTCTCAGAATAAATAAACTTAAAAAAAACTTACAAAATAAGACCACCTATTTGGCCCAATCCCCTTACTTTAAAAATGAAGAAACTGAGATTCAGAAGTAAATACTGTGGTTTCTCTAGCAACTCAGAAAAGGTAAGGACTTTAGTCTCCTGACTATCCAGAATTCTTCCCATTGTGTAGAAACACCTGCCTGGAAACTCTTAAGCATTTTTACAAAGTGAGGAGTTCTGATTATTCACAGACCAATAACAAAAAGGTACAGAGGACAACCACCAATGGAGCACTACTGTACTGTAGACAATATATTAAGTACTTAATTCACATGCTTTCTCTCGGAACCTCAGATCTACCCTTTACTTTTTCTTAAATCACCTAAGGCTTTCTCTTCCATACAAGTATGGTAATCCCCAGGGATGTAAAGGACTTAGCAGAATGCCTTGCCCGTAAGTCACAACAAGCAGTAGCTATTACTATTATTCTATTCAGTCTCCACAAAAATGTTATGGGATAGGAACCTTTGAACTCCTAATGTCACACAGCTGGCAAGGAGGAAAGCCAGATGTTGAACCCAAGTCTACTTCCACAGTCCATATTATTTTGAGAATGTTACTCTGTTGGCCAAATCAATAATCTCTGTGCCCCAGCGCCCTCTTCTGAGCAAATGAACAAATACCAACCTCACCTACCACACAACAACAACAACAACAACAATAACAAGTTGGCTATAAAGGGCTCTGAAAAGTCCTATGCATACCTAAGGTAAGTTTCACCAGGCAACATCCTCCTAGAAATAGCCTCTCACTAAAAGCAGCCCTTCTGCCCAGAGAAAACAAGAAATTTGATCAAAAATGGAGTTAGAGTGCCACTTTTCTCTAACCTTTTGGCCCTACGCATAGCCAGAGAAAGAAATGGCTTTGCTATCTCCAGGACCATCCAAAGGCGAGGGGCAGATGCCTCTCTTCCCAGTACCTCCCACATGCCCTAGTAACAGTATGTTTATCCAGATAAAATTCATTTGTAGACACCTATAGAACATCTAAGATGCACCTAGCATTTTGCCAAGTGCTATAAGATTATCAAGACCTAACCCTTGCCTTTAAGTCATCAGAAAGAGAGAGCTAATTATAAAACAATAATGAAGAAGCCTCCCTGACAGTCACACACAATACAACACCCATCCTTTTGCTTCCAGTCCTCTTACCATACTTTTTTCACTTGGCACATTTTACCACTTGATGTATGTTGCACTGGAAGCTCAGAAGAAGTAACTAATTGTGCCCAAGGGTGGATTCTGGGGAAAAAAAATGTTGATATTAAACCTCAGGAATCATAGGAAAGGGAAAAGAGGCAAGGGTGGTCCCATCCTTTAATGCCAACTTGCCCTCCACACCAGTGTCTAGCTGAGTTCCCATTCACATGAGAAAGATACGGCATCAATTCTCTCTCATTCAGGGCTCCTTTCTGCCAAAGTTCTTGAACCCAGTTCCAAATGGCCCTATCTAGCATTTTGGAGGCTGGCTCTTCTTCCTGTCCCACCGGACCAGGAAAGTCTGAAATAGAACATAATCAAACTTGCCCTGCCCTTTCCCCCTAACATAGCTGTCATGATTCACACTTCCTGTTCCCAACAGTCATTGAAGATAGGGGGTCGACAAACTTTGTCTTTAGAGTTTGACAGTATCCATCATCATAAGCACGGAGTAGAATTGCTGAATCAATATGTGGTACACCTGAAACTAATATAACATTGCATGTTAATTATACTTCAATCTTGAAAAGTTTGATAGTATACATAGAAGTATACAACTTAGTTTAATAGTAAATAGTTCAGGCTTCAGAAGACCCAAGTTGGAGGTCTGTCCTTGTAGCATGAAACAACCGTACACAATGTATGAGCTGTGTTCCATCCAACTTTATTTACAAAAACAGGCAGTGGGCCCGTGGACCACCATTTGCCAACCCCTGATCAAACGGAAAATGGGAAGACTATTTTTAAGCAGCCCTCTCCCAACCATTTCTAGTCACCTGTCTTAAGCCCTTAGGCTATCCATGTCACAGCACTTCCTCTTGAGCGCTTCTATTTCATTGCTGGGCCTAAATTATTTTTCCCAGCATCACAAATTCACATGTCTTAGATATGCAAACTTCAAAAGTTAGTAGCCCAAGGAGCACAGAGAGAGATTATCTAGGTGGGAAAGGAGTCAAAGACCGTCTGTTCCCACCTCCTAGTCAATGCAGAAGGTACCTCACAAGTAGCCATTTAGCTCCTGTTCAAATACTTCTAAAGACGGGAAGGACACTCATTTCTTCCCAAGGCAACTCACTCCACCTCTGGACAGCTCCAAGACTTTTTCTTTTTTTTTTTTAAAGCACACTTAACCACTTGATTACTGTCTCTTTTTACTAGAATTTAAGATCCATGAGGTCAGAAACATGGTTTTTCTTATCTGTAGCTGTTTTTTACTGCTGTCTCTTCAGCACTTTGAACAGCTTCTGGTACAGAAAGGGTATAAAATAATTATTTACAGAAAGCAAAGAAAGAAGGAGGGAGGAAGGGAAGAGGGGAAAGGAGGGGAGGGAGACAGAGGGAACAAAACATCACTGCATTTGGGGAACTTTAATGCAGCAGGACTGAGTGAAGAGGCAAAAGGGGAGGAACAGAGCAGGTAAGGCCAGAGTGCAGACAGGGCGCAACATAGACACCCTTGAAATCTCACAGCAAGTGCACAGGCTGAGGTGGTGGTGTTTCAGGAACAAGTTTAGGATTGCGCTTTCACCCCTATCCTCTTCCTTCCAGCCTCCTCCACCCCATTCCCATGGTGAACATCTTTCACAGCAGGACCTGTTCTCTCAAGCTTTTTCAGACAGCCCCTCCCACAACAATATGCACCCCCGTAAGCTTTGTAAATACTTCCATCACTGTACCCATGATACTTACTTGGTCATATAGCTGTATTCCTCTACTGGGCTCTAAGTTCGGAGAGCAGGGACTGTGTCATCTTTATTTTCCTGACGTGGGCACTGAATACTGTGATGGAGCAAGGCAGGAACCTTATAAATGTGTGGTAGATTAAATGAAGGTTAAGTCTGACTGTATCCTGTACTGACCAAACTACATCTAAGGAATTTTCAGATCTGGGTACCCCATTCAAGAAAGCACTTAGCCTTCTCTCTCAAAAATGAATAAACATTAAAAAAAAATTTTTTTTTTAAAAAGGCAGCCGGTGGGGGGGAGGGGAGCGCCTGGGTGGCTCAGTCGGTTAACCATCTGACTTTGGCTCAGGTCATGATCTCGCGGTTCGTGGGTTCGAGCCCCGCGTTGGGCTCTGTGCTGACAGTTCAGAGCCTGGAGCCTGCTTCAGATTCTGTGTCTCCCTCTCGCTCTACTCCTCCCCCACTCATGCTTTGTCTCTCTCTCAAAAATGAGTAAACATTAAAAAAAAAATTTTTTTTAAAAGAAAGTACTTAGCCTTTATGCCAAAGGTTGCAAGTGCAAATGCCAAAGAGATCAGGCCAATAATGTTAATGATGACAGGGGCCTGGTCACACAATAGCTAATGGGAGATCATGTTCTACTTTTATATGAATCTCTTATATGTAGCCAACTCATTCAAAAAGGAAATAAAACGGACGCCTGGGTGGCTCAGTTGGTTGAGCATCCGACTCTTGATTCCAGCTCAGGTCATGATCCCAGGGTGGTGGGATTGAGCCCTGCTTCCGGCTCCATGCTGACAGTGTGGAGCCTGCTTAAGATTCTCTCTCTCTCTCCCTCTCTCTCTCTCCCTCTGCCCCCCTCCCCTGCTCATCCTCTCTCTCTAAAAACAAATTAAATAAATAAAATAAATAAATAAATAAATAAATAAAAAGAACACCCTGTACAGACCCTCCAAAACATACTACATGCCTACAAGTGGACATGGGAAGCAAATTTGCAAGCTGCTTTGAACAAACGGATTTAAGCAAGAGAGCAACACAATCAGAACTGCATTTGTGAAAGAACATTCTGACATGACAAACTAGGGAGCTATATTACAATAGTCAAGGCAAGAGATAGAATAGGGGCCTGAACTAAGACAGTAGCAGTGGGGTAAAGGGGTGGGGGAGGATTTGAAAGATGACCTGGTTAATCCAGTTTTAATAATGAAGCTTAAGACTGCATGAGCTAATCTGGCAGTCACACTACCAGTGTGTAGTTTCCGTGATTTTTTTTTAAATAAACTGCTATTAAATCTAATTTTAATAACTTAAGTATAGAACTTATTTCTTAGATCTTTTGTAGGCAGTATGGTACAAAGATTAAAGATTACAGACACTGGAGCCAAACAAGTTCAAACCTTGATTTTGCCACTTACTAGCTATGTGTCCTTGGATAAGTTACCTGACTTCTCTACGCTTCAATACCAACCTTAAAGGGTTACTGTCAGTGTAAATGAGTTAATACGTGAAGTGCTTAGATTAGTACCCAGTTCATCTTAAGTGTTATGTAAGTTTTAGCTCAAATTATTTACTATTTTTCACACTTTAACTTGAAAGTTAGTTTCAATCAGTAGTTTCAATTGTCTAAATATTTCTACACATTCCAGCTTAGAAACATTCACTGTAAATATGATAGGCACATCTTTTCTGTATCTTCATCCAAACTTATGTTCAAGCAGTTAAACAAAATATAACCAAGAACAGCTATCCAGAATGCCACAAAAAACAGCCCCTCTTGATAAACGTTGATCCATTATTGATACTTCTACAATACGTGCATGCAAGCCAGCCCAAAATTTTGTCTTGGGATCGCATGAGAAAACGTTAAATACCTAATTTTAGCAATTAGGATGTGTTATTTTTTTAGCATATTCCTGACCACCCAGCCTAGAATCTTCTCAAAACTGGACTGTCCTGATATACATCAAAATGTTATGTAGTAATTATATAGGGGTAGTTTGAGTTTTTTCCCATTAATCTTTACTTTCTATATTTCTATAATAAACTTGTCCTGCTTTTATAGTTTAAATAAAATCAAGGCAGAGCTTAAAGAAAACAAAGAATTGTTATCAGTTAACATAACTTACTTAGTGAACACAAGTGGCTTCTAGGACACACTGTGTTCTCATCCTTTGCTCAGTCAGTTTTAGAATTTAACCAGGGATCACTGTCAAGTTTCCAATGATACCCTCAAACCCATGTGACCTAGACGTTAAGTCCAGATAAATCAAACAACTCTAGGGGCACCTGAGTGGCTTAGTCGGTTAAGCATCCGACTCTTGATTTTGGCTCAGGTCATGATCTCACAACATGTGAGTTCAAGCCCTGCATCAGACTCAGCTATCAGCACAGAGACCACTTCAGATCCTCTCTCCTCATTTCTCTGCCCCTTCCCACACTTGCACACTCTCCGAAAAATAAACTAAACAAAAACAAAAACATCTCTACAGGGAGAATTAGTTGACCATACCTTCAAAATATGTCCAAAATCCATTACTTCCTGGCTATGCACCCTACGACCCTAGTCCAAGCCATCATCCCTCCCCTAGACTATACTGATCACTGCAAAAGTGGTCTCTACGCTTTACACTGCCTACCTTTCCCCACCTTCCCCCACCCCCCAGTCTATTCTCCCACAGCAACCAGTCTAAGCCTCTCAAAAAATAAGTCAATTTGGGGCACCTGGGTGGCTCCATCAGTCGAGCATTTGACTTTGGCTCAGGTGATAATCTCACGGTTTGTGAGTTCAAGCCCTGCATTGGGCTCTCTGCTGTCAGCGTGGAGCTTGCTTGGGATTCTCTGTCCCCTTCTCTCTCTGCCCCTCTCCTGCTCATGCACTCTCTATCTCTCTCAAAAATTAAAAATTTAAAAAAAAAAAAAAAAATTAAAAAAAAAACTAAGTCAATTCTTGTCACTCCTCTACTCTGACTCTCCAGTGGCTCCCCCATCTCATTTAGAATAAAATGCACTCCAAAGGTCTTACACTAGCTCTGAGCACCTACCTACTCTGGGTCCCGCTGCTTCTCTGCCCTGACTCCTACTACTCTTTCCCTACCACTCCACTGCAGCCCCACTGGCCTCCTTGTGAAGGACATGACAAGTCACATCATACATCGGGGCTTTTACACTTGTTGTTCCCTCTGCCTGGGATGTTTTTCTCCCAGATATCCCTGGCTGGATTCCTCACCTCTTTCAGAACGGCTTAAATTGTCACCTCATCAGAGGCCTTCCCTGATCTTACATAAAGGAGCAATGACCCCAGGCTCCCTAACACTTGACTACCTTACCCTGCTTTTATTCTTCTGGGCACATATCGCCTAGTGGACATTATTTATCTACTTACTAGTTTATTTGTATCTAGTTACTCTCTTTTTTTTTTTTTTTTTTTTTTTAATGTTTCTACCCTTCAGGATATAATCCTTGAGAACAAGGACTTTTTCTGTTTAGTGCTATATTAGCATTTTGTTTAGAGCTGGCTAGCTCTAAGAATTGTACTAAGCATGTAGTTAAGTGGTCAATTTTTACCATCAGAACATAAGCCCCAGTATATATGATAAAATACTCTATGTACAATAGGTACATGTAATGAGTTTTGTTGAAAAAAATGATTACCCGCTCTGTCAAATTCATGAAGTCTATTAGAAAACATTGCTGCTTAACTACAGAGAACAAACTTAGGCTAGCTGGAGGGGAGGTGGGCAGGGAGATGGGTTAAATGAGTGATAGGTACTAAGGAGGGCACTGTGGTAATAAGAACTGGGTGTTATATGTAAGTGATCAATTACTAAATTCTACTCCTAAAACTAATATTACACTATATGTTAACTAACTAGAATTTAAATAAAAACTTGAGACATACAAAAAAATTGGTGCTTCGATAAAGAGACTATAACACCATCAGAAAGATCAATGAACAAATGATTGTTCACACTACCCAACCAGAAATGAGTGTCATAACCCAGTTCCCTGAGGTAGGAAAAATGCCCCAGGGAAAGGAATAGAACAAGAATCCTGAACCAGTTAACAGAGTTTGCCTCAAAGTTTCCCACCCCTTTAAGAGCCTGAGCTATATCTAATGTGCCCCTTTCCCAGGAGGGGCCACCCTGACAGTTGAGAGGCCTTGCTGAGATCCCTTTCCTATGTCCCACCACAACCATCCCTAGAACCCAGTTCCCAGACTCATTTTGCAGCTGCCCCATTGCTTTGCCTGTCCAGAGAACTTTTCTCTAGCTATTAACCAGCTACCACTGGTGACCAAAACCACTAGGTAAGGGCCTCTGGCCATGCACTGTGCGAGCTGCTTCTATTTCATTAGTGCTCTCCACCTTGGTCAACAACAACCAATAAAATAACTGGCACACAGAATCCAGAAAGGCTAGGAAAAGGAGCTAGTTGTCAATCAAAAGGATCTTTCATTTGTTTATTTTGCTTTGCTTTTTAAAGATTAAGTCACTGTCTCAACCAAAAAAAAAAGTAATTTTCTCAAAAGAAACATTACAGTACAACGAAAATAACCCAGGGTTGAAATCCAGTCCTCCCATTTACTCCCTGTGTGAACTTGGAAGTTCTTTAACTTCTCCAGGTTCATTTCCTCATGGCAAAAATAACAGCACTTACCTCATAAGGCTGGTGTAAATGCTAAGGGAGATAACATATGTCAAACAGGACCATGCCTGGCATACAGTAAGTATTCAATAAGTGGTAGGTGCCTGGCATACAGTAAGTATTCAATAAGTGGTAGTGAGGCCTATTTCTGAAAGTTGTTGACCAAATGCAAGGTTAGGCTGGCTGGCTGGCTGATTACATCAGAAAACACATTAAGTACTTAGCACTGTGTTTGGTTCATAATAGGTCATCAACAAATATTAACTTTTCTCCCTTTCCTGCAACGCTGCACAAATTGTAGAGACTTCAGACACCATCCAATTCTATCAGTGTGGCCAGGTTTTGCTGTACAACATACTTACCATTTAGGTAATTTAAGCTTTCCGTTAATGCTTCTGGGGGCTCTCCTGATACTTCGCTGTCTTAGAAACAGGCACTCACTATCTTTCAATGGCAGTTGCCTCTTGACCTGGACAGAATATAAACAGAAAGTAAGAGATAGGTAAAATGTGAATTGCACCAAGACCGAACTGAGGGGAGAGAAGACTTTCCTTTTCCTATCAGATGATATGGTCTCAAGGGAGACTACACAGTCTTTCTTAAATTAACACACCTATACATTTCCCAATAGTCTAAAAACTTATGACATCTTACAGCTTGAGAAGGATCTTTGAAATCAACCAGTTAGATACCCTTGATTTATGGAAAGAAACAAACTTGGAAAGGGTGAGTCACCCAACTGTTTAGGGTAAAAGCCAGGAATCTACTAAAAATAAAATGTTCTAGAAAATGGGTAAGAAAAAACCCCAAACATCTGTGGAGTACCTACCACACCCGAGGCAATATGTTTTATGTTGTACACAAGACAGTATTATACAGGGGCACCTTGGCGGCTCAACCAGTCAAGTGTCTGACTGGCTCAGGTCGTGATCTCGCGATTCATGGGTTCGAGTCCCACACTGGGGCTCTGTGCTGACAGCTCAGAGCCTGGAGCCTGCTTCGGACTCTGCATCTCCCTCTCTCTCTGCCCCTCCCCCTCTCGTGCTCTCTCTCTCTCTCTCTCTCTCTCTCTCTCTCTCTCAAAAAATAAACATTAAAAAAAATTTTTTGAGACAATAATACAATATTGCCCCCTAATAAAGAATCTAAATTTCAAGAAGTCAAGTGACTGGTCCAAGGTCTTACAGCTTGCAAATAAATGGTAATCAGGCCTTAAACCCACACCTGTCTAACACAAAAGCCCCTTCACCAGGCTGACTGTCACTGGGTTGCCTTCTAGATGTGGTTCTCCAAAGGGCCCCGAACCACCTAATACCAATTAGAACCAAGCATTGCATCTCTGTCTGCAAACTTACCCTCTGGTTTTGTAATGAGCATTCTACAGGAGACCCAAAAAAGTCTACTAACCCACCAAACATTACCCCTAAAATTTCAAAAGAATTACTGGAGGTGGAAGATCTGGGGCAAACTTCTGTCCATCCAAGTCCTGCCAAAGAATGGAAAGATACCTTCTAACCTGGAAGTAAAGCATCTACACCTGGTCTTATATGCAAACTATCCCCCTTATTTCTCACAACTGCCCATACCTCCCTTACACATCACACAGGCCACCATGTGACCTTCTTCCAAACTGTTGGTCCCTTTAATCTCATTTCCACACCTCCACTACCAAACCCATTACATATATATAGTAGAGTCCACCCCACCTCTATGCTCCTACAGAGCAATGCAAGACGGTTTAGAATTAAAATGGAGAGATAATCAAATGATAGGTTTTTTTAAATGGCTTTAAAAGAAAGATGAGGGCCTTGAACACTCAAGCCAGTAGACCAGAAAAGAATTAGGGACAAGCAACGAAACTAGAAAAAAAAAAAGTAGGAAAAAAGATCTATACCAGGGTCAGCACCCAAGGAATGGCTTGAGTGGATGTGGGAGAAGTTTTAGCTCTCCCCAAATACCCTCCCCTCACACACACTTTTTAAAAAGTATTTAATGTACTTAAACAGCTATTTTAATTATTGAAACAGCTTCAGAACTGGTGCACAGACCTTCAGCCCTGCCCCTTACCCAACAGCTGTCTCTTTTCCCCTCTCCACCCACCTTAGACACACTTTCCTCTCCACAGCCTAGAACCTCTCCTACATAAGAATTCTGAACTCCAAAAAATGCCCACATACATCTGGTCTGTCTCTACTCAGCCGTTAACAATGACAGCAGCAGCCCTGCAAAAGCTACTGCCTCCCCCATCTCTTGCCACATTTCCTGGCATATTACTAAGGCCCAGGGGGCTATTCTCTTCAAAACAGGATAGTATGCTCTGCCCAAAATCAGATGAACAGGAACTCCTGATGATCCTGATTTGTTTTCAACTGTCCACATTCTGTCCTTATTTCTAAGGGATGGAAGTAAGCAGCAAATGACTTCTTTCTTTCCTTTACTTCTTGCATCCTTGGCATACTGACCCTGTGTCCCCAGAACAAGAGGATGACTGTAAATACCCTCAGGCTCTTTAGTGCTGCCCCTTCAGAGAGCTTTCACCCTGGGAGATCTACCCACACCCCTTCCTTCTGGCACCTCTTCTGCTCCTTCTTGTTAACTTCTAGTGAAGACAGTGGTGGTAGTATGGGTATGGGTGGGTGTGTCTGTCTCTGTCTAGAAGCAGAGATGAAAGGACCCTAACAGATCATGCAGAGTCTAACTGCCTCATCTACCAGAGGAGAAAGTGAGTCTCATGGAGAAGAGATTGATCCCAGGTTGCAAAGCATGTTAAAGTGAGCATGGTTGAATTCACCATGAGCCATACTGAAAATGAGCCCATCCTTATTTGATGGCTGAAGAATGAAGCTCTCTTAAATATGTATCACTTTTGTTCCCAAAATACTTTCATAATGGATAGAAATGCAAGTAGGAAATTGTGGTTCCAGCATGATCCCCCAACAGATAACATAAACTCTGGATAAAAAGCCAAAAAAAACTATCTGTCTGAAGTGAACAAAGGCTGGCAGATTTTGGAGGGAAGTCAAAAACTGGTAGAAGGGGTGGGGATGGGATGAATTCTCCATTTTTGGAGCTTTCCCCAGAGAGCTATCCAGCTACACTGCCAGTCAAAAAACAAACCCTAGACTTTCTCTCTGGAGGAACCATAAGACAGTGCCCAGAGCAGCCACAGATAATGGGAAGAAAGAAGAGAGCCAGAGAAGCAAAGTCCCAGGTGTTGAGTATGAACTCTGTCCAAATCTCTAGCTGACCCCTGCACTGTGCATGCACAGGGTGGGACCCAAGCACCTCAGTCAAGGGCGAAAGAACGACTGAGATCTGAACAGCCACCCCTGCAGGGGAGACAAACCTGGCAGTTTTGAGTCTGAGTTAATTGCCTGCTAAAATAAAAACGTCAACAGAAATCAGTGTCTCCACAGCATAACATTTACATGCATTCATGTTCAGGAGACAACCCCAAATTACATAAAGAACTAGAAAAACTACAGCCATTTGCAAAGGAAAAGACAATTAGCAGAGGGCAACTCCAAGATGACCCAAATACTGGAATTATTTGACAAGGATATTAAAACAGAAATTATAGCTAAGCAGAGAAACTGCATTTTTTTTCTGAAAGTGGAAGTTTCAGAACAGAAATTATAGCACCTGAAACAACAACAAAAATCCTCTGAATGAGCTTAAGAACAGAATGGAGATGACAGAGAAAAGAGTTCATGAAATCTACAGACAAACAGAAATTATCCAAAGTGAAAAACTCTGGGTCATCTGCAGTCTCTAGAAGAACCATCCTCAGCTCTTCACCTGAGTATACAGTGATTACTTTCTGTTACCAGAAAAACTGATACCAGAGAGACCCAGAATAACTAAGGATCACAGAGATACCATTAACCTGCAATTCTGTTGGAGCAGGCCACCCCTCATATCTACTAATTAACTTTTTGAGGTCTTCCAGATATAAGCAAAGAACAAAGTGTGAAGGTGGAAAATGAGAGGGCAGGATAAAAATTTAAACCGGAGATAACCATAATATCCGAAGTCCTAGGAGTCAAATCTGGTGCCCCATTGTATCTACTGAGAGGCAAGGAGACCATCATTTTTTCACCTGGAATTGCTGAAGCAACATTCTCAGGCAGGAGAAAAATGAGGAGGGATTTAATGTTTTTCTTCTGCCCTGTGCAATCTCTTCACCAAAAAGCCAACCTGTAAATGGGCCGATGGAAAGATGAAGTGTGACCAATCAGTGGGTTTGAGGCTGAAGAGTGCCAGCAGCTTGGTGAGAGCCAACCTGGTGCCACCCGGTTGATAAAAGCAGCTAACCTGAATGCCATACCTGACCAGCTTCCTGCACTCAGGTCATTTCATGTTGGAGTTCAAGACATTCCAGGTAAAAGCAGAGGGAAAAACATAACCTGCAGAAGAGATGTCTGAAAGCCTTGCCTTCTTCTCATCCCCCTCCCACCCATCCCACCTGCCCACGAGGGAGAAGGGTACAGAGCAAGTGAGAAACTGGTAAAAAGAAGAGGTGCCTCTTAGGGTGAAGAGCCTTGGACAGGAAGTTCAACCACTGACACCTCAGACATGACTTTTATACTCCCTGGGCCTTAGCTTCATCAGTTGAACAAAAAACTCAGACGACATGATATTTAAGGCCCTTTCCAATAACAACATGTATGAACCCTTACCCATGCTGTTTCCATCTGCCCCTGAAAAAACCGTAATAGATCCCAAAAGGCAAAAGTGGAGACATGCCAACTCATTTGATTTATTAGAATATCTCAATTATTCAATTTGTTAAAGAATAAATTAAGAGTCTTGTTATTAATTCTTAAATTATGTTAATAACAGATTTCAATACCCATCTATGATGGAGGGCTGCTAAAATAAGGTCTAATTCTCCCAGGATATAACTTTTTTATCCGTGTAACTCTTGGGATAAGAAGGCAGATACTCTTATCCCCCCTACAACAGATGAGCAAACAGATTAAGACCTGTGACTCTTTTAGGAAGCTAATAACAGAGACAGGACTAGAATCCAGTAATCCCATCTTTGAGCTTCAGGGCTTTTTCCACCTTACCAAAGAAACCTTACTTAACAAAGAACCAAGAGTATAAACAAGATTAGAATTAGAAAGAAAGGATTTAAGAACTTTCAAACACTATGGAAGCATTTATTAATAAACAATTGATAAGACTAGTTTGCGATTAGGACATCTATTTAAAAGCAGACCCTCAAGGACTGCCACCTGTCCGCTGTTTCCTTTTCTAACAAGTAGGCTATAATTGAGACTAGGCTTCCTTGCAATTAGCCCGTGTTTGTGGGGTTTAGCAATAGAACCACATGTCTAAAATTGCTGGTTTTAGACCTGCTTTAGAAAGTTGGCTAAATCAGAAGAACATGCTGGCTCCCTTTAACCTCTGGAAGTCTATAATTAGGATACCAAGGGGCCCAAAGGATTAGACCAGGTAATGGCAAATGTAAACAGCAAAGTCACAACAACCAGTCTAAGGAGAAAGAAACTGAAAGTGCTTTTATTACCTAATTCAATCTTCATAGTAACCCTACTGGGTAAATACCATCATGATTACTTTATAAATGAGGAAGAAATAAAGGGTCAAAGTCACACAGCTGATAAGTGGATTCTCATGTAGGTATCTTGGATCCAAAATGTGCTTTCTCCTCTGCATTATACCACCCTGGAAGGAATTCTCTCAGATCTTACTCTCAAGAGAATCAGTCCTGACCCACATCCCAAATAACACAGACCGACAAGCGGTTGATAGGTAGTTTGTGCATTCTTTCATTCATTCACGTATTCATGCAAATATTGACTGGCTACAGTGCATCAAGCTCTGAGGAAAATAGGGAGCAGAACTGTCTTCATGCCATTTATTGTATAGCGCAACAGGAAAACACTGATTGAAGAATCATACTATTAAATTAATAGAAGCTGACCCATTAATAGGGAGGTCTAGGAAGGCTGCCCCTAGTGGTGAGGACATTTCTAAGCAGAAGAGGGAGCATGTTGAATATGAGGAGCTAAAGTAGATCTGGCTGACCAACAAGGGAGAAGTGTGACAGGAAATGAGGCTGGAGAGGTATGGAGCAAGCCACACCATACAGGCCCTTGGAGGTCCCATACCATAAGATTATGACCTGAGCTGAAGTCGGCCGCTCAACTGACTAGACGACCCAGACGCCCCATCATTTAACTCTTAAGTAGGGATAAGGTGTGCACATTTCCAGATCACTTTGGCTTCAGTATGGACAACAGATGGAAGCAAGGACAAATGGTGCCAAAAGATGGGTAAGAAGGCCAGTTCCCTGTTTCAGGAGATGGTGGCCACAGAGCTAACACTGCCAGCTGCATACAGGGCACTTACTGTGCCCCAGGCACCGTTCTAGGCACTTTATAGGAATTAACTAAATCCTTAGAACAACTCTGTGAAACAGATACTATTATCCCCATCTTCTAAAAGAGGAGAAGAGCGCCTGGGTGGCTCAAATGGTTAAGTGTCAGACTCTTGGTTTCAGCTCAGGTCATGATCTCACAGCCTCATGGGTTTGAGACCCACATCAGGCTCTGCGCTGACAATGCAGAGTCTGCGTGGGAGTCTCTCTGTACCTCCCCTGCTCATGATCTCTCTCAGAATATACAAACATTAAAAACAAAAAAGAGAGAGAGAAGTTAAGTAATTTAATGGAATCACATGCCTCCTTTCATGTGGTCACTTCCCTTATAATCAGTTCCTTGCAAATATCTTTAATTCATTCGTCCCCCTCCCCTAATATTCAACTAGTAAAACTTCAATCTTCACTAAACCAAACTAACAACCTCTCCAGGCCTACACCAAAGCACTAAGTTATAAACTGTGTCTGTAGAGAAAATGCAACTACTGACTGGTATGATTTAAAAACAATTTTTAGGGGCGCCTGGGTGACTCAGTAGGTTGAGTGTCTGACTTCGGCTCAGGTCATGATCTCACGGTTATGGGTTCAAGCCCCACGTCGGGCTCTGTGCTGACAGTTCAGGGCCTGGAGCCTGCTTTGGATTCTGTGTTGCCCTCTCTCTCTGTTCCTCCCCTGCTCACACTCTTTCTCTCAAAAATAAAGATTAAAAAAAAATTTTTTTAATAATAAAATAAAAAAATTAAAAAAAATTTTTAAACAGGCTCCACGCCCAACGTGGGGCTTAAATCCACAACCCCAAGATCAATAGTTGCATGTTCTACCAACTGAGCCAGCAAGGCACCCCACATTTTAAATTTATCACCACAAAATCTCAAATATGTCCCTCGATGCTGCCAACAACCCTACTATATCTTCCCTTGCTAGGTTCACTTTCCAACTCTCCAAAACAACTCTTGCACCTCTTTTTTTTTTCCTCAATAAACCTCCAACCCCCATCAGCTAAATGACTGTCCCCAAGAAGCAACACTCAGACCATCATCTCCCTAATTCCAAATCTAACCATATGTCAGCATTCTGTGTTCCCTATTGTTACAATGAAGAGGGTCTGCTGATACATAAAGTACAACTTTTCATGTCTACTATGGATCTGATTCCCTCTTATCTTCATATGCAGTGATCTCCACTCTCTTACGTCATTTTTCTCCTGTATACAGACTCTCAAATGACCCTAGCCAAACAGCATGAGATCACAGGCCAGCACTGGCTCACAAAATCTTACGAGGGTAAGTACAGGAATAGAATAGGCACCTAGACATTTGTGAAGCAAGCAATGTTGTAGACACTGCTACAACGTGCAAGCATAGGATCTGAGGAGGATTTCTCAAACAGGGTCTAGACCAGTGAGGGTGCTGATGAACTCACACAGTGAGTCACACGTGGAGTGAGTTACAGACAAAAATCTGCATAAGAATACCACATGTAGGTCCTGGACAGACTAGAAAAAATTAATTTGTCCTGCATCACTGACAGCTTGAGAAGCCACACTCTGAAACAGTGCTTTTCAAACTTGAATGTGCACACAAATCAGCTGAGGATCTCACTGAAACACAGACACTGACTCAGTAGGTCTAGGGTGGGGCCTCAGACTGTATTTCTAACAGCTTCCCAGGTTGATCCAGAGGCCACATTTGGAAAGCAAGATTCTAGAATTTCTTATCTTAAAAAACAAAACGAGGGGCGCCTGGGTGGCTCAGTCAGTTAAGCGTCCAACTTCGACTCAGGTCAGGATCTCGCAGTTCGTGAATTCGACCCCTGCGTTGGGCTCTGTGCTGATGGCTCAGAGCCTGAAGCCTGTTTCAGATTCTGTGTCTCCCTCTCTTTGCCCCTTCCCCACTCATGCTCTGTCTCTCAAAAATGAATAAACATTTAAAAAAAATTTAAAACAAACAAAACAAAAACCAGAAACAATAAACTCTCCCTTGATCTCACACCTCCTTCCAGTTAGTCTAGCCCCAATGTCTCTGCTTCTCTTCTCTTCACAGCAAAACCTCTCCGAGTACTCTACACATTTTATTTCCATACCTCTAATGCTCAGTCACTCCAATCAGCCTTCTATCCTCAACGCTCCACAAAAACTGTTCATTAGGGTCAAAGGCCTCAATACTGCCAAATTCTGTGGTCACTTCCCTATCCTCCAAACGGCATTTAACGCAAATAACCACTCCTTCTCCATCAAAACACTTTCTCCCTTGGTTCCAGGACATCATACTTTCCTCATCATCCTACTCCACAGGTCATCTTCAGTCTGCTCCACCTTCTCCTCTACATGACCAGAGATAGTCCGAGGACCTCTTTTCTTTATCTGCATCCTCCCTTCTTTGGGCAATCTCATCTAGTCCCATGACTCAGTATCAATGACTTCCAAATTTTCATCTCCAGCACTGACAATTCCAGAAGCATTTCCGACGGCCTACCGGACATCTCTACCTGGATGTCTAATTGATATCACATATCCACATATTCCCATATTGTTGATTGTATTGACCTCCCACCCGTCTTTCTCCCAAACTCATTCCTCCTCACATCTTCCCCTATTTACACTATCACCATTCACCCAACTGACCAGGCCAAACACCTAACCATGCTGAATGTGTCTTTCCCCCACACCAAACATGAAATCCATCAGCAGGTCCTATCAACTCCAACTTCCAAATTTTCTTGAACCTGTCCCTCTGCTCTCTACATCCCCATTAAGCACCCTACTCCAAGCTACTGGACTCTCTCTCACCCTACCTACTATAATAGCCTCCTTAAGCCTCCCTGCTACCAACTGTCCCCTATGAGTACCACTCTCCAAACAGCAGCAAATTTCTAAAAACTTAATCAGATCAAGACTCTATTCTGCTTAAAAACAACACAACAAAATACCTCTAACAGCTTTCCCTTCCACTTAGAATACTCTAAAGTCCTCACCAGAGTCTACTAGGCCCTGCATGATCTGGCCCCTTACCTACCTCTCTGACCTCATCTCCTACCAGGTCCCCTTCCTCACTTCCTGTTTCTTGCACACACTGCGTTCATTCTGGCCTTAGGGCTTTTGCACTAGCTGTTCCCTCTTCCCTTTGTACAGCTGGCTCCTTTCAGTCATTGAAGGGTCAGCTTAAGTTTTATCACCTCTGTAAAGACTTGGCCAGATAATATTAAGTAGCTCTCAACCTCTAACATATCACCCTAGTTTATGTGCACCTTAACACTTAACCCCATCTGGTATTTTGTTTACTTACTTACTGTTTATCTCCTCCTCCCCACCTCTACCCCCATCTTCTGTCTACCTCATCACTATATCCCCAGGGAATTCTGTACCCTAGAATGGTGCCTGGCTGACAATAAATAGATGGGTCTGTAGCACAGGGGAGCAATCCAGGCTGGATACATAAATTTATGAGTCATGTGCATAGAGGTGTGGTTACTAAAGCCAATGGGGTGGATGAGATCACCCAGGGAGAGTGTCTAGTATGACCAGGGAGGAGGGCCTGCAAGAGTAGTACATTTAATAGCTGCAGAATGGAGGATGAACCTGCAGAAACAGCAGAGAAGTAGAAGAACAAGACCGTGTTATATCACTTGAGCCAAGACAAGAGAGTATTTCTAGAAGGAGTGGTCAACAGCATCAACTTCACCGAGAAAATGAATTTGAAAAGTCTGTTGAATTCAGCTTCATGAAGGACATCAGTGACTTTACTGAAGTGTACAGTGAAATGACAGGGCAGAAGCCAGCCTAGGACAGGCTAAGAGGAGGGAGGCAGTAAATACAGACATCTTGTTTAGATTCGAGAGGATGCAGGGTTGAGGATGAGCTGTTTGGTCTGTTTCTGTTTAAAGGGGGCACCATCCTAGCACTGCCACATGTACAAGCGGCAGGTCCTGGCAGCCGCAAGTCACCCAAGGGTTTCAAACCTTTTTATTCAGCTAAGAATTCCGTTCCCCTTGGACCGATTCCTAAATGTCCAGAGTATCAATCTGGAAGTCTTTTTTCAAACACAGATCTCATCTTCACTACAACGGAAGATAAAAATGTACACTTTCCCTTGGTGTGTCAGGAACAGAACACGTGGCTTTTTATACCAGAGGGCCTGGGTTTAGAAGGTTTTCTCTGCCATTTTAATTCCAAGGCTCATTTTGGGAGAGTCATCGTTATTTCTACCCCCAGCAAGAAGTTTCTTTCCATTTTACAGCCTCTAGAGAACTTCCCATTGTCTCTGTTCCACACTCCTTCTCCACCCTGCCTGCTGCCCAGGCAACATACCACAATGGGAGGAGTACACATGGTCTCAGAAGCCAGGGAATCTTGGTTTCCTCCATACTTCAGTCACACAGCAGTCCGGGTGATTAAACTTCACGATCTCAATTTCTTCAAGTGTACACAGAGACTATAATATCTAAACTTCATGGGACTAATGTAAAGGACTATATGGAAATACAGATTCAGTATAAGCAGATAAGGCCTGGCATAATGTGTTCTATAAATGTTAATCCAATTTTCTTCTTCTCACCATTCTGATAAAGCATTGTATCCCCTATGTGTTTTTATTTAGTTTCTCTTTCCTTCTAAGTGTACTAGGAAGACCTTGGGAAAGGAACCCTGAGAAATTTACTTGCCCAGTTCCAGCAGAAATAATTTTAAAGAAGTACCAGGAGAGGTGGGTGAGGCCAGAGGTGTTGCTGGGCAGCATGTGAAAGGGCAGGGAGGATGCCCCTGGGCAGAAGACATCAGCAGGCTCTCTGCCAGGTTCTCTGCATCTCCCCACCACCAACCCTTGTCCAAGTTCCTTCTTATAGCCCTGGATGTGCCTCTTTATCTCATCTGCTCAGAAAGTCATGCTTGCCAACAAGTCTCAAGTCAGTGTCTTCAGTATTAAAAACAAACAAAACAAACAGCACACACACTCAGAGCACACATACTGAGCAGAACACAGGGCAATGAAATCCTGAGACCCAGTCCTGTCTCTCTAATTTACTGGTTCTGTGATCCTTAACAGATATTATAATTCTCTGAGTAGAAGTTTCCTCATTTGTAAAACAGAGATAACAATACATCCAGACTCCAAGGCTGTAAGGACCAAATGAAATAATATATGTGAAAGTACTTTGTATACTGTAAAACATGGTTATGGTTATATTACAGGTACACAGAGCAGCTGCAGAATCTACCTTTGGCCAGTTGAGGTGTGTTACTGAGAAAGTCCACATTCTTGGAGTAGTCTGTTCTATGATCTAAGGCTACCTGTTTCCAACTTAAGTCCTCCCATCTCTAGCTGCTAAAAAAGTTATATTCTAATTTCACTTGATTCTCTTATCTTAGCAAGAACTCAAACTTCTCTGACTAAATGGCTCCAAGTCTCCAAATGGTAAAGACCACTGGCCCTGATGCTAAGGACCCTTTTTGACTCTAACATTCTAAGATTCTCCATCCTTTGCTCCCAAAGTACTTTGTCCATATCTCTACTTGCACAATTCCCAGTCTACTTTGCATTATAACTTTGTTTTGTATCATCGCCTAAGGAGAGAGCAAAAGGCTGTCTTACCGAGTTTGATATTCTCCATAGCACTTAACATGGAGCTTTGTACACAGAGCTTTGTGCGCCAAACAATATTGGCCGATTGACTCAACGCTAATTTCTAATTTTTTGCACTTATTGTCCATCCCACACAATAACTATAAACTCTTATTCTTCTATGCTTTTTTTTGTACCTCCATAGGCCTGGCACAGTGTGAAACACATAATTTTTTTTAAGACCAGTGACTGGTTTATTTCTTGGTCAAGGTGAAAAAGCCCAATCAACCTATCCTACCTATGATTTTTAACAACTGGCTCTGGTTATTGACATATACAAACATGACATTTATCAGAGTGTCACAAAAGGAAACTGCATAATAGAGTTATTACACAGATGGAGGGAAATGAAATGTGCGAGTTGAGGGGCCTTGTTCTCCCCAGTGGCACCAAAAATATGGTAAAAAGGCAAATATATTGATAGCAGACCTGGACTCTAGAGTTTATCTCTAGAAGATGGGCAGTCTTCTAAAATGGCTCCCAAAGATCTCCACCCCCTAGTGTCCATGTTCTATGTGGGCTCTTCCCCTTGAGTTTGGTCTGGGCCTCAAGACTGGCATCTAACAGTGAGAACATAGGCAAGAATTATGAGATGTCATTTCTGAGATTGGCTTATAAAAGACTGAATTCTTTCTTACTGGCTCTTTCTCTCTTTTGCCATCTCTTGCTTGCTTTGATGAAGCTAGCTGCTGTGCTACAGAAGCCCATATGGCAAGGAACTAAAGGTGGCCTCCATCTACCAACCAGTAAGGAATGGAGGCCCTCAGTCTAACTGCCCACAAGGACCTGAATCCTGCCAACAACTGAGTGAACTTCAAGCCCTTCTTCGGTCACACCTTGATGGCTGACATCTTGATTACAGCTAAGAGCCTGAAGCAGGAGACCCAGCTAAAGCCATGCCTGGCTTCCTATCCCACAGAAACTGTGATATAATAAATGTATATTGTTTTATGCTGCTAAATTCTGTTATGCAGCAACATATAACTACCATACCCTGTATGTTTAAAAAAAAAAAAAAGAAAAGGAGGGGATATGGAGAGATTATAAGATTAAAAGATTCTTAAAAAAAATATAACCAGGGGCGCCTGGGTGGCTCAATCGGTTGAGCATCCAACTTCAGCTCAGGTCATGAACTCACCTTCTGTGAGTTCAGGTCCCACGTCAGGCTCTGTGCTGACAGCTAAGAGCCTGGAGCCTGTTTCAGATTCTGTGTCTCCCTCTCTCTCTGCCCCTCCCCCGTTCATGCTCTGTCTCTCTGCCTCTGAAAAATGAATAAACCTTAAAAAAAAAAATTTAAAAAAAAAAAGATAAAACCAACCAGCCACAATGTATGGATCTTAACTGGATCCTAATTCAAACTAACTGTAAGAAACAAAACAGAATCATTGATGAGAAAATGAAAATTTGACTGACTGGATATTTGATGGTATTAAAGAATTCTTGTTTTTTATGTGATATTAAAATTATGGTTTTTTTAATTGTAAGAAGTCCTTAACTTTTAGAGATACATAATGAAATGCTTACAACAGATGAAATGATATAATGTCTGGAATTTGCTTCAAAATAATACAGAATGGGGTTAAGTGGGTAGGGTATAGATGAAACAAGATTGGCCATGATTTCATAACTATTGAAACTGGGAGTGGATACATGGGAGCCCATCATGAAGTTTCCTTTTGTATACATTTTAAATTTTCTCTAACAAAAAAAAACTAAGAAAGGGAAGAAGGGTAGGTAGAATCCTAAAGTCCAAGGGCCCCTCTAGTTCTCACAATCTAACTACACTACAGCCACTCTGACCTTCCCTAGGTTTTCTGCACTGGATATACCATTTCAGTCCATGCCAGTGACCAACATTACCAACTCTCCCACAAAAATTCTGTCGAGCACTTAGATCTGATAAGTTACTTAAAGTAAGATTATTTAGACAATTTGGCCCTTATAGGTAAAGAGGGTGGAGTGAAATGGTAGCTAATTGTAGAAGGTGCTTGGCACAAACTAGAAGGAATCACCATAGGTCTTCCTGGTGTGGGAAACCATCCCCTATTGCACTTTATTGTGGCCTGCCTTTGGACACCCCAGCCTCCCACCTTGATAGGTATTTTAACATTTCCTCCCTATGCTGTGTACAGACTTAATTTCTTACCTCTTAAAGTTTTCTTTAATTAAGCCTTAAGTATCTTAATTGCTGTGAATGATCTATTTTCCAATTTCCCACTGTGTTCAGCTAATTAAAAAACAAAAAAACAAACAAACACACACACAAAACTCATGGTCAACAGTTCTGCAAGAAAGTAACTTCAACAGGAAAGAAATCATATCTGCTTTTTCTTGTCAGAGTCTCTGATTCTTAGATTAGAGAATCAACCTTTGAAGTTCCTACTAAACAAGAAAATTCACACAACAAAGTGAAACTGGGATAGACAAAAGAGAACTTCGTGACTAGTTCCCACACTCTTTCTCTGGGTACACCACCACTGCTACTACCATATCCCAGTTCTATTGTACAAGAGGTCCACGCTCTAATCTGTTATGATAGCTTCAATCACCCATACTATATTTATATTCTAGCCCCTACCTTTCACCCTCTCTTT
Source organism: Panthera leo (assembly GCF_018350215.1). Classification (NCBI taxonomy): domain Eukaryota; kingdom Metazoa; phylum Chordata; class Mammalia; order Carnivora; family Felidae; genus Panthera; species Panthera leo. The sequence goes on from NC_056686.1 coordinate 17,027,403, forward strand.
AAAAGAACAGTCCTAAGATTTACACTCCTGGAGGTTTTCAACGCTAATTATTAGAAAAACCTAGGAGCTTTCAAAAATATCATTTATCTGATAAATGACTGAATTTCTACAATGAGTCAATGATATGAAAAAGTGGGAGCAGGGGAAGGACTTGAAATACAAAGAAACTTAGGAAACATAACAACTTAATGTACTGTATGGGTTCTGGTCAGATCCTTACCCTAACAAAGTAACTGCAAAGACATTTTTTAGACAATCAAGGAAATCTGATTATGATCCTATCTAGATGTTATTAAGGTTTTGTTAATTTTCTTAAATTTGATAATAGCATTATGGTTATGTGAGAAAATGTATTTAAAGATGCATAAAAAAGTGTGTAGGTATAAAATGATATGATTTCTGGGATTTGGTTTAAAATTCTTCAACACATTAAAAAGAACTGAAGGAAATGTAGCAAAATCTTGAAAACTACTACTGAATATAAATACATGTAGGTTCACTGTATTAGCCTCTCTCCTTTTGTGAATGTTTGAATTTTTTTTTTTTTTTAACTTATTTTTGAGACAGAGCATGAATGAGGGAGGGGCGGAGAGAGAGGGAGACACAGAATCTGAAACAGGCTCCAGGCTCTGAGCTGTCAGCCCAGAGCCCGACGCGGGGCTCGAACTCATGGACCGTGAGATCATGACCTGAGCCAAAGTCGGACGCTTAACCAATGAGCCACTCAGGCGCCCCAAAATTTTTCATAATAAAAAAAATTTGAATACTACCACCTAGTACAACCAAACTCTAGCAATATCTACCAGAGCTAAACATATGACCCAGAATCTTATTCCTAGGTATACACCCAAGAGAAATGAGTGCATATGTTCACCAAAAGATATACATAAGACTAAGAGTGTCCATGGCAGCTTTGTCATATAGCCAAAACTGGTAAGATCCCAAATGTCCATCAACAGTAGAATAAATAACTGTGATACATCCAAACAATGAACCATTACATACTGCTACATACAACATGGATGACAAAAGCAGCCAGACCCAAAATAGTTCATGCAGTCTGCGGCTATTTATGTTCTATTACATGAAACTCAAAAATAGACAAAACTTATCAATGGAGATAGAAGTCAGAATAACTAGTTACTTGGGTAGCCAGTACCGATGAGGAAGAAGCACGAGGGAGCCTTCTGGAATTCTGGAAATGTTCTCTATCTTGACCTGATGCATATCTTGATGTGAGTAGTCTTTACATGACAGCATACATACATAAAAATTCATTGAGTATTTTACTGAAAAATCTGTATAACTTACTGTAGCTATATCTCAATAATGAACAAATAATGGGAGTAAAAATCAGAATCCTAGGTATCAGTATTTTATAAAAGCTCTGTAAGCAATTCTAATGTGCAGCCAATACAAAGAACCATTCTACCTCAGCAAGCTCAAAGTTAAGCCTCCCAAGTCTTCCTACTTCCAGTTCAATAGTACCTGTGAGATAAGGTAATAAGAACTGAAGCTTGAAAAGATGGTGGAGCAGAGAGGAGGGAGAGAGTTATCCCTTTGAAAAGAGTAGGAATCTACGGCAAGGGAGGAAAAGTTGAGGTCAGTGCTGATGGAGCTAAGAACAAAGCTGCAAAAGACTGAATATGACAACTCATTTTAATTCCAGCTTTACCACCAACGAGCTATGGGGTATGACCTTAGGCAAACTGCTTTATCTCTCCAGGCCTCCCTATGATCTCGTACAGCTTTTAAACAAAGTCTGGAGAAGAAGGTGAGAGGAATCAAGTAAGAACAGGCCCTTTTAAAAGACCGTAGGTTTCCCTCTAACACAGATAGCACTTACCATCCTGTATTGTAATTATCTACTTCTTTATATCCCCCCACCAAACTGTGAGCTCTTAAAAGGCCAAGATTATGTATTTCATCTCCAAATCCAAGGACATGCATAGAACTTGGCACATAGTAACAGTTCGGTAAATGTTCAATGGCTACATAGCTGAACACTATGAGGAGTGCTTCTATTTATATTCTTATAAGTATAGGTATGTATACATAAAAAAGAACAATTCATCTCCCACATGTATACCTTTAAATAACATTGAGTAACATTATTTTCTTTACTAACACCAACTAAAAGAAGTCCAGATTCCAGGATGCCCAAAATCATCAGAAAGGCTCCCCAAAGATGTCCTGCCAGAGGCCTCAAAAGTCCATCCCTCCTCCTCCCTAAATAATATAATGAATAATAATATCTAATGTTTACACATTATTTCATACTTCAAATCACTTTCACTCCCATCCACTCAATTCTCACAACTCTATGAGGAGATACTATCAAACCCATTTTAAAATGTGAGGAAACAGAGGCTCGTATTTTAAATAATTTGCTACTCTAAGGCAAGCTGAAAGCTTCTAAAGAAAGGCTTTTGTAGGCGGCCCCTTTCTTCAGCACCCAGGAGAAACATCACCAGTTCTCTTCCCCCAGCCTCCCCAAATAAGATGGATCCATCAGTTCACTAGCTGCTTTTATTAAGCTAACTACCTCTTAGGTTTTCCTTGTACCCATGAGACTCAGTTACACAGATTACTTTTATTATGTTTTAAGCAAAAAATAAGACCAGCACAGGGAGAAAAATCCCAAGACTACAGAAACCCACACTCAAAAGTTGCTGTCTAACCTCTTTGTGTATAAAGCTAAAAAGAAACAAGACTAAAACTTGCTCCAACAAGCAAGCTCTAAACCCTACTTACTGACCAGAGAACTCTGCAGCACTCAGGGTATTCGTTATGCACAGATGATTCAGTCTGTACTTGCTTCAATATTTTCTTCAATAATTTGTACTATCATTTTCTCCACACCACTGTAAATTCTTACAAAGGCAAAGGTCATATCTTCCAGTTAGGAAGGTCCAGCTCCTATAAATAAGTACATAGTACCCCAAATCACACCACTAAACATGTTTTTCTGTCCTAGTAATTGATATAAAGTCTTTCCCAAAATTAAAAATTAAAATACTTTAATTAACAAGTTGATATTCTTCAACAGAACAACACATAGAGAATCTAGAGTCTCTAAGAAACAAAGATCAAAGGGCACTTGGCACCACAGTAATGCCAGGCACACATTTTAGTGGAAACTAAATCAAAGTGTGCTGAATAATGTTAACTAGGAGCTTAAAATTCATTAAAACTCAAGGACCAAGGACCAAGAAAGATGGGCACAGAACACAGAGTTAATTGGAAAAATAGCAAATCAGATTCTAAGGCAGTTCCACCCAAGGTCATGCTGGGGTCCCACAAGGGAACACTCTGGATTTAAGCACCAGAGACCTAGAGCCCCAGTGCATGCATCAGAACAGGGGCCTAGCACACAGGTTCTTTCGCCTTGAGGAGCATCTCAAACAGCAGCAGCTGGCCCCCTCCCCCCAATTACCCTCCACTCACATGCCCTGAGGCCCTGCAGGCCATAGGACTGCTGGAGTTAAGCCAGACAGAACTAAAAGTTGGAGGAAATTAGCATGTCACCTGACACTTTTCTGGCATAGCCTAAACTGATTAAAGTTACAAACATGACTGCAAGATTCCACTATGCTGGTGAGACTACTCTTTTTCTGCAACTAAAAATAACCTATTTATCAAATAGGGAGCATTCCTCAAGTTTTTTCTGCCCTGTCAGCAACCCAAACTTCCATTTCCTCAACTCCTTCATCTTCATCTAGAGTGTTTTCTTGGATCAAGTCTCCTCACCTCTCCGACCTTCCCAACTCCTCACCCTAATCCCGTGAACACAGCATAAGAGACCTAAACTCCTTTCTCCTAACTCAAACTTTTAGTTTCTTTCCAGTTACAAACATTTACAAAGGTTAGAGGTTCCTGCCTTGTGTAAAGCCACAACTAGAAGATGGGTTGAGCTGCAGCAAATAATAATGAAAAGCAAAGAAAAAATGAAGGACAAGACAGGGCATGATCAGGAAGTCAGCTAAAGGCTTTTCATTCAGGCAGGAATGGAGGGAACCCCACCCACTGAGAAGAATAAAGCACGAAGGTGAATGGTTTCCAGTAAAAAGCCAGACTGTATCTGGCCTTATCTCCTTACAACACAGCCATCAAGCCTGCTCTGGGACAGAATCATACCCAATGAGTTCTGAGTAACCTACAAGAATCGTTAAGCTGTCCTGGGGTTGCAGTGACATTTTCAGGGGGAACAAACTCCCATCATTTAAGCCAAACAAGCCAAGCTTCAAGTGCAGATTTTCTGGTCCCACAGAGCTGAGAGAGGGGCTCAAATCTTTCCACCAGGAGTGGGAGTTCTAAGGAAGCTAGAAACCGTGTCCTCAGTAGCTCTCCCACCTGTTGGGTCCTGAGGTAAGCAGGCACACCTTTTCCAAAGGTGGAAACTATGTGGACTTTGAACTTCCTTATAGCCCCTTGTTCTCTGCAACAGCATCAAGAGAATGCCACAATACTATGCCACCTTACACAGACTGAACAAAGCATCTGCTATTCTACAACAGTTACTTGGGATACACATTAATATATTCTCCACAGATCCAACTTTAAAGTCTTCTTTCACTCTTATTTTTAACCTTTCACATTCTCTTTAAAAATAAAAACAAAAACAAAACTCACTTATCTATAGAATCCAGACTCTCAGAAATATTCCTCCTGAAAAAGAAAAATTAGCCTGAGACTACCCAAGGTACACTGTGGTAAAGTTCCAATGCAGCATCTATACTGTGTCAGAGCAAACTGCAAGCTGTGGCCCTTCATCAGAGCATCAGAACCTTTCAGGATTCATGAAATCAAAGAATATCAGAGCTAAAAAGATCTTTGAGGATCAATAATCCAGCCTTTCATTTTAAAGATGGGGAAAATAAGGTCCAAAGAGAGGAAAATGGAGGCTTGGAGCAAAACTGGACCTAAAAGCTAGGTGTCCAGAATCCCAACTCAAACCTCTTAAGCCACACCATTCCTCTTCATAAGACTGAGTTTATGGAAGTCCAGCAGTTAAAGAAAGGGAGGGAAAGGAAAGTAAATACATGGTTCCAAGCAGAGATCAACTCTGTGAACTCTCCTCCTCCTCTGTTGCTTTGTAGTGTGCCTCAGGGACTGTTTCTGTTCCTCCATATGCCTTAATTTTAGGAGCTTTTCTATTTTATTTTGAGTGAGTGAGAGAGAGAGAGAGAGAGAGAGAGAGAGAGAGAGAGAGAGAGTACAGAGGAGGGACTGAGGGAGAGAATCTCAAGAAGCCTCCATGCCCAGGCAGAGTCTGACACGGTGCTGGATCTCACGACCATGAGATCATGACCTAAGCCAAAATCAAGAGTAGGATGCTTAACCGACTGAGCAACCCAGGTGCCCCTCAAAAGCTTTTCTCTTGAACATTACATAATTTTTACTATGAAGCAAGATATAAATTCCCACTCACACCTTAACCAGGCCTCCCAATCACGGGTCAGGCAAAGTCAAAAACAACCAACTGCTAAGATAAAATGACTACAAGAACCCTTAAGCAGAAAGATAACAACCCTTGGGGGAAGGGACATGTTTTAAAAAGATGACTCAATTGGATGACCCTAATGAAGGAAACTACATTACTAGACTTCATATTCTAGTGTCTAGTATCTAGGTCTTGGAGAAAATCTCAATTATCTGAATCTTGGTTTAATGGTAAAATAAAAAAATAAAGACTTTCATTCATTCTAAGGCCCTTTCAAGTTCTAAAAGGCTCAACCTCTTTGCAAGAGGCCCCTAATAAAGGAAGACACTAGCCATGATAGTACCCAAAAGGCAAGGTACAAAAGTCGTAAGTTTGGCCACCAGCCTGGCCCTGGCAAATAGGCTTCCTAGCTACTCTAGCCTTCCCATAACCTGACAGTGAACATCAATGGTACCACTAAAATTAAACATGGGGGAAAGAGTGCATACTGTCTTTAACAGTGTGCCCACTAGAATGTTGGCTGTGACGCCTTTAAGGATCTGGTCTGACCATCTACAGATGGTTTAAATCTGCCACTACTGATTGTTTCCATCCTCTCCAGTGAAATCAAACTGAATATTTATTATCTACCACTAAATATACTAAACACTTTCTCATTATCTTCATTCTCTATTTTTTCTTTGATTTAGCATTTTGCATGTTAAAAGACCTATTAAAAAATTTAAAAATCTAGTCACAAGTAAATAACTAGACGTTTCAATTAGTAGAAAACCAAAAAAAAAAAGAAAAAACCAATTGAGCATAAGCAAGCTTTTTCTACAGCATCTAAGTTTACATAGCCAATGCCACATTCTTTCAGAGACCGCTCCTTCCCAGAGATGTGGCTGATGGTGAAAATGCCATATAATATAAGCAGAGAAGACCAGAATTTGGTTTTCTGCTGGCTCATCAACAACACATCTTAATATAAAGGCTACAGTATATCAGAGATTAAAGACAACAACTGAACTGATGCAAAAGGAAATGCAAGCTCCAATGTAAATTATGAAAAATAATGAATTTTAAATAAGCAAGTACTTGCCTGCCCGACCCACTAAGCCTGGGATAAAGACGATTTCTATCAACAAGATTACAAACAGTAATTTTCAAACCTCATTATGGATATGGAATTACTTGTTAAAACTGCAGATTCCCAGGCACCATCCTTGAATATTCTCATTAACTGGATCTGTTGTGGAGTCCATAGATTTGCATTTGTATTCTGATACAGAAGGTTCAAAGACCATGCTTCTTAAAAAACCATGATGAAAAAGGACATTGTTAGGTCTCCAGGACACCTAAATGTACATTTTCTGGGTGGTGTAACCTACAGTATGTGTTCCAAAGATGCCAGGTCAATTTTCAACAGTACCAGACTCACTCCCTCCCATACTGAGAATCAATATGGGCTGATTTCAAGCACTTTACTTTTTTTTTTTTAATGTTTTTATTTATTTTTGAGACAGAGAGAGACAGAGCATGAACAGGGGAAGGGCAGAGAGAGAGGGAGACACAGAATCCGAAGCAGGCTCCAGGTTCTGAGCTGTCAGCACAGAGCCTGACGCGGGGCTCAAACTCACGGACTGTGAGATCATGACCTGAGCTGAAGTTGGACGCCCAACCGACTGAGCCACCCAGGCGCCCCCCTTTTTTTTTTTTTTTTTTTTTTTAATGTTTTTCAAGCACTTTAAACCAGGTAATCCTCCCTTCCACCTCCTAAAGCAACTTTTTTTTTAACAATGCTTTTTTTTTTAATCTTTTTTTTTTTTTTTTTTTTTTAATTTACATCCAAATTAGTTAGCTTTTAGTGCAACAATGATTTCAGGACTGGATTCCTCAGTGCCCCTTACCCATTTAGCCCATCCCCCCTCCCACATCCCCTCCAGTAACCCTCAGTTTGTTCTCCATATTTATGAGTTTCTTCTGTTTTGTCCCCCTCCCTGTTTTTATATTATTTTTGTTTCCCTTCCCTTATGTTCATCTGTTTTGTCTCTTAAAGTCCTCATATGAGTGAAGTCATATGATTTTTGTCTTTCTCTGACTAATTTCACTTAGCATAATACCCTCCAGTTCCATCCATGTAGTTGCAAATGGCAAGATTTCATTCTTTTTGATTGCCGAGTAATACTCCATTATGTGTGTGTGTGTGTGTGTGTGTGTGTGTGTGTGTGTGTGTGTGTGTGTGTGTGTATATATATATATATATATATATCTCCCACATCTTCTTTATCCATTCATCTGTCGATGGACATTTGGGCTCTTTCCATACTTTGGCTATTGTTGATAGTGCGGCTATAAACATGGGGGTGCATGTGTCCCTTCAAAACAGCACACCTGTATCCCGTGGATAAATCCCTAGTAGTGCAATTGCTGGGTAGTAGGGTAGTTCTATTTTTAGTTTTTCGAGGAACCTCCAGACTGTTTTCCAGAGTGGCTGCACCAGCTTGCATTCCCATAAAGCAACTTTTGAAGTCAGTGCTACCTCCACTCCTCATACCAAGGACTCTTCTAAAGGTTACTCAAACACACTGGTTGGGCTCCTTTTCTTGCATGGTCACTCAGTGGTTTCATTCTGGGCTGTGTTTTTATTATGTCTCAGAAAAGTCTTCCATTCCATCCTATGTAAAGTGAGATCCTCTCTAAAAATAAGCACCCCTTCCTTAACTTAGTTCTTGCTTCTCCTGATTTATTTCTCTTCATGGTACTGAACATTACCTGAGATTCATTATATTTTATATTTACTTACACTCTCCCCTACTAGAACATGAGCTCTATTATAAAAGGGGCTTTCCTGGGACACCTGGGTCATTCAGTTTAAGCGTCTGACTTCGGCTCAGGTCATGATCTCACGGTCGGTGGGTTCAAGCCTCACACTGGGCTCTGTGCTGACAGCTCAGAGCCTGGAGCCTGCTTCAGATTCTGTGTCTCCCTCTTTCTCTGCTTCTCCCCCAATTGTGCTCTGTCTCTCTTTCTCTCTCTCAAAAATAAGCAAACACTGAAAAATAATTTTTAAAAAGGGGGGGGAGGGGACTTCCCAACACTAACACTGTATTCCTAGCACCCAGAACATATCTGGTACATAGTAGGTGCTTAATAAATGTTTACAAATTAATAAAGCACCATTTCAGAAAAATTCAAAATAAGTTCTCAGTCTTTCATTCCATTCAGTTTGCCTAGCATATGCACTGTCACCAGTGTCATCCTTTAGATGACTACATCATTCAGGAAGCTGAATCTAGGTGCCAACTCAGAGAGGTTCCCTACCACATGATTTTGACTCCCCTATGGTAACATGAGATTTTTTTTCCCCCTAACTGAACTGCAATACAGGTTTAAAGGTCCAGCCCACAGATGTTTCCAAATGACTTATACTCCACAGGAATGACTTGGCTTCTACTATGTGAGAAGTTAAATGCAATGCTGGCAAACACCAGTGTGAGAGCTGCAAGTTTCAACAAAAGCAGAATATACTACATTGGCAGCCAAAAATCCCTTCACTCGATTCTGCATTAGGTCAGCCAAACACTTCCTGTCAAGACGCAGCTAACTCTCACCACATACATCTGTCAATTCATTCGCTTAGGGGCAATGACTTATAAAACACATACTATACTAAGTGCTTCATATACATCACCCTAATCTTTAAAACAATCCTACAAAATAGGTATTATTATCCCCATTTTATAGATTAGGAATCTGAAGCTCCAAGGAGTTAAATAATTTGCAACTAATAAATACATAGCACACTGGGATCTGAATTCAGGTCTACCTGACTTCAAATTCTTGCTCTTTTTTCATTTTAACACTTTCATTCCTAAGGCTCTCCCCATCTCCCATCCCCTGCACTAAGCCTGGCACAACATTTGATAAATGTTTCCTGAATTCATAATAGTTAAATAGGCTATGTCAACTCAAACTCAAGAAGCTGCCTAAGATCAAATTCTTCAGTCCAACTTTAGTGTAAAAAAAAAAAAAAAAAAAAAAAAAAAAAAGTTCATTCAACTCCCTTTGAATAATAAGTAATGGAAAACATAGCTTTTCCAGTTTAAAAATTTTTGAGGTTATTCCAAAATGGAACCTATCAAAACATAATTCATTACTATGGAAATCTGGATATAAAGCAAGTGAAATCACAGAAGCAGTGTTGTTTAGTACATTAGGAGGACATGAAGTAAAATCTGAGTTTAAGTTTCAGCTATAAAAGAGCCACCCAACAGTGGTACACTAAAATTTGAATGTGATAATGCTTATAAAAATACTTCATAAAGTATAAAGCATTATACAGAGATAATTATTAGTGTAATGTGAACCTTGATAGCAGAATAAAAATCTGATATAAGATGCCATCTATAAGGCCAGCATTATTAAAAGTTCCACTACGTGTGGGAGCACTAAACTCCAACTAGTCTTAAACTTTAAGAAAAGAAGGATATGACCTAGAGAGTACTATGCTAAGTAAGTCAGAGAAAGACAAATACCATGTGATTTCACTTATATATGGAATCCAAAAAATAAAACAAACAACAAAAAGTGAAACAGATTCATAAATACAGACAACAAACTAGTGATTGGTTAACAGAGGGGAGAAGGGTGGGAAAATAGGTGAAGTTATAAAATAAATAAACTTCCTCCAAAATCTATAAAGAACCTATCAAACTCAACACCCAAAAAACAATAATCCAGTGAAGAAACGGGCAAAAGACATGAATAGACACTTCTCCAAAGACAACATCCAGATGGCCAACCGACACATGAAAAAATGCTCAACATCACTCATCATCAGGGAAATACAAATCAAAACCACCATGAGATACCACCTTACACCTGTCAGAATGGCTAACATTAACAACTCAGGCAACAACAGATATTGGCCGAGGATGCAGAGAAAGAGGATTTCCTTTGCACTGCTGGTGGGAATGCAAACTGGTGCAGCCACTCTGGAAAACAGTATGGAGGTTCCTCAAAAAAATTAAAAATAAAACTACCCTATGACCCAGCAATTACACTACTAGGTATCCTATCCAAGGGATTCTGGTGTGCTGTTTCAAAGGGGCATATGCACCCCAATGTTTACAGCAGCACTATCAATAATAGCCAAAGTATGGAAAGAGTGCAAATGTCTATCGACGGAAGAATGGATAAAGAAGATGTGGTGTGTGTCTACACGCACACACGCACACACACACACACACAATGAAGTAGTATTCGGCAGTCAGAAAGAATGAAATCTTGCCATTTGCAGTTACAAGGATGGAACTAGAGGGTATTATGCTAAGCGAAGTTAGAGAAAGACCAATATCATATGACTTTACTCATTTGAGGAATTTAAGACACAAAACAGATGAACATAAGGGAAGGGAAGCAAAAATAATATAAAAACAGGGGAGGGGGACAAAAACATAAGAGACTCTTAAATACAGAGAACAAACAGAAGGTTATAGGAGGGGTTGTGGGAGGGGAGATGGGCTAAATAGGTAAAGGGCATTAAGGAATCTACTCCTGAAATCACTGTTGCACAATATGCTAACTAACTTGGATGGAAATTAAAAAATAAATAATTTTTTTAAAAAAAGGAAAGGATGTGGCTTACCCATTATTAATCTTTTTATGTATTAAGTCCTATTTCTCCAACTGCATTATTAAGTCTCTCAATGGCAGAGAACTGGGATATAAACATCAATATGTTGTTTTGTTTTGAGAAGAACCATGAATGATCCCACCATAAGGTATAGAGGGGAGAGGGAAGGGAAGCCTGGGTTCCTCTATATCCAGATAATTGCTTCCTTTCGTGCTAAGGCACTTACCCATTCAGATAAGTCAGATCTATAAACCAGGGTGATTAAAACAAGAATCCAGATGATTTCTTCCAGCTATAAAAGCTCTGACTCTTAGGGACAGCCAATAAACACTATCAGCATAAACCTATATGGCTTAGTCCTCCATAAGCTAAATAGAAAATAAGCAGAATGCAGAAAAAACTCTCAATAATCTTAAATAAAAGACTACATGACATGAGTCCTAATTAACACAATAAAGTATTTATCAATAACATTGATAAGATTGTAAGAAATGATCAAATCTTTCTTAAACCAGTGTGGTTTGGGTAGGTGAAACAGAGAGTGAGTTAATTAGTTAAGGAGCTACTGGGATTGTTATGTGTAGGTAGTTGCATTTTAAGTAATGATCAAAATAAGAAAACCTCACCAGTAAAGCTCACATTCTCTTATTTTCAACCTTTAAACATAAGTGCCCACTGCCTTATCAAAATCCAGATTATAAAGATGACGAGATTTAGAATCTTGCAACACATTCTAAATCAGCATAGCCTTTCTTATAGTTTCAACATTTTCCCCCAATCCATCTCTCTATAACAAAATCCTCCAACTACTCAGTGCCTACTAGTGATACAACTCCCACCCCATCAAACTTTCCCAAGGAAGGAAGATCACTTAGAAGAATTTGTTTTCAGGACACCTGGGTGGCTCAGTCAGTTAAGCATCCAACTCTTGATTTTGGTTTCAGGTCATAATCTCATGATTTGTGAGATCAAGCCCCTCATCAGGCTCTGTGCCGACAGCACGGGGCCTGCTTGGGATTCTCTCTCTCCCTCTGTCTCTGCCCTTCCACCGTTCATGCTCGCTCTCTCCCTCTCCCTCTTTCTCAAAATTAAATAAATAAACTTAAAGAAAAAAAAAATGTGTTTTCCTTGTCCACTGTTTTCTGCATGTTTCTGTATCTGCATACAAACCATGTGCCAGAATCACAATTTCACATCTGCAAGTGATCAATGCTGTTAGAATTTCAAAGAATACAATGCACATAATAGCAATAAGTATTAGTTGATTAACAGATTCAGAATACCAGAGACAAATGCACAAATAAGAATATAAGAGGAGCACCCATTACAACTACAGACTAAAGTCTAAATTCCTCAGATTGTCACTCAAGGCCCAGGCATGTCAGCCATTATCTTTTTCTTTCCCTGGACAGACAGACCTACTCATTATTTCCTGAGGACAAATTCCTTCATGCAATACCTTTGCCTGGACATCTCCCTGCCCGGAATGGCTGCCATCTCTTCCATCTCATCAAATCTGTTCAAGAAACAATTCAATGTCATGTCCTCTTCAATGGAACTCTCCCATACCCACTACTCATTAATTCTTCCCCTCTTCGGGTGCCTGGGTGGCTCAGTCAGTTAAGTGTCTGACTCTTGATTTCGGCTCAGGTCATGATCTCACAGTTTGTGAGTCGAAGCCCTGCATCAGGCTCTGCACTGATAGCATGGAGCCTGCTTGGGATTCTTTCTCTCTCTCTCTCTCTCTCTCTCTCTATCTCTCTCTCTCTCCCTCTCCCTCTCTCTCTGCCCCCTGCTCTCTCTCTCAAAAATAAACATTAAAAAAAAAAAGTCTTCCCTTCTTGAACTGCTATCTAGCATATAAGCATGTACTACCAAGATGGAGGTACTGTTCTCTTATCCAATACACTCATTTTTTTGTGTTTAGACGATATTACTCCAACTATTATGTAAAAGTCTTTAAGGTTAGTATAGATTTGTCTTTCCTTTATACTCCCACCAGTACTATGTTATGAATATAACAGTTATTCAATAAAGACCTGTTTAAGGAAAAAAGCAAGAGGAAAGGAGAGGGGAGTAGCCTCAGGATACACCAAGTTATAGTTAAAACTGAGCTCTTTACCAATGATCTGAATCCTTCAGATATTTGATGGAGTACAGTTTGTATTTCTCAATGGTTTCCAATCACTTAAAATAAATAAAAACCTTACACAACTTGGTCACTGCCTTCCTGTCCTGCTTCATCTCCTGTCATATTCTTCTGCCATTCTCTCTGATCCTTCTCACTCTGCTCCTCCATACATACTGGCCTCCTTAAGTCCTCACAATAGCCAGCTCATCAAACAAAACCTTAGGATCTTTGGGGGTGCCTGGGTGACTCAGTCAGTTGAGCACCCAAATTCAGCTCAGGTCATGATCTCACAGCTCGTGAGTTCGAGCCCCACGTCAGGCTCTGTGCTGACAGCTCGGAGCCTGGAGCCTCCTTCAGATTCTGTGTCTCCCTCTCTCTCTGCCCCTAGCCCACTTGCATTCTGTCTCCGTCTCTCTCAAAAATAAATAAACATTTAAAAAAAAAAACTTTTTTTTAATAAACCTTAGGATCTCTGTACTTGTAGTTTCCTCTGCCTTCCCCCAGATCTTCCCATAGCTATTATCTCCTCACGACTTGTCAAGTTCAGTGTCACTTCCTCACAAATGCTTCCCCTGACAATGCTAGCTAAAGCTATACTCTTCACCTCCTATTACTACCTACTGTATCAAACTTCTATTTTCTCTATCTGAAATCATTCTGTTGATATGCTGATATGTGGTCTCTCTTGACTAGCATGTAAGCTCCATGCAGGCAAGAATTTTGTCAGTGTTGTTGAGCACTGTATCCCAATGCCGAGAATACTACCCGGCATACAGAAAATAGTCCATAAATATTACCCCAAAAAAGTGTTTGTTTCCTCTCACCTAATACTATAGTCCTCCACAAGAGCATAAATACTGTTTCCTATTTCATCTCCCACAACACCTAACAGACTAAATATACTGAAATGCACTGAAATCAATGTTCAGTTATAATCTTCTGACACACACTTCCAATTACAACTTTAATTAAATCAACAAATATTAAGTAGCTACTATAAGCCAGGCACTAGGCTAGGCATCATTCTAATTTCTTATGTTTTCAATTTATCATGTGCATGGATATTCTGAAAGTTCCAACACTCCACTATAAGCAAAAGAAGCCCTGAACCTCCTCCCCTACAATCAGATGACTTAATTTTGTTGACCAATGAAATGCAACTAAGTGCAGCTACCTGCAGAGCACCATATAAACTTATAGTTATTTCTGTATCACAAACCACTGTTTCACTGCTCACTTCACTGCTTCACTGCTCAACTGTATGTCCATCTCTCATCTATTACCATTCTTCAAGAGAGTATTTCTGAAAAAACTATAAAAGACAATCTTGAGAAATCTGGAAACATGTCAATATGAACTGATATATTAGGAACATAATTTTTTCAGGTGTGATATAACGATATGGTAGTTATCTAGTAGATTGCCTTTATTCTAGGGGGTTACATATCTGCAGGTTTTCAAACAGTTAAGAAAAAATGGATACGTATATATAGATATACATATAAACCACGTAAGTACAATAAGGCAAAAAGTTCACAATTACTGAATCCAGCTAAAAGGTGTTTTAGTTTTCTTCAGTAAGTTTCAAAATTTTTCATAAGAAGGTAGTAGGGGAAATGTTCCTCTTAAAAAATTAAATACATATATTTTTCTAAGCTGTAACTACTTGGTTTTCAGCACAGCCTTTAACATATAATTAGGCAAAAATTGATCCAGACAATACTACAGGATCCACAAATTGAAACAGTAAAGTAGAAGAAATATTGACAACACGGGTAAGGAACAGGTAAAACTAGCCATGGTAAAGACGACTTCTAGTCCAGAATAGGCCAGGTCCCTTCTTAAGCAGACTTGGGCTCAGAAGAAGACACCATATTTTGGAACCCTGCTTCTAGAGGGCAGCTGTTCAGTACAACACATGCAGACCCAATCTTTCAGCCTCACACTCCCAGGGAGAGAGTCTACAATGGGAAACTAAACTACAGAGCACAGTAACAATATATATTAATAGGGCTTTCTAAATAAGCTCAGGAGTACTATTCTAAAAATATAATTTGTTTTTTTATTGCTATTGTTAAGTAGATGTTAAGAACTATACCAACACCACCAATGTAATAACTGATTCAGGCAAGGATCATCAGTGTATGCTAAAAAAACATCTGGTAGGAGAATAAGATATTCACAATGTCTCAAACTCACCCCACAGATTACTTACAAAGGGGAGTAAGTACCTTTTTAATGAAAAGGTGAAATTTTGCCATCAACAATAATGGAGCAGACTAACATCATGTCTCTCAATATGATACAAGGAGAACTTCACAGCGTTTACCCTATATCTAAGCATGAGAGAACAATTAGACAAATCCAACTTATAGGACATTACAACTGGCCTAGACTCTTCAAAAGAGAAAGTGTTATTAAAGACACGCACATACACAAAAGAGTAGAGATTTTCTAGGTAAGGGATCTTCAAACTAAAGTTTTACTGGAGTACAGCCATACCCATTCATTTACACACTATCTATGGGTGCTTTCCTCTTAAAGAAATAGTATGGCCCACAAAGCCAAAAAATATTTACTATGTGGTCCTTTACAGAAAACAATTTGCCAATCCCTGCTCTAGATTAAAAGGGACACGTGGACCAAATGTAACAAGAAATCCTTGAAGTGGATTCTAAAGGGGAGGGGAAGCTATAAAGAACACTTCTGAAACAACTGGGATATCTGAACATGAACTAACATTAAACACTGGTGTATCAATGTTGAATGCAGAATTATATAGGGGATACAGATTATGATGTTTGCAACTTGCTTTCAAAAGTTTCAGAAAAACAAATTAAACAAATGGAAAAAGCAAATATGACTTAAATATTAATCATGAACCTGGGCCAGTAGTTCTCAAACTTTTTGATCTCAGGACTCCTTTGCACTCTTAAAAATTACTGAAAGGGAGGCCTAGGTGGCTCAGTCTGTTGAGCATCTGACTCTTGATTGTGGCTTGAATCATGATCCCAAGGTTGTGAGACTGAGCCCCGCACTGGGCTCCATGCTCAGCATGGGATTCTCTCTCTCCCTCTGCCCCTCTCCCTTGCTCTCTCTTGTGCTCTCTCCAAAATAAAAATAAAAATAAAAAAATTACTGAAGACCCCCAAAGGGCTTTTGTGTGTATGAGTTATATCTATCTGTATTCGCCATATAAGAAAACAGAGAAAATTTTTAAATGTATTAATTTTCAAATTATATAAACTCATTATAGGTTACCCTAAGTAACATATTTTTATGAAAAGTAATTCTCCAAGACCAAAAACTTTAATGAGAAGAGCGGCATTGGTTTTTGCACTTTGGCAAATCTCTTTAACATCTGTTGTTGCAGTACCATACCTGCTTCTGCGTCCGTGCATTATAACATCGTATTTTGTTTGAAGTATGAGAAGAAAATACAACTTTACACAATATGCACTTGAAAAAGGAGTGCCTTAATAGCCTTTTAAGAGGATTAGAGATATTCTTATATGATACCATATAAGATACCATGACACCATAACTTGACAAGTAGTAGTTTCTCACAGGCCAGTTGTAAGGTGGAATCTGAAGCCACATCAATTTTTCATACTCTGTTATATTAAAATCCATTGGTCTATTTTGCACTGTGAATAGATCTTTTACCCAAGTGTGATTTTATAAAATCATGCCTTGATAATTTGGCAAATACTAGTTCACTAAGTTAACAGGCAGATCTTCTTAAATACTGACACATTCCATTATATAATCTCAAAAATTCACTATCACTACTATTGCCACCAAACTCCAAACTCGTCAAAAAAGACTTGAGCATTGGGAAGTTGACAAGCTCATAGTGAAAGATGTAAGTAACACAAAATTCTAACTTTTGCTTTAAAGTCTGAGTTTTATCACTGGCAATAGATATTGTCAGTTGTTTTCCCTGAAGTGACAAACTTAATTTCATTCATTTCCAAAAAATGTCTCCCAAATACCCAAAACTGAGTAACCAGTGTGTCACTCATTCTTTCAAGTAAAAATGATGTCATGAAAGAAGAGGTTAGTTTAGTTGCAACTCAAACAATAAACCAGTGTTTATCCTCAAATAAACGCTATATCCTGATATGCAGAAATATTTCATAGAACTCCCCATTTCATCAAATGGAACACTAAAAAGATGTGTATTCAAGAATCAAAATTTAATAAAATTAGTAACTTTTACTGCTTCAAGGACTTTTTTTTTTTTTTAAGATTTTATTTTTCACTAATCTCTGCACCCAACATGGAGCTCAAACTTACAATTCTGAGATCAAGAGTCGCATTTCTACTGACTGAACCAGCCAGGTGCCCCAAGGACATTCTCAAATGAAACTAGAAATTTTGTTTTACTGCAAGTGTGCTGCAAACATAATTATTACTAATACAGTTTGATACCACTACCTTGATTTGTGCTAAGACACCAACAGCACCATTGACTGCTTTTGCGTCATCAATACAAACGTCTTCACGGTGAAATAGGCAAATGATAACTTAGAATTATTATTATGAAAATAGTTCTAACCTTGCAGATTCCCTTAAAAGGTCTTGGGGACCCCCAGGGATATATAAATAACCCTTTGAGAACCACCGACGTAGTGAAAGGTATATGAGTGTTCATAATACTATTCACACAATCATTTAGTAGGTTTACAAATTTTCAAAAACAGTAATTGAAGAGAAAAAGAAAGAAACCATAAAGAATTCTTTTTTTTTTTTTTTAACGTTTATTTATTTTTGAGACAGAGAGAGACAGAGCATGAATGGGGGAGGGGCAGAGAGAAAGGGAGACAGAATCCGAAGCAGGCTCCAGGCTCTGAGCCATCAGCCCAGAGCCCGACGTGGAGCTCGAACTCACGGACCGTGAGATCGTGACCTGAGCTGAAGTCGGACACTTAACCAACTGAGCCACCCAGGCGCCCCAATTCTCAACTCTTTTAAAGAGCGAGAGAAAACTCCTTCCCCAATATTAATAAAGGGGTGGCACAGCAATGTCCTTTTGAAAAACAAAGAACAGTATGGAAATCAGCTGTCCAATGAAGGCCCAATACAAAAACTCAACTCCCTTGGGTTTATCTCAACAAGAGTCCATGTAACAAGGAACTATCAACAACAAAACAAATACAGATCCATAGCCCCTTGTTTTCAGCTAAATATATTTTGGAAGTCATAATTTTTTTTTTTAATTTGGAAAGATAATAGGGACTAGGACAATACCCAGTAGGCAAACACATCAATTATTTCCACAATTTAAAGACAAAAATAATCATGGGGTGCCTGGCTGGCTCAGTTAGTACACCATGTGACTCTTGATCTCAGGGTTGTGAGTTTAAGCCCCACACTGGGCATTACGGGTAGAGTTTACTTTAAAAAAAAAAACATATACTGGGGCACCTGGGTGGCTCAGTCGGTTAAGCATCCAACTCTTGGTTTCGGCTAAGGTCATGATCTCACAGTTCATGAATTCAAGCCCCTCTGTGTTGACAGCACAGAGCCTGCTTGGGATTCTCTCTCTCCTCTCTGCCCCTTCCCCATCCTCAAAATACATAAACATACACCCCCCCCCCCCAACACACACACATTATAAATAGCCTCACTTTAGGGGCGCCTGGGTGGCTCAGTTAAGTGTCCAACTTCAGCTCAGGTCATGATCTTGCGGTTTGTGGGTTCGAGCCCCGCATCGGGCTCTGTGCTGACAGCTCGGAGCCTGGAGCCTGCTTCAGATTCTGTGTCTCCCCCTCTCTCTGCCACAACCCCCATGCTCATGCTCTGTCTCTCTCCATCTCTCAATAATAAATAAACGTTACCAAAAAATTAAGCCTTTAAAAAAAAGTCTCACTTAAATTCAGGTCAGATTTTGCTATGAAGTGAATCAGGTTTTTCTTTTTTTTAAGTTTATTAGAGAGAGAGAGAGAGAGAGAGAGAGAGAGAGAGAGAGAGAGAGAGAGAGAGAAAGACAGCACACAAGCGCAAGAGAATCGGGGGAGGGGCAGAGGGAGGGAGGGAGGGAGGGAGGGAGGGAGAGAGAGAGAGAGAGAATGAGAATCCCAAGCAGGCTCCACTCAGTCAGCGTGCAGAGCTGGGTGTGGGGCTCAAACTCACAAACCTGTGAGATCATGACCTGAGCCCAAATAGTCAGATGCTTAAGCAACTGAGCCACATAAGCACCCCTTTGTTTTTCATTTTTAAGTGTTTTCTAGGTTTTGATATTGCACATAAATAACTGCAGACTCCTTGGGAATACACTATCCTCCTATTCAAATAGTTCCATTAGTCCACACAGTACCTATTTATGGGCAAGGTTAGAGACTTTTGAGATTTTTTAAGAGAATCCAATGAAGTTGCATATTCTACTGAAGAAATTAGAAAAACCACATTAACAGAGAAGTGGTTAAGAATAGGCACAGTGCCAGTATAAATCAGGAGTCAGTGACCAGGGGACCATGGGCTGAGTCAGTGCAATATCACTGGTGTTATAATAAATCACAGGTAGCCAACTGGAAAACTTAGAGCCATATATAACTTTCTAAGGCTGAAAATTGGTCCCTGAAGGAAAGAGAAATGATTAAAAATTAAAACTATCCATCAATTTATACCTAAAATATGTAACAGATATGTCAATTCCACTTGGAGGCAAATTATTGCAACCCTTCATTGAAACACTGGCAAATTCCTGATACTACTTCTTAACCAGACTCTAAGTAACCCATGGCAAAATGGTATACTGGAAATAGTGAACTGAGAGTACAGGACACCTCAGTTCTCACCTCAATTCTGCCACTAACTACACAGCCTAAGTAAGGAACACAGCAGACACTAAGCAAATGCACTGTTAAATCAATGACCTTAAATTTTGTATGCCTCTAATTAATCACTTGTAATAGCGAACACTTGATTAAAACATCCTTAAAGGTCTCTTTTATGTATAAATTCTTTTTTATTTTTTTAACATTTTTATTTTTGAGAGAGAGAGAGAGACAGAGCATGCGTGTGCTGTCAGCACAGAGCCCGACATGGGGCTCGAACTGATGAGCTGCAAGATCATAACCTGAGTGAAAGTCAGACGCTTAACCGACTGACCACCCAGGCGACCATATAGCTATAAATTCTTTAATAAAAATCCAGGTTTATTCATATGACTGGAGCTGGTCAGAATTTATTATGACTAGTTTTAAAGAAAGCCAGGGTTGGAGAGAAAAAAATAAAAAGTTTTCTAGCAAAAGTAGCAGCATGCACAAGAGTTCTATTGTTAACAACAAATGAGATGGGGTATAATCTGACCTATAATATATGTGTCTCCAAGGACCTTATCAACTCGAACAACGTTAGTGGAGACCTTAAATACTACCTAGTTCAAATCATTCACTTTTATAGGGGAGAAAACGGAGACCCTGAAGTTACATTATATACCCAAGGTCATACTATCTAGCTGTGGCAATGCTAGGACTAAAACTCAAATTTCTCTAGTCCCCAGTCAAATGCTCACTATCTTTCTTGTAACCCAAGACCTCTAGAACAGTGCTACCTGTAGTATGGCAGTTCCTTCAATCAACATATGCTCTTTCAGGACCTCTAGTTCTACTGTATCATATTAATGTATGAGGTAGGCAATGAATTATAGGCAAATAGATCCAAAAACTCAGAGAATCATGTATCTGATGAGAGACTAATATCCAAAATATACAGAGAACTCTTATAATTAAAATATAAAGAGACAAATAACCAATTTTTAAAATGGCAAAGGATTTATATAGGCATTTCTCCAAAGAAACATACACCAATGGCCAATAAGCACATGAAAAGATGCTCCATCATCATTAGTCATTAGGGAAATGCAAATCAAAACCACAATGCGATATACCACTTAACACCCACCAGGTATGGCTATAAACAAAAAGGACAGTAACAAGTGTTATGAGGATATGGAGAAACTGGAACCCACCTACACTGCTGGTAGGTGCAGATGTTCTGAAAAAAAATCTGGTAGTTACTCAAAAAGTTAAACATTACATTATCATAGGACGTAGCAATTCCATTCTAGGAATACACCTAAAAGAAATGAGAACTTGTGCCTACACATGAACTTCTATGGCAATCTTTATTCGCAACAGCCCAAAAGTGGAAACAACCCAAGCGTCTTTCAACCAATGAATAAACAAAATGTGGTATATCCATACAGTGGGGTATAATTCAGCCCTAAAAATGAAGGACTGATAACAATGCTACAACACAGATGAACCTTGCAAATACTACGGTAAGTCAAAGAAGCCAGACACAATAGTCTACATATTGTATGATTCCATTTATATAAAATGTCTAGGATAGGCAAATCCACAGAGAGACAGAAAATGGATTATGACTGCCAGGAACTGGAGATAGGGGAGAATGGAGAGTGACCGCTAATGCTATGGGGTTTCCTTATGGGGTGATAAAAATGTTCTGAAATTAAATAATGATGATAGTTGTGAATTTTATGGTATGTAAATTATATATATATATATATATATATATATATTTTTTTTTTTTTTTTAACATTTATTCACCTTTGAGAGACAGAGAGACATAGCACAAGTGGGGGAGGGGCAGAGAGAGAGAGAGACACAGAACCCAAAGCAAGCTCCAGGCTCTGAGCTGTCAGCACAGAGCCTGATGCAGGGCTCGAACCCACGAACCGTGAGATCATGACCTGAGCTGAAGTCGGACACTTAAATGACTGAGCCACCCAGGCACCCCTTTGTTTGTTTATTTTAAAACACACGCAGAGACACCAAAGTGAACTTCTCACTCAAGTCCTTCTGGGGTTGGAAAAAGAAAAATACCAACACAAGGTTGATGTATCGAACTCTCAATTTATTACATGGTGAGCCAGGCATGTGCTATAAAATAGGAATACAGAGAACAAAATACTCTGTTCTTATGATAGTCACAGTTCATTATAAGTAGACAAAAGTGTAACAATGTGCTAAGTGCAACAAGTGCTACAGAAGATGTACAATAACAGAAGTACAGAAGAGACTTGATGTATGAGTTAGGAAAGGTTTCATGGAAGACATCTAAACAAGATTTTAAGAAGGAATGGAATATGGGGCACCTGGGTGGCTCAGTCAGTTAAGCGTCCGACTCTTGGCTTCAGCTCCAGTCATGATCTCATGGTTCATGAGTTCAAGCCCCACACTGGGTTCTGAGCTAACAATGCAGAGACTGCTTGGGATTCTCTCTCTCTCCTTCTCTGTCTGCCCCTCCCCTGCTTGTGCACTGTCTCAAAATAAATAACCTAAAAAAAAAAAAAAAAAAAATCTTTAAGAAGGAATACAACTTCAGCCAGATAATGGGAGCAAAAATATTATGTATAAGTCCATGCTAAGTGTCATAATGGCATTTAGAAGTGAGACAAATCATTTCTGTGGAGTGACTTATAAGAGCTCCATGGTAGAATTTAAGCTCATCTTTCAGAATGAGTAGAACATGATTATGCATAAAAAAGAAAGGCCTGGACCTTGAGATAAACTGAGGAAATAATGAATCACCGGCAAAATACAACTGGAAATGCACATATTTAGCTCAGCACAGCAAGAGTAACACAAACAGACTGCTGAAATAGCACTGGCTAGTTGCTGGTATGATTTGGGTAGTATTTCAATTTGTTTCTTCAAAAGAAATATTGCCTCAAGTATTCCAGTTGTCCCAGTTCTTTATTGCACATGTAACATCTACATGCCAGCTACCTATCTACTCTCATTTTATCTTTTTTTAAAAATGTTTACTTATTTTGAGACAGAGAGAGAGAGAGCAAGCATGAGAGCAGGGGAAGGGCAGAGAAAGAGAGGGAGAGAGAGAATCTAGAAGCAGGCTCTACAATTAGTGCAGAGCCCGATGTGGGACTTGAGCTCACAAACCATGAGGTCATGACCTGAGCCAAAATCAAGAGCTGACCACTCAACCGAGCCACCCAGGCATCCCTCTACTCTCACTTCATCTTTACAACAAGGCTGAACTAAGTACTAATATCCCAATTTTAACGAGGAACCCCATCAACTTCAGGAAGGTTAGCAAACATTTCACAGCACTATATCATGCGTTCTGTTCAGGGTTATCAATTTATTCTCTCAAACCTTAAAACAATCCTAAGAACTAGGTTTTATAGATGAGAAAATCGAGATTCGGGAAAGGTAAGCAATTTGACCAGGGTCACATTGGGAATAAAAGGCAGAACTGGGAATTAAATCAAGGTCTGCATGATTCTAAAACTCCCTTGATATATTATTGCCTCACCTATCCTTAATCATTATTCACTCTAATGCAATATGCTTCAATTTTTATACTCTGCATTTCCAGTGACTACTAGTAGTCTCTTGCATGGACAGGTACAATATACATTTGCTGAAGACACTGTTCCTATGTTTTAGAGCTAAGGGAAAGCTAACAGCCGTTAGCTGCGGAAATCCTAGCCAAGAGAAACCCCAACACAAGGTCACGTCTCAAAATAGAAACGCTTTTTAGGTTTTTCCAAGGAGTAGGGAAGAGCCTCCAATGCCTCAGCAAACTAGCCTGAAAAGAGATGCAAAGAAATCTTTTCGTCAAAGAGATGGAACGGCAAGTCTTACCAAGATCTGGTTACAGCAATGCAGAGAGCATGCAGAACATACTGCAGCAAAATCGAGTGCTGACAGCTGAGATGTATCAAGCCGCATAAAACCGGTTTAAAAAAAAAAAGCTAGAAGCATTTTAAATCCTAAAAATGCCTCTAAACAACTGCAGAAAACTGACACCCGACACAAGATTGGGATTCAGTTGAAGCAGGTCAAGAGTTAAATCCATAAAACTCACATGACAGCATCAGCTCATACTAGCAGTTCACGTCTCCCATTCGTTTTACCTTTTCTTCCACATAGAAAAGGTACACTGTTTTTTCTCAGTTCCCAGCCAATCTGATACCCTTCAAATGTTGTTTCTCAGCTTGCTAGATGGCTACACCAGGACATAGGAATGACGCAGCAACATCCCCCTCTAAGAGCGGAAGTGAATCAAGGACTGGAACAAGAAATGAGAAGCTAGGAATGATCTTCCTTCCCATTCCAAACACCACAGACTTGTCCTACTTATACAAGAGAGGTGACTATTACACGACACTCATCCCAAGCCATTTGTTTTCTCTTTCAGACCAGGGTTAAATAACCTTTTAAATTTTATTCCATTTAATTCTGATCTGGTGTCCTTAAGACAATTGCTTCATGGAATTCTCATTTGTAAAACGGGTCTAAATATGCTAGACCCTAGGGGTGCCTGGGTGGCTCAGGGGGTTGAGCATCTGACTCGATTTTCAGCTCAGGTCACGATCTCACCATTCGTGAAAGCAAGCCCCACATCTGGCTCTGCACTCACAACATGGAGCCTGCTTGGGATTCTCTCTCTCCCTTTCTCTCTGCCCCTTCCCTGCTCACACAAACATGTGCTCACACTCTCAAAATAAATAAATACATTTAAAATAAATAAATGAAATAAATAGGCTAGACTCTAGGCCCTACCTCTCACATAGGAATGTCATTTGAGGGGTGCCTGGGTGTTGCAGTTGGTTAAGCATCTGACTCTTGATCTCAGCTTATGTCATAATCTAATAGTTCGTGGGTTTGAGCCCCACATCAGGCTCTGCACTGATGGCACGCAGCCTGCTTAAGATTCTGTCTCTCCCTCTCTCTGCCCCTCCCCGGCTTGTGCACAGGTGCGCTAGCTCTCTCTCAAAATAAACTTAAAAAAAAAAAAAGAGGAATGTTATTTGAAGGAAATGGTATTTAAAGTACTTGGAAAAGTTAAAAGCTTAACAGCCAACACTGACTACATGTTTACTTCCTGTCATTCTAAGCCCTTTGCATCAACTCATTTATTTCTCACAACACTAGGAGGCAGGTATTACTAACTCCATTTTTCAAATGAGTAAATTGAGGCACAAAGAGGTAGAGTTCCTTTCCCAAGTTTACACAAAAATCATGTGGTAGGGCTGGAATTCAAACCCAAGCCATATAGTCAGTAAATGTGAGTGAATATTACTAAAATAATATAATTGTAACATGTAATGAAAATTATGTTAAGATATTATAACACATGGCTTAAGGAAGCAAACACAATAACCTAGTCAAACATTGAATATATGAATTATACTTTGTTTCCACCACTATATACCTTCATGTGTATGCACTCTTGATGTTAACATGTAACAGATACGTGTATGTGGAACAGAGACTCTGGAGTCACACAAACCTAGTCATACAATATGTCACTTAATAGCCGTATGGACAAGCTGCTTAACTGTGCTTCAGTGTCCTCATGTGTAAAATGGGGATAGTAACTACCAGACAGAATTATTTAAGGACTCAATGCGTTATAAAATCATCTGAGAATAGTGGCTGGCATAGAGTAAGTGCTAACCAAATGTCATTAGCTACTATTAATATTATTTCACTCTGCCATTTTACCTGTTTTCCATATGATTTCACATTTTAGGACCTCCATAGTTCAGTCATGTTCTCTAGTAAATTTTTTTAAATTTATTTTTGAAAGAGAGAAAGCACGTGAGCAGAGGAGGGGCAGAGACAGGGAGAGAGAGAATCTCAAGCAGACTCCGTGCTGACATGGGGCTCAAACTCACAAACCATGAGATCATGACCTGAGCCGAAATCAAGAGTCAGACACATAACCGACTGAGCCAGGCACCGCTCTAGTAAATTTATAATCCATTTAACACTGCTGCTGATGTGAGCATCTATTCTACCATTTTGAAGTTATAGCTCCACTGTATTTCTTATGTGTCAAACGACATACTGTAAACTCTTATCTCTTAATACAAATTGTCACAAACTTATCAGTACAAATTATCACATTTCTAATTGGTAAATTGACTTTGAGAGTCATTGTGAATGGATTTTTATCAAAACATCTCAAATTAAAATGGTAGTTATCTTTTCAGAAATTATTTACTTCATCTTCTCATTTGACATATATGAAGCCCAAAGAGTAAAGTGACTTGCTCAAGTCTATATATAGCTAAATAATGACAAAAACTGAACCAGAACCTCCAGACTCAGTCCAAAGCTCTTTATCATCTCTCTAGGCTGAATAATTCCATTTCCTGTACAGGAAGGTGATAAACATCTAAGAACAGAGAATGACTCAAATCTCTAAGGATAAAAAAAATTTCGGGATACAAGCCTTCAATGATCATTTAACACAGCAAAACAACAACAAAAAGTGGCATTACTCAATACTGTTTCCTTCTCAAAAAAATCATGTCATCTCAAAAATTTGCTCTACTAAATTTCTATTAGCCTAACCCACATTTGCTCATGCCAGTACTTCTCAGCTATCTCTCCAACTTTCTGAAACTGTCTTGGCAAATTCAGGTCAAAATCCTAACTCCAAACTCCAGGGAACTGTAACAGTACAGTGTTATTATAGCAAATACCCCTAAAAATACATGGGGCTTAGAAATTCTATTATACTGAGATTTCAGTGTAATTATTTTTGCTGTGATAGAATCTGTTTTTTCCCCCCAGAAATAGCCTTCCATGAAAATACTAAAATAAAAGAGAAGGCATAAAAATTTTCTCATTAAGGCCACTACTTGATATTCATTAAACTTTCCCAAGTTTTCTGGAGCATTTCAAATCTCACATGAGTTTACCAAAGAACTTAATTCATATCATTCTTTCCCAAAGTCTGCTCTATAAAAAGACATGTCTGGGGCACATGGGTGGCTCAGCTGGTTGAGCGTCCAACTCTTGATTTCATCTCAGGTCATGATCCCAGGGTTTGTGAGATCAAGCCCCGCAATGGGCTCTGCTCTGACAGTGGGAAGCCTGCTTAGGATTCTTGCTCTCCCTCTCTTTCTGCCCCTCCCCCGCTCACACTCGCTCTCCTTTCAAAATAAACATTTAAAAATTAAATAAAAAAGACATGTCTGCTTTTATATACTATAGTATATAACCAGAGTCAAGAGCAGAAGTGGGCAATCCATTTTACAAACAAGCCATGTAGGATTAGGGAGAGAGGATGAGAGAGAACAGGAAGACTAGCAAGTCAAATAAATTATTTACTTAAAAGTCCACAGGGTACAGAGCACTATGAGATGCACAGTGCCAACCAGCTCCACCCCTTCTCTGCTAGTCAGTACAGGTCCCAAGATGAACATCAGAGTCAAACAACCAGCCAAGTTCCACGTAAAATGGCCTTACCAGGCTAGATGGGGCCAAACACAAATATTTTTAACTCCTAGTCAAAGAACAGAGGTCCAAGGAAGATGATGATCAATAGCTCCAATACTGAAGAGAGATTAAGGAAGACAAAGGCTATGAAAATGACGGAATATATGGACACTGGGTGTTTTGAAAGGGCACATACGGTAAAGTATTGGGAGCAGAAACAAGACAGGAAAGATATTTAAAAACCAGTGTAAATGAAAAGGCAGTATATAGAATACTCTTTTTTTAGATGTTTGAGAGTAAAAGAGAAAAAAATATGGCAATAACTCTAAAAGAAACCAGAGGGTTTTCTTTATTTAAGATAGAAAAGACTTCAGTGTATTCCAATTCTCAAAGGAAGGACTCAATAAAGAGAGTTAAGGATGAGACAGTAATTGACAAAACTGAGGTACTAGACAAAGTACGTACTAGGAAATGGGATGGGGAAGAAAAGTGATCCATGTGCATCCTGAAAGTCACCAAACACAATTAAAACAGAGGAGAGCAGATGGCAGGAACTTTGAAAAATCAGAAGCCATGCAAAAATGGCAAAACAATGATCTAGAAGTGACAGTGAAGGACTAGAAATACATTAATTGTTCCCACTGTCCAAGGAGTGGCAAAGTATTCAACCAACAAAACTACAAATAATAGCATTCATCAGAGGAAAAAAACTTGTTTTCAGTTATGGGTTATGAGATGGAGGAAATGTTGAGAGAAAAAATTAAGAACCTAGGACTTTGCTCACATTTGTGCACATTTTCTACTAGCCCCAATACAAGCAGCTGGTAAAGGAACATCAGGAATGAGGTGGAGAGAGGGGGGGCTGAGCTCTCTTTATAATACTGAAGAGAGAGAACGTTGAAGAAATTATCACCAGCACACATGAAGAAAAGCTAAAAACTTTTATGGGTGTGGATGATAGGGAGAATGAAGAGAGGAACATCCCCCAAAATAGTGCTATGTGTCAATGACGGCTAGTGTCCAGCACTAACTACATTTTCAAGGGGAATGACCTTCAATCCCACTTTCCCAGAAGCTGGACCCTGAAACTTCCTTAGATTTCATTTGCCAGGCCAGCAATTTGCAGAACTGTCAATAATTGTTTTATTTTCTGAATTGGACATTTTTATAAAGGGTTTATTGAAAGCTGTACAAAAGGCTTTGAGAGACATTATCCAAAAGATAAGTGAATGTCCTTGACTAGAACTATGGCTAGATCATATTTGGTCTTTTACACCATCCCCACTCCCACCCCTGCACATGCAGACAGGGTGGAAAAGGCCAGATAACACCAGTTAATATTTGGGTAGCACTTCACTGATTTGAATTACTGTCTAATCTGGGTAATCTATCTTACCCTCCTCTCCTTATTCCTATTCTTCTGACCCCTAATCCAAGAACAGAGAAGGAGAAAGAACATAGATTCTGTGTCACAGAGATCTTGAATCCTAACTCTACTTCTCCCCCAGGGACATTTCTCAAACCCTCTCTGAGCTTCAGTTTCCTCATCTATAAAGTAGGAGTAACAATACCTATTTCATGCGGTAGTTTTAAACATTAAATAGTAGACATCAGATCCTGATATATAGTAGATGTTAATGAAATGATAATATTAATCTGTTAATATATAGAGGACAAATTCTGCTAAATGAAAACATTCTAAAGTAACAAAAATTCCAAAAATCCCTCTGCACCTGATAAATCTAACAATGGTATTTATTAGGGTACAATTTCCATAACTAAGAACTTATACAATGTTTAGTGGTTTGAAATATACTATACATATTTCCTCTAAATGAGTGTTTCCAAAATAAAGGAGACCTTTTAACTTCCAGTTCAATCCCAAGGGAATTTTAGAGAATCTCAATATATCTCAAATAAATGATGTCAAAAAAGCATGTGGATATAGAGTAACACAGCAGAGAATCTGAGGCAAAAAGGCTAACCCCTTAGGTCCTCCCCAACTTTAGTTAACTAATATCACAAATGCCACCAGCTCTACCAATCTCATAACCTTAGAGCTTACTTTCTTTCTCCATAACATCATTAACTCCTAACTCTCCCTTCTTCAAAACTTCTAATATACTTTTTTTTTTAACTCCTAAATTCAGGTCTTGATAGACAGAAAACCACACCTGAATTTCTACAAAAGTCCTTAACTGGCTTCCTTTCCAATAATTTATATAACACCTCCTGATTAATCAGTCTACAATTCCTAATTTATCAGTGCCTTACCTTCAGTGGTTCCTAAGTGGTAGCAAGAGCAAGTCCAAATTCCTCAGTATAATGTTCAAGACTGTTCATAATCTGAGCATTACCACACTAATCTTATCTCCTCCTAGTCCATAATCTAAACTCTATTCTTGGAGCAGGCAAGTATTCTTTTTTTTTCCACAGTCCACAGAAAGTGGTTTATTGTTTTTAGAATGAAAGAAGATGCTTTCAGAACTTTCAGTAGTGAATAAAAACTGTTAGAACTTGAAAACTTTTCTAAAACATTATTTTTTCAGCTGAAGTAAACACTTCAACAGAAAACTTCCAATTTGCAACTGTGTGGATCCCGAGGTGTCCAACTAGATACAGCTAACCGCTTAGCAACTAGATAAAGCTAACCCCTTAGAAGCGGGGCTTGCGCCTGCGGCCAGTGTACTGAGTGTAAGGTCTGACCTCCTTGCCCTGATGCCTGCAGAGCTCCTTCTTCCCCAGCACTCACTTACAGCTCTCCCTCACCACCCCACGCCTCACAATCCCATACGGGACCCCACAGAGGAGACACGGTTCTGAGTGGATGGATGGATGGAACAGCCTGGCTGGCATCCAAGCTAATCCAGGCAGAGAAAAATGGTGATCCTCCCTGAGTTAAGTGGCCTGGGAGGCCTCTTTTACAACAGAAGTCCCCACTCTTGGACACCCTCTCCTCCCCTGGTGATATTCCCTGGCACCAAAGCAGTTGTTTAGCAGGAGAGCAGGTGAGAAGGCCTACCTCCTCACAGGCATCTTTGTGGTAGATGACTACCTGTTTAGGTGTGTTTACTTGTTAGGTGCTGTCTATGGGGCAGGCAGGGGGCCAAGCTACTTTGGGAGCAACACAGGCCAGGATCAGCTCATGAGAGACTAACACTATCCAAGGAGAGCCCGAGGCCCCACCCCCACTGCCATTTCAGATCCTAGTCTGGCTGTGGGGTTGGCATGCCTGCTATATAGACCAAGTGGGGGCTCCCAGCAACTACAGATGTCTGAAGGAGGAAAACAGGGCTGCCAGGTCAAGGCTGCCCCAACAGTGATCCTCAAGGGTGGAGTAGACAAGTATTCTTGGGTCCAGTCAATAATATAAGTTTATCCCAACCTCAGTATCTTTGTTCTTGTGTTGCCCTGGCCTGGAAAACCATCCCTCTCCTTTCTGTCTATTCATATCCTATCATTGTAAAACTCTAGTCTGACTCCATGAAGACCTCACAGACCACTTCAGCCCAGACTAATCTCACTAAACTATTACCTGTCATCTTGACACAAGTCCGTACCATAACAACAGACCTCCTAGAGCATTTACCACTGTGCCATAGATTGTGACATTTTCACCAAAGAATACTAGATTTTCCATACGGCTAAATTACTCAATATAAAAACTTTCATCTGAGACTATGCCCTTTCACTTAACTGTTTTAAAATGTTCCATCTTTTATGAAACAGTGGTAATTAGACAAAAAGTTAGTTTTTCAATTTTGTGTCCTTACTTAGAAAACAAAAAGTTCTTTTGAAATATGACTGGTTTATGAAATCCAGGCTCTGGAATCAACAGTCAGTATCACCCATTTTGGCATTTACATATGATCCAATATTGTCATGGAACTGTTTGTTTTTTTTTTTTTAACTTTTTTTTTTTTTTTTAATGTCTATTTATTTTTGAGAGACAGCATGAGCAGGGGAAGGGCAGAGAAAGAAGACACAGAATCCGAAGCAGGCTCCAGGCTCTGAGGTGTCAGCACAGAGCTTGACGCAGGGCTCAATCTCACGAACTGCAAGATCAGGACCTGAGCCAAAGTCGGATGCTTAACCGACTAAGCCACCCAGGCGCCCCTGCCATAGAACTGTTTCAAAAACCAGGTACTGTCTCCCCAATTAGAATTTTAAATTCCTTAGAAACAAAGGCTATATATACAGCACTTTTTTGGTCTTTTTGTTTTGTCCACATTAATTAGCCCTGAGTTGAATATAAAACAGGTACTATAAATTGAATAGACTAAATTATTGGCTTTTAAATTTGATGTGAAACTGACCAAAAATGTAAATGAAGCCAGTGTTCCTTGTCTCCTCTCTACCTCTCTTCCATAAAGATTCTCTGCACTCTTCTGGATTATACCCACTTAATGAACAGCCACCTACCTCCCCTATTCCTGCTCTAATCCCGCTCTTCTTGGCTTTTATGATCTGAAATTTTATCCCTCCTACCTTATTATTTCTCCCTGCTCTATTAACTGCCTCACTACCAACCCAACTATTTTTCATCAGACTTCTTTACGATTCTGATAGTCTCTTTCAAATCACTTCTGGATCAAGTTTTAAAACAAGCCTAACATAATCATCAGTCCTCAAATTCCTACAAAAAAAAAATTTAGTTGGAAAGTATATCATTTTATAAAATTATATTAAGAATATCTCCTATCATACTCCAGTACAGCTGTGGCAGAAAGCATAAAAACTGCTATTCCTGATATAAACCTACCAGCAACCATTTCTTTGTCACACAAACAACCTAAACTACCTTTGTACTATCTTTAATACTCATTCAGTTTCTGTGTATCTGGAGCAGTCTTCCATTTTAAAGATATTTAATACATCTTTAAGTTTATCAAGATCTAAAAATGATATTCTTCCTACGCTAGGGAACATAAGCCAATGTTGACCTCTTTTACTCAGGGAATAGTGATCTTAAATGCACATAGTTCATAAAATCGTCATGTGCTCATGGTAACATTCAACAGCAAACTCAGGAGTCAAATCCTAGCTTGGCATTCACCAGTTGTGTTGACTTTAGGCAAACTGATCTCTTATCTTAAGGATTTTTCACCTATTAAACGGGGATAATAATAGTACCTACCCCAAGGGATTGTTGAGAGTAAGATTAAATAAAGATATAAAAAGCACTTAAATACAGTGGCTGGCACATAGTCCATAAATGTTAGGTTTTATTATTATTCCTCAATGACTAAGAATCCTTAGAAAATTTTCAATTATTATTCTGCTTATTCACTGATACTAGACACAAATCACTAAGATGGCCTAAATAAGATAAATACCCCCAGGTAATTGGGAAGACAGCACATTTGTGATAAAGCTATTCCAAGGTTTAAAGAGCCAAAAATTAACTACATTTATCTTGCTCAGCATTTAACTTACCCAGTAAACTTGAAACTAGATAAAACCAGAGATTTCTTTATTTTTAGAAACAGGAAACGTTATCAGAGCAAGGTAAATGATACCATTTTTCTATCTGAACTCTTTCAGTCTTACAGAAAGTCTACACACATAATGCCTGGGTAAGTGGGTCAAGAAAATATATTTCACCTTTTAATCATAATGAAGTTCAAATCTGTTCCTATATATATTTGCCTCTCAGCAGACTGTTTTCTTTTTTAAAATACTTACTTTTTAGACAGAAAAAGAGAGACCAATTTTTTTTAAGTTTATTTATTTTTGAGAGAGAGAGACTCTGAACAGGGGAGGGGCAGAGAGAGAGAGAGAGAGAGAGAGAGAGAGAGAAACAGAATCCCAACCAGTCTCCACACTGTCAGCACAAAGCCCAACACGGGGCTCGATCTCAGGAACCATGAGATCATGACCTGAGCAGAGATCAAGAGTAGGCATTTAACTGACTGAGACACCCAGGTGCCCCAAAAGAAACTAATTTTTAAAGGCTATATGTAAAATATTGATATTAATACAAGATAATGCTTTCATTATAGAGAATTTCAATTCAATCAAGAATACATTAAGCAAGTTATATTCAAACAATGATTTCTATTTATACAGGTTCAAAATCAGTGCTGTTATTTAAGTCATCTTGGGAAGCAAGACTCATCCTACAATGACGCCAAGGCTCAAAACCTTCTTATAATTCTATTTGCAGATGCTCAAAGACAAGCCTTACACACGAAAATCCTAGTGTCCACCTCTTAGAATTACATCTCATGTATTACCAAAAACCATAACTGATTACTCACTTCATTCACCAGACTTGCTTATCTTCAAAAGTTAAATATAACTCTCCCAAAATGAAGACTTGTCAGGACTGAATGTGCAATATGCTCTAAAGGCAAATCCAAAAGAAGTACGCCAAACATTTCAGTTTGGAAGTCTCATTAAAATAAATATACAATTGCTTCTTTTTGGAAACTTCTGATACTGGTTTTCAAAAAGCAGTCATATTACCTTATAGATACCCCTCAGAGACAACCATAAAACTACAGCTAACAAAACTGAAAATCTGAAAAGCAGTTCTATGTAAAAATCAGCAAAGTTGATACTGTGGATAATAACTGAGGTTGTTTAATTTGAACAATTCAACTATCATGCTTCCATAACACTGGCTCCCAGAGTGCCTCTGAAGCAACAGTATTTAACACAGTTATTTACATCCATTCTTCTTGAAAATTTACATTTGGTTCAGGCTAGTTTGGGTAAAGTGGAATTCTCCAAATGAAGGAACTTCAAAGTTGTCTTTTGTTCTTTTGTTGGTTTTTGTTTTGAGATGGATTTGGGGAAAGAGAGGAAATTATCCTAGCTTAGCTTACCTAGCCTAACACATCCTGCTCTAAGTACTTTGACTGTAACCTATTTACCACATACTTCAAAATTTGATTAATATCCTTCTCCTAGGGGCACCTGAGTGGCTCAGTCGATTAAGCATCTGACTCTTAATTTCGGTTCAGGTTACGATCTCACAGTGAGATCAAGCCGCTCATCCTCAGGCTCTGTACTGGCAGTGTGGAGCCTGCCTGGGATTCTCCCTCTCCCTCTCCCCTGTGTGTGAGCGTGAGTGTGTGTGTGTGTGCACGCCCTAATATATATGTATTTCCTTCTTCTAAAATGGCACCTAGCTGGCTCAGTTGGTGGAACATGTGATTCTTGATCTCCAGGTTATGAGTTCAAGCCCTACACTGGGTATAGAGATTATTTAAAAATAAAATCTTAAAAAAAATACATACATGGGGCACCTGGGTGGTCAGTCAGTCTTGATCTCAGCTCAGGTCTTGATGTCACGGTGGTGAGTTCAAGCCCTGCACTGAGCTCTGTGCTGGCCTTGAAGCCTATTTTATAAAGTTATATAGATATATATATATGCTTCTAAAGAAAAAAATCTGACATAGAAGTAACTTATGCCTAGATTTTAGCAACTGTCATTCAAAATTTTTTAAAAATGCCAAATCTGACCCTGGACGATTTTGTGACACTGGACAAAATACAAAGCTTCTCTGTGCCCCAATTCCTCATCTGTGAAATGGGGCTAAAATAATAAACAATATACCTATTTCATGGGTGTGGTGAGGATTAAATAGGATTATGTGCCTGACACATGGCGGGCACTCAATAAATATTTATTAAATGAACGAGTAAATGAAATAATGTACATAAAATGCTTAAGATAGTACCTGACAGGGGCGCCTGGGTGGCCCAGTCAGTTAAGCGGCCAACTTCGGCTCAGGTCATGATCTCTCGGTCAGTGAGTTCAAGCCCCACGTCGAGCTCTGTGCTGACAGCTCAGAGCCTAGAGCCTATTTCAGATTCTGTGTCTCCCTCTCTCTGACTCTCCCCCATTCATGCTGTCTCTCTGTCTAAAAAATAAATAAACGTTAAAAAAAAATTTTTAAAAAAAAGATACTACCTGACAAATATCATAAATAATGTTATAAAATCATTTGTGATCTGTACTTAGAATAAGCAAAAGTAAATGGCTAACAATATAAGTATCACTATCCAAAAATTCCGTAACCAGATTTTTAAATAATTCTTATTTTATAATTTTTAAAAATTATTTTTAAATAATTTTCAAAAGAAAAATAAATAATTTTCAACAACTACAATGGTTTGAAATATTCTCATATATTATCTCACCACTAGTCTCAATTTCCAGTTGTAGGGTCTATCTTTAAGTGATGAAGAACTGACTAAAACATCCAGAAATTGTCTCTCCCTTGTACCAATTATAACCACATAGCCAATATTTGGGCTAAGGGTGAGTCATTCAAGGAAAATAGATTAATAAAGGAAATTAAACTAGTCACTGATGGGCACCTGGGTGGTTCAGTCATTCGACCTTCCGATTCTTGATTTTGGCTCAGGTCAAGATCCCAGGGTCAAGGGATGGAGACCTGCCATGGGCTCTGCCCTGGGTGCGGAGCCTGCTTGAGATTCTCTCTCACTCTGCCCCTCTTTCCCATATGCTCGCTCTCTCTCTCAAATGAATAAACAAACTAGTCACTGAGAAAGCTACTTAGCTTCATCAGAAATTAGTAAAGTTAAGGGTCACCTGAGTGGCTCAGTAGGTTAAGTGTCCCACTCCTGATATTGGCACAGGTTGTGATATGGAGCCTCGTGTCAGTGTGGAGCCTACTTAGGATTCTCTCCCTCCCTTTCTCAAAATAAATATATAAACATTAAAAAAATTAGTAAAGTTAAAATTAAGCTTTTAAAAATTCTTGAGTTTTTTTTAACGTTTATTTACTTTTAAGAGACAGAGAGAGACAGAGCATGAGAAGGAGAGGGGCAGAGAGGGAGACACAGAATCCGAAGCAGGCTCCAGGCTCTGAGCTGTCAGCACAGAGCCTGACGTGGGGCTCAAACTCACAAATGCCAAGATCATGACCTGAGCCAAGGTCAGATGCTTAACAGACTGAGCCATCCAGGCGCCCCAAAAATTCTTGAGTGTTTTCTTGTCTGCCCAGTATATAAAGAGGTTATCTGACTTTAAACTAAATCACATTAATTTTAAAAATAATGAAAAGAGGAAATTTTTCTTTTCTTTGGGTAAACAAAAATGTAAAACTGAAACGACTAATAGTTACTGTGTACCGGGCATTATGACCTAAATGCTTCTGTACATTAAATTACTTAATCCTCACAACCACTCTCCCCATTATAAAGATGGAAAAAATGAGGCTTTGAGGCTGCAGAACTGGAATCATGTAGTTTTAAATAATCTCAAGAGGTAAAGCTCTATCTAATCAAAATGGTCAAGGAATGAAACTAAGACACAAAGAGATAACCAATTGTCAAAGAATCAGAATACAACAAACCACACTTAATAAAAGTTTACTTGACTAAAAGTGAATGATTCAGAAACATACTCTAAGATCTCGTGATGCCTAGAAGCCAAAGTTACAACCAATTCTGCTGTGAATTTCTAAGAGATTGGGTTGTGTACACACTACCTTTGTAATCCACTCTGAAAGTCACTTCTTATAATGAATTCCCATAGTTTATCACTTGTCTCCTCACATTTCAAAAGAAAACTTTTAGTTAATGAAGTCCAGTGGTGCTCTAAAGTATGGATAAATGTAAATGCACTTTAATTATACTTCTTATTTTGACCTAGTTGGAGTAAAAAGGGTAAAAAGCAAATAGACTGGTTTTATAAAACATTTATAAAGTAAGTTAGAGACAAAAATAACAGTAAGAAGACT
Source organism: Panthera leo (assembly GCF_018350215.1). Lineage (NCBI taxonomy): Eukaryota > Metazoa > Chordata > Mammalia > Carnivora > Felidae > Panthera > Panthera leo. Next base: position 17,064,544 of record NC_056686.1, read on the forward strand.
CTGAACAAAATTACTCCAACATCTCTCAGAAATTTAAGTACCTCTGGGGGCGCCTGGGTGGCGCAGTCGGCTAAGCGTCCGACTTCAGCTCAGGTCACGATCTCGCGGTCCGTGAGTTCGAGCCCCGCGTCGGGCTCTGGGCTGATGGCTCAGAGCCTGGAGCCTGCTTCCGATTCTGTGTCTCCCTCCCTCTCTGCCCCTCCCCTGTTCATGCTCTGTCTCTAACTCAAAAAATAAATAAACGTTAAAAAAAAATTTTTTTTTAAAGAAATTTAAGTACCTCTGCTCCAATGTTTCCATAAAAACAACTACTAAATTACCCCACAATCTTCTGATATAATTCCACCAGAAAAGTCAAAATGGGGCACCTGCTGGTTCAGTCAGTAGAGCATGCAACTCTTGATCCCTGGATCATGAGTTCAAGCCCCATGCTGGGTGCAGAGTTTACTTAAATTAAAAAAAAAAAAAGTCAAGGGGCACCTGGGTGGTTCAGTCAGTTAAGCGTCAGACTCTTGGTTCTGGCTCAGGTCATGATCTCACAGTTCGTGGGTTGGAGCCCCTCGTTGGGCTCCATGCTGGCAGTACAGAGCCTGCTTGGGATTCTCTCCCTTCCTTATTTGCAAGAGTGCAGGCTCTAGCTCTCTAAGTGAATAAATAAACTTTTTAAAAAAAAGTCAAAATAATCATTAAAATACATATTAGGCACCTCTTTAAAATATTTTACATTTGGGGCACCTGGGTGGCTCAGTTGGTCAGCATTTGACTTCGGCTCAGGTCATGAGCTCACAGTCCGTGGGTTCGAGCCCCGCATCAGGCTCTATGCTGACAGCTCAGAGCCTGGAGCCTGCTTCAGATTCTGCATCTCCTTCTCTCTCTGACCCTCCTCCACTCACACTGTCTCTCTCTCAAAAAAGTAAATAAACATTAAAAAAAATTTTTTTTAATTTACATTTATCACCCAATTGTACCACATGTATATTAAGTTAAATCATCCCAGTTACTACTAATTTAAATTTGCATTTAAATTGGTTTAAAGTAAGTATATACAATATTAGTACATATATTCTTCTGCCTTTAGTACAAAAGGAAGAAGGACTACTGAGACAGCTTAGTGGCCCAAGTCAGAGAAGGTAGTTTTAAACAGAGTTAATTGGATTGGAATTTTCATTGTTGACATCAAAATAAAATGTTATTCAACAAAATAGTTCAAGTGAGGTACTACCTCATATCTCATTTCAGTTAATAACTCCAATCTGAGAGCATTACACAGCACTGATTAAGCATCTTTCCAAGAAGGAACGGTGCATAGTTACTTCTTTGCTAGTCACAGATTCCAAAGGAGTATGTGCTTTGTGGCAACAGGACTGGACTCCTGTACTTTCACACCCTAATAATTGTTATAACTCCTGAAGCAGTTGGGGCACTCCCAACCTCTGGATTAGAGAAAACACTAAGCTAAATTCTAATAAAAGGAGTCCACGTAAATAAGCCTGAAAAATTAAAATTGCTACCTCTACATAAGCATCATTATGATCAATCATCAAAAAGTCTACTGAGGACCTACTATGTGCAAAGCTCAGTGAAAGGAACTGAGGGGAGTACTGGCTAAAACAACTTAGCTTCTGATGAAGAAGCTCTGATCCAATCAGGTAAAGATACAGACTAGTGAAATTAACTAAGAACATAAAAGGTATTGGCATTACAAGTGGCAAGATTTTTTTTGGTGGGGGGGGGGGGGAAGCTTTTGACCCACCAAGGTAGATAAGATACATGCCAGTATACCTTCCCAAGAACACGAGGGTTATCAGCAACAAATGTCAAAATGTTGAGAAGATTTACTTTTGCAAAGTAAATTTATGAAGTCAGCATAGACTTCATAGAGGGGAACTGAGCTGAGCCTTGAAGGATGGAAAAGTTTAAATAGTTAAACAGCATAAGAAAAGAAAAGGACAAATGATAATGGGAACAAAGGTGCTGAATGGGAATGTGATCATTAAATATTTATTAAATACCTACTATATGCCAGTCACTGTTTCAGGTACTAGGTATACACTAATGAACAAAACAGATGAGTTCCCTGCTCTTGTGAAGTCTCGTGAGGAAGGCGGATAACAATTATGCAAGCAGATATATATCATTATAAATTATGATAGGTGCTGTGAAGGGAGGCAACAGATGCTAGTAACAGGGAATAACGGAAAAGGACTAGCAAAATAAGATGATGAGGGAAAGTATTTCTGATACATCTGCTGAGGCTTGAGGAAGGCAGCCAGGCAAAGAACAGGGAAAAAGAGTGTTCAAGGAAGAGAGAGCCATATGTACAAAGGCCCTGTGGTAGCAAAGAGCTTATCAAGGATAAATAAGAAGCTGATATGATTGAAGACTGGTAGAAGGTGAAGCTGGAATAGCAGGCAGGGGCCAGATTATACAAGACATCATATGCCAAGATAAAGAGTTTGAATCTGATTTTTATTCCAAGCCCTAAAAAACTTTTAAAAGTTTTTGCTACTCACAAACATATTGTTGAATAAAAGGAACCAGACTCAAAACAGTATGCACTGTATGAGTCCAGTTTACAAAAGTACAAAACAGGCAAAACTAATATACACTGTTAGAAGTCACCCAGGGAGGTGAAAGGGAGGCAGGAACTGGAAAGGAACTCAGCAGGGACTTCTGGGTACCAGTTCTTGACCTAGGTGCCAGTTACATAGATACATTCAGTTTGTGGGAAAAAAAAAAAAAAAATGATCAAATTGTACATGTGTATTTTTCTAAACATATATATTATATATCTTATATATAACTTAAATAACAAGATATGATTTTTAAAATTTTTAATGCAAGTTTTTAATAATGTTTTAAAAATATTACTCTGTTCAGATAAAATGGGAATAGAGGAGCACACCCAAATATGTTATGATTGACAGATTAACCTGATGGAAACTCTTAGATTCATATAAAATAGGGAAAGGGGTAAGTCAAATAGCCAGCGAATACAAAGTACCATGTTCATAAAGAATAAACAAAGGACTTGGGAAGGGAGTTAAGCAATAAAAAATGGGCTATAAATAGGGGCGCCTGGGTGGCTCAGTCGGTTGAGCGACCGACTTCAGCTCAGGTCATGATCTTGCAATCTGTGAGTTTGAGTCCCGTGTCGGGCTCTGTGCTGACAGCTCAGAGCCTGGAGCCTGCTTCGGATTCTGTCTCCCTCTCTCTGACCCTCCCCCACTCATGCTCTGTCTCTCTCTCTGTCAAAAATAAACATTAAAAAAAAAAAAAATGAGCTATAAATGCCTTAGAATGAAAGGAAGAATCTCTAGAAATTAAGAAAGGAATAGCTAAAGACAGCAATGCCTAAAAGATTAACAATGCTTGTTATCTTTTGGCTTATATTTTAATATGGTTATTTCCAAGCTCTTCCCTTGACCCCTCAACCCTAATACACAAAGAGTATAATGAAAATGATCCCAAACTTGAGCAACCATTCACATATGAGCTCAAATGAATGGCCTCCACCCCTTACTATCTCTGGCAGTAACTGCTCTGAGCTCAGCTTCCTCACGTAAGAGGATAATAACTACCAATAGAGTTATTACTTTCTCCCTATCACCACCCAAAATATTGAGCTGTAAACTGGTATTTTAATTATTATTTCCTAATGATATACTGAGAGCCCATGGTTGCTGAGTTTCCATTCTCAAGACTGACAAGTGGAAAAGAAGGATTATAGAACGGTCAACGTGTAGAAACAGAATGGATAAGGAGAAACCAGGGGTAAGATAAAATGGGGCTGCTTCTAGAAGCCTGGTAACAGAGGTGTTAAACCTTTTCTAAGACAGACTTGAGCTACAGCTCAAGACAGACTGGGAGTGGTCCAGTGACCTGAGAAATTATGAGAAGGAAAAAATAATTTTATGTCTTCCCAAAAAGACACAATTTCTACCTGATGTATTCCTTTTGCGGAATAGTAGCTAAAAGAAGTTAGACACAAACACTAAGGATATTCTGTCATAGGTGGAAGGGCAAGGCCTTCAATTATTTTATAGCATCCCCACCCTTAAGAATTACTTGAACTATAATGTGTAAAGCACTTCTTAAGTAGAGCCAAAGATGTTAAGTTTTATATTTCAGGTGGTAGCATTTCAAAAAGAAAACAAAAATAAAAGTTCTACTCCTTAATCAATCTTTGGGTAATTTTCCCCCCACAACATATATCCCATTGTCTTAAAATGAAACCTGATTCCTCATGAATTTCTTTCCCCTGATATAACCAGGGTTCCTATCTCTACCAGTCTTTCTCTTCTCATACACCTCACCAATAAATAACTATGATGTCCCTGTTTCCTACAAAGTTGGCACACTGACTCTCTAGTACTCACTCTGATCTCATCAGTTTGAATCAGAACACAGAAACTTCACAGCATTCCCAAGGATCACTCTGCTAACCAATATCTTAAAAACAACATGCAGTTTAAATAATGATGGCAGTCATAGTGATTACACAATTGGATACATTTGTCAAAGCTCATCAAACTGTACACTTAAAACTGATGAATTTCACTGTATGTAAGTTAGACCTTGACAAAGCTGATTTTTCTTTTTTATTTTAGAGAATGAGAGCACGAGCAGGGGAGAGGGACAAAGGAGAAAGAGAATCTTAAGCAGGATCCAGACTCAGAGCAGAGCCTGGAGTGGGGCTCGATCCCACAAACCTGGGATCATGACCTGAGCCTAAATCAAGAGTCAGACGCTCAACCAACTAAACCACCCAGGCGCCCCAATAAAGCTGATTCTTAAAAAATGAATGCATGTACATCTTCAGCAAATATTTACTGAGCATCTATTATGTGCATCAAAGTTTAGACCACATCTTTCAGCTTGACTATCTGGGTCCTACCTGTTAAGTAATATGCTTTACTCACCAGCTGACACTGTCCCAAAAAGTCATGTTACATGAAAGAAAAATGGTTCAGCTTCAGACCATGAATGTTACCCTAACAGTCACGCCTCTACAGTGGAAGGACCATTAGCTACCCATCATCTTCCATTACATAAACCGTATCTAGGATCACACTGGCACTCTGTATTTCAATACAAATGCTTCCTTCGTTTAAAAAAAAAAAAAAGATTAAGTACCTACTATATGGAGAACACACAACTAGCACAGCCTTATATGTTTGTCTTTCTACCAAAAAACAAAAACATCTCAAAAGCATACAGACAGGGGCGCCTGGGTGGCTCAGTCGGTTAAGCGTCCGACTTCGGCTCAGGTCATGATCTCACGGTGCGTGGGTTCGAGCCCCGCGTCGGGCTCTGTGCTGACAGCTCAGAGCCTGGAGCCTGTTTCAGATTCTGTGTCTCCTTCTCTCTGTGACCCTCCCCCGTTCATGCTCTGTCTCTCTCTGTCTCAAAAATAAATAAACATTAAAAAAAAAAAAAAAAAAAAAAGCATACAGACAACATTGCTGGAAGAAAAGAAGGTAACACTATTGGGGAACAGACTTAACGGACTTGAGTCTACAGTCCAAGGTGACCCAGTGGCTTCAGTCAAAGGCCTAGAAACTAACGCACTATGCATGACGGAGAGAACCGTGGAACTCAGAAACAGACTTGGGTTTGCATTCCAGCTCTGCTTCTTACCAGCTGTATTTGTAAACTGAGGAAAGTCACTTTACCTTCTGACCCTCAGTTTGCCCATCTGTGAACCAGGGATGCCAACTAGCACCTCGCAGCATTGTTGTGAAGACTATATGAGAGATATGCCACCTAGCACAATTCCTGGGCACAGAGTAAGCAACTCAACAATATCATTGGTTCCCTTTCTTGCTCTTAAGTTACTTAAGAGTAAGAAAATACCTGTGAATCAAGGTAATCCACAATCGCCGTTAGTAATCACAGAACAGAGAACCCGTATTTGCTGCCTTGTTCATACTCAATCAACTCCTTCCCCGTCCCACTACTTCCAGTTTTTCAGACCTTAGTTACTATGTTTAGAAAAGTGATTTAATTTTAGAAACTTGGAAAATTCTTCTGAGTAAATCAAGCAAAACCTTCATCTGCCCCAAGGGGAATCCTGAGCAAAATAATTATTTCTGACAAAAGCATTTTCTATGGGAGTTATTTAATCTAGCCACACGAATGCCACCGAAGCTGCACACAAAGTGACAGAAAATAATCCGGAACATACTCCGAGGAGACATATCCTCCTAAAAACCCAAACGTCTCCCTCCCTAATCTGAGCTAATAAAATTACTAGGTGATCTGAATTCCCCCAACTCGGACACCAGCCCAGCGCCTGGGGCCGGAACCGCAGCAGTCGGTAAAATGCCCTGAAGAAACCCCACCTCTCAAAATATCCCCAAAAGGCAGGGAGGTCCAGAGAGTGTTTTCTCCTTAACCGACCGATAAGGCACCGGGAGCTCAGAAGCGCAATTCTTTCCCCAAGGTCATTCAAGTCAGTGAAGGTGTGACGGCGAATCTGCAAGCAGTGTCCGGTTTTCCGGAGATTGCACTGCAGGGTTTTTTGAGTTTGTGTGTTGTTTTTTTGTTGTTGTTGTTGTTTTTTTTTTGGGGGGGGGAGGGGGGCGGTTGCCTATTCTCTTCCCTTCTCCCACCCTCAAGTGTGAGCACTGGTCTCGGCATTTCCGAAACAAGCCACAACAAGCTCTGCAGTGTTAGGAAAGGGGCTGACGCGAAGAAACAGATGCTCCAAAGCAAGATGGTCTTTCTCGGCTCACAGAGCCTCCTCCAAGGTTATTAAGAGAAACCGCAGGCACCTCTGAGAGCTCCAGCACCGGCTCCGAATCCCCAGCCCGGCCGCTCCGGGACGCCGGGTTCCCCGCAGGCAGCCTCCGCAGCCAGAGGCCACGGGCCCCAGAAACCGCACTTCATTCCTGCGCTTCGGGAAGCCATGGCTCCTTCCCGGCCCGGGCAGGGGCGGGGGTGCGCAGGGAGGCGGGCCGCGCGCGCTGCGGAAAGTTCGCCGCGGCGGCGGGCGGGGGGCGGCCCCGGCCCGGCTCGCCCGCGTCCCCCTGCAGATTCCACCATTAATTAGTCCTAAGGACTGTCTACTGGCAACTTAAACAAAGCGAATGCCTTGAATTCCTTCCCGGCCCAGCGGTCTGGCTGCGAGGCCAGCATCGGCCGGGACGCGGGGCCGGCGCGGCGGGCCGACAGCTGCGGCGGCGGCGGCGGCGGGACCCCTCCCCAGCCCGCCCGCGCCCCCCGCAGCCCGGTCCCGCAGCCCGGCCCGAGCGCTCCCAAACCGCCCTCCTCCTCCTCCTCCTCCTCCTTCTCTTCGTTCTCCTCCTCCTCCTCCTCGGGAGCTCCCGGGCTCTTCCTGTAAGATCACTTCCTTCCTCCCCGGGTGCCCGCGGGCCCCGCGCAGCCCCCTCCCCGGCGGTCCCGACCCCCCGCCCGGCCCGCCGCCGCTCCCCGCCCCCACCGCGTCCCGCGCGCCCTCCCCCCCAAAAGCCCAAACTCGGCCCGAAACTCTCCTCCGCCGCCCGAAAATGCCCCCTCGGCTCTCTGCCCCAAACATTTCTCCTCAGATTCTCGCTCCCACCAGAAGTCTCTCAGAACCTTCCCTCCCCCTCCAAAAGGAAAATTTCCAACTCCAAAAAAATTCTCAAGGTCTCGCCCCAAAAGATGACCCCCTTCCGAGTCCTTTCTCCAAAATTCCGCTCAAACTGCCCCCCACCTCAACTCCACACCCCCCACAGCCCTCCCCGGGGTGCGCCCGCCGATTCTGCCCAGTCGCCCCCGGGTGCCCCGACCCCTCGCCGGGGCAGGCCGCCCCCTCCGGCCGCCCTCCGCCGCCCCCACCCGCCCGCCTCAGCCTCCCGCGCCGCGCGCCCGCCGCCTCCCCGCACACCCTTCACCTCAGGGACTCCGGCCCGCGCTCCCGCCCGCCGAGGGGTCCGGCGCTCAGCTCCCGGCGTCCGGCGCCTCCTCCGGCTCCCCGGGACTGACAATGAGGGGCGGGGCCATGTGGTGGCGTCAGCACCTTGTGGGCGGGGCCTGTGTTGGTGGGCGGGGCTTCCGGCTAGTCCCGCCCCCTTCGTTCTTTTCCCCCTTCCCAGGACTTGGACTTTGCCAAGTTTTCATTGCGTGCCTAGCTAGGTGCCCAGAGCCTGTGCTAGATGCGATGGGAAATCGAAATGGAAGACAAGGCGTCCTGCTTTCAAGAGGGGCACTCCCCAGGGAGTTGTGAGGATTGAATGAGATAATCTATGTAAAGGTGGTTAACCCAGGGCCTGGTATGGAGTAATCACTCAACAAATACTATTTCTATTACTCAGCAAATGTGGAAAAGGCACTCAGCTTGGAGACATGGGTTCCAGTCCCCAGCTCTGCTATTAATTCATTGTGTGACCCTAGACAAGTCTTTGTCCATCTGTGTTCCTCACTTTTACCTTAAGATGGGAAGGAGTGATGACCAGATGATCTCAAAAGTCCCTCCAATAATTCTGTGACACATTTCCTGTGGAGCTACTATGTGCAAGGTACCTGGGGGCCCAGAGAAATAGGGAGGGGGACCTTTGAAGGGAGCCCAAAACCCACAGCCAACGTGGTACAGGACACAGACACAGGCACACTCTCCCCCACAGATGCCCTCCCACGTGCTGGCACAGGGCTGAATTCACAAGCCAGGACACAGATGCACTGAAGGCTGCTTCCTCTCTGACTGCAGCAGCATAGCTGGTCTCTTGAGACATCTCTTGTGTAAGCTCCTTATTGCCTACGGAATAAAGGCCAAAGCCCTGGCCTGGTCTGGTCTCTTTCTACCTTATACACACACACAGACATACACACACTGTAAAGTTTATCCAAACTTCCACTCGCACACCCACTGCTTTCCCACATCTGTCCCATTGCTCATGCTCTTCCCTTGCTGTCTCATCTCCACTTAGAGCTCCTCCTAGCTTCCCCCATCCAGAAGCCAACTCTCCCTGCCTGAATACCCGAATACCTGTGTATTGTGTTTAACTCTCATGTGGGCATGAACACATTTTAATTTGTATCCAATTGACCTCCTGTGTGTTCCTTAGCACTCCCTCACTTCCTTTAGGTCAGCAACCACACATGTTTGTTGGGGCCAGAAAACCCTGGGATTATATACCCACGTTCGGGCTCTCTTTGAGCCTCATTCTTCTCCTGTGTAAAATGGGGATATTAATATAGTCCTTGTTTGTTCTGAAATTACATAAAACACTGTGTGGAAAGCACCAGGCACAATGTTCCAGAAAGGATGTAGTTGTCATTCTTATTTTCATTATTATCATCAAAATTATTTCCAGCTCCAAACACCACAGAGCACCCCTAGTGATAATCATTTCATAGTGGTTAGACATCTGAGGTCCCGAGAGAGGAAGAGGCTCCCTAAAAGTGGCCCTACAGAGCATTGCCATTGGAACAAGAGCCCACACTCCAGTTTCTAGACCCCAGGGGGAATCTGTGGAGTCACATCTGATGCCCCCAAGGATCAGTCAGCACCCCTCCAAGTAGGGGACAGCTTCGAGTTGAGTTCTCTCTGCAAGTTATTTGCAGCAGAGCTGACCCGTTTCTCCCTTATGCCTTTCTGCTCTCGGTTCCCTTACAAAAAGATAGATCTGTGTTCAACTGCCCTTGGCATCTCTGCAGTCCTGGACAAGAGCTGCAGCAAGGCACTGGGCGTTTCCAGAGTGCTGGCCTGTGGGAAAAGGGAAAGGGCTTTGGGATTCTGATTAATTTCCTGAGCTGCAGACAGGCAAAAATGGCTGTCCTGAAATGCTGGGCTGGTTCTCAAGGGCCCCTAACAAATTGCAGCTTATTTTTAGAAGAGGAGATTCAAAAATGCCACTTCCATGAAAAGTAAGCATGGCCACAGGATTGCTGCAGGCAAAGAAAGGGCTTTTACTGAGTCCCTCCTATGTGGGGATGCTGATTCCAAGCATTGCAAACCATTGGCAGAGAGAACCCAGGACATACAGGGGAGGTTCTGAAGACAGAACTTTCTCCCCAAGACCCATGAGTCTATCAATCACTTGTTAGTTCATTCACAGCAAAAGTTTTGGCACAGAAAAGATCAGGATTCAAATCTTAGCTCCACCACTTACCAGTTGTGTGACCTTGGACTTTCAAGTCCCTCAGCCTCTCATCTGAAAAATGGAAATAATAATAGTACCTATCTCATACAGTGGCTGTGAGAATTAAATGCAATAACGTGCAAGAGCTTAGTTCTTAGGTGGTAGCACCTCATGCATATGCCACTATATGGTGGCTACTGTTAATATTTCAACATGTCCTCCCAGAAAGGCCTATCCTGTGTTGCCCTCTGGGTCAGAAGTAGGGCTAATGGATAGTCCTGACCTCAAGAATCTCAGTCTGTAAAAGGAATGGGGTAGATTTTTGGTTCTAGGTACTTTCGACTAAGTACCTATGCTGCAAGCAATTTCGCTGCAAACATTTTCACTGCAAACATTTTCACCATATAACCCATTGGACTTAAGACAATTTTACCATAAAAGAGCAAAATAAATTGGTTGACAGTTTGATTTGATTGTTTGGTTTCATCAAACTGGTAGACCGTTTGGTTTCATTTCTCCATTGACTCGGTACTCCTCTATTTTTATATTATATAAATCCTAGCCATCATAACGGTCTGTGCTGTGGCACACAGTTTTTTTTTTAATTTTTTTTTTTAATGTTTATTTATTTTTGAGACAGAGCATGAATGGGGGAGGGGCAGAGAGAGAGGGAGACACAGAATCGGAAGCAGGCTCCAGGCTCTGAGCCATCAGCCCAGAGCCCGACGCGGGGCTCAAACTCACGGACCGCGAGATCGTGACCTGAGCTGAGTCGGACGCTTAACCGACTGAGCCACCCAGACACCCCTGTGGCACACAGTTTTGAACCCATATTTCCCAGAGAACTTTGGAGCATTAATCAATGGACATGTGACAATATTCCAAAACCAGACAACAGCATAGAAGACTTTCACAACGCAATAGAAAGCTCAGTTACAAATATGCATCCTATTATTTAGAGACTGACACCTCTCTTAATAAAGGAAGATATTTTAGTGAAAAAAGAAAAAGTCGCTCAGGTAGGGCACCTGGCTGGCTCAGTAGATAGAGCATGTGACTCTTGATCTTGGCGATGTGAGTCTGAGCCCCACATTGCACGTAGTGACTACTTAAAAATAAATCTTGGGGCACCTGGGTGGCTCAGTCGGTTAAGCGTCCAACTTCGGCTCAGGTCATGATCTCACGGTCTGTGGTTTCGAGCCCCGCATTGGGCCCTGTGCTGATAGCTCAGAGCCTGGAGCCTGCTTCAGATTCTGTGTCTCCCTCTCTCTCTGCCCCTCCCCCACTCATATTTTCTCTCTCTCTCTCTCTCTCTCAAAAATAAACACTTAAAAAAATAATAAATAAATAAAATAAAATCTTTTTTAAAAAAGTCTGATGCCAAATAAGGAGAGGAATTAACAAACAAACAAACAAACAAAAAGTATGACACTATAAATGAAAAACTTTGAACACAAGTGCTTAGGTACAATCCACAAAATAAAACCAGTTTTTGTGCAGTATTACAGTATTGCCATGAGTCCACATACATTTTAAATGTATTCAAATATTTTGTATTTCGCAATAAAAGCTTTTTAACTTTGTTTTTCATTTTTCATTTTTAAAAATTTTTTAAATGTTTATTCTTGAGGGAGAGAGAGAGAGAAAGAGAGAGATAGAGCATGAGCAAGGGAGGGGCAGAGCGAGAGAGAGGGACGCAGAATCCAAAGCAGGCTCCAGGCTCTGAGCAGTCAGCATAGAGCCCGATGCAGGACTCAAACTCACGAACCCTGAGATCATAACCTGAGCTGAAGTCAGACGCTCAACCGACTGAGCACCCAGGAGCCCTGTTTTTCATTTTTCATGTTTCACTCTATCCTTTTTAAGGAAGGTCCCTCTTTCATTTTTCATGATTTTGTCTTTTATGGCAAAAACTGCCTTATGGCCCATTAGCTCGGCAGCAAAAAATGTCTGCAGCAAACATGCTTGTGACAAAGATATCTAGGAAGAAAATACCAGATGAGAGATTTTCACATATAGGCAAAAAAGGGGTTGAGGGGCTATTGTTAAATGAAAAGGGTAAGAGTAGAGGCCCCTGGGTGGTTCAGTTGGAGGAGCACGCAGCTCTTGAGTTCAAGCCCCACATCGGGGGTAGAGATTGCTTAAATAAATAAACTTTAAAAAAAGAAAAGGGATAAGACTAAGGTGCAGAATTATAGGTATAGTGGGTTATAACTTATATGCTCAGTACATACCTAAAAAATGGAGAATACAGAGAATGAAATAGGAGGCTTTCACCTTTTTTCTTTCTTTATGATTTGCTTTTTCTATGTGTGTGTGTGTGGGGGGGGGTGTGGGTGTGTGTAGCAGGAACTTTCAAAAAAGACTCTACTATATTCTGAGAGAGAGGAAAGGGGATGAAAACACAGCTACAGGGGTGACTGGCTGGCTCAACCAGTACAGCATGTGACCCTTGATCTCCAAGTTGTGAGTTCAAGCCCCACAATGGGTGTGGAGCCTACTTAAAATAAAAAATTGTTTAAATATACTTTAAAAAAGAAAAGAAAACACAACTACAAGGCTATTGGCAGTGGGCATCTGAGCTAAGTGTGCACACTGCCATAGAAAGTTCCACATGGGCACCTGGGTGGCTCAGTCAGTTGAGCGGCCAGCTTCGCTCAAGTCAAGATCTCACAGCTTGTGAATTCAAGCCCCACATAGGCTCACTGCTGTCAGTGCAGCTTCAGATCCTCTGTCCCGCTCTCTCTACCCCCCCCCCAAAAATAAAAATTTAATTAGTTAATTAATTAATTAAAAAACAAAATTCCGTAAGTTCCATCTCATTCCAGGGAAGGCCCCTGCCCAGACAATTCTCACCTTCTCCCCACTCTCCAGCCCTTAGCTGCACATGAACTTTCAGTCCCACAACCAAAGGCAAGCCTCCTAACAAAACCTCCAGAAACCACAGCAGGGCCAGGAGAAAAGACTTTCAAGTCGGAAGAATTTCTTGCTGCCTGTCCTGTGCCCCTCACAAAGAATAACAATTTGCTGGCATTTTGTGTCTATGGTGCCTAAACTTGCAGTTTCATCTTTCCTCATATCTTTATGCAATTTCAATTTTTTTATGAGGAGCATACATTATTTGGTCACCAGAAAAAATGCAGTAAAGATAGGTATAAAAAGAAAGCTAACCAAGCTGGTGTTGGTTCACTTTTGTTGGTAGCAAACAATAAATTACAACATTGTGGTTGAGGCCAGTGCTAAGTCTCTTAAGAATCATAGAAAGTGAGAGTGGGAAGGGATAAACTTGCCCTCAATTTCTCCTACTCTCCCCCACATGGCATGATTTTCAGTCCCTTCACATTGCAGGCCACCCACCAATATCTGCATTTCATTCATCCATTCCACAAACACTTATGGATCCTTTACTATAAACCAAGGATCATACTGGGCACTTCACAGGAATTATCTGATACAGGTTATAGAGGTCATTATTCCTACCTTGTAGATTAGGAAAACAAGGCTCAGAGGAGGTAAGGTAACTCGCCCAAATTCTCACATCTAGTGGGATCTAAATCAAGACCTTCACAACATCAAAGCCCATTTCCTAAAGAATGTGGGCTGAATTCCAAAGCTAATGACTTATGTCCTTGAGCAGCCATTATTTCATGGATGGCCTTGGGCAAGTCACTGAACTCTTCTCAGCAGTGGTGTCCCCATCTCTGTGGGATGAGGCTTTACCCAGATATTTTATCAGTTAAGTACTTTGTAAGTTATAATACATAATGCAGAGGGAAGTAAGTGTTTCCATCAACTCTGGAGAGACTAAGTCTCACTCATCTTTAGATCTCTTGGTGCTTTCCTCATTAGTGTTTCTCCCCCTTGGTGTTTATTCCTATTAGTGTTTATCCCCCATTAGCACATTTAGGACAATCCTACTTCCAGGAACTCTATCCTTACCCCACTAGCCTGGGACCTCCTTCAGGACAGAAATGATACTTACTCCTTTCTGATCCCTTTCTGCCCCCGCTGCAGCATCTGGCATGTAGCCCTCCAGATTCCCTCCCTCTTTTATTTATTTCATAACAAATGTCTGAGAGCCTAACATGTGCCAGGCACTGCACATACTATAAGAGAGCAAAGGGCCCTGCCTTCCTGGAGGGAAGGGGGGATGGGGTAGAGAGACAAAATAACATTAAACACAATTAGTTACTTAAAAACAATTGCATTAAGCACCACAGAGCATCAGGTTTGGGAAATGTGGGGTGGGAATCTAACTGAATCCAGGACAGAGGGAAGGCTTCCTAGAGGAGGTGGCCTTGAAGCTCAGAAAGGCTAAGAAATTAGCTCAAGATCACACAGCTGCTAAGCACAAAAGCTGGGATTTTAACCTAGAAATGCCTGACTCCAAAGTCCATGCTGTGCCTCCTGGAGAACACTGCCTTTTATCTCCTTCATCGTATTCTTCCCTGTTTAACACTGGATGCTCTAAAGCGATGGTTTTCCCAGGTTTGGGGATCAGACATTCCTTTGACATCTATGAAACCTCTCCCAGGAATTACATGTATACTACAGGCCCACAATATCTTGCCTACAATGTCAAAAGGTTCATAGGCATCCTGAGGCCCAGATTTAGAACTCACACCATGGAGGACCATAGGACTTTACAGTGAGAATCTCAGAACCTCCCAAAGAGACACCACCAGGGGTCCATAGGGACCTCAAATCCCCAGACTGACCCCAGAAACTCTATGGAAATATTTTCAAGATCCAGAAGAAAAATCCTGGGATCCTGTAGAAAACCCAAGTCTCTCCAGGGTAGCTGCAGGACACTGCAGAGATATTCTCAAGATGCTATAGGCTGTAGAGGAACCTCCAGTCCTCATAAAGCTGGAGTCCCTGAGGAGGAACCGGGGAGCCTTAGAAAGCTATGGGTCTTAACCCTTTTTGGGTCACTGGCACCTTTAAAACTCTGAGCAAAAATGCAATACACAGCATGTTACACACAAAAGCAAGAGGTTCACAGACCTCCGGGAGTCCCCGGATTCAGATCTCCTGTTCCTGAGCTTCCATTAGAACCTGAACCCCTCAAGAGCCTGGCCCAGGACCACAGACTCAAGGCACCCACTTCAGAGTCTCAGCAGGTCGCGGGTCGAAGCCGGTCTTGCCGTTTGCTAGCCATGACCTTGGACCACTCACCTACAAACCCTCAGGCCTCAGCGACCTCTCCTCCCCAGCCCAGCGCCAGCGGCGTGGGCTGCGAGCCGGGCCGGGCGGCGGTGTCGAGGAATCAGAATCTGCGGGTTCGCTGCACCGGGAGTGCGGACGGCGGGGCAGGCGGCGCGCTTGCCGCAGTGACAGCTCCGCGCGCGGCCGCGAGCCTGGGAAGCCGGCAGTGCGGGGCGCGCTCGCGGCCTTTCCCACCCACCGGGCAGGGCGTGCCCGCCAGCCGGCTTCCTGCAGTCGAGGGCCGGGGAGGAGGGAAGGCGCAGAGGGGCCCGGGGCCTGGCAGGCCTGGTTCCTGGCTTTCTCTGCACGTTTCCTGAGCAGGACCGCCGGGGGATGGGACCCAGCACAAACCTCCTTCCCGGGGAACGCGGCCAGGAAATCGCGTCCTTGCTAACTCAGGTTCCTCCTCTCTGCCGGAAGGTGCTGACTGCCATCCACAATCTTTCAGTCCTTACGAACTGAGTGTGATGTGACCCACTTACCCCAGGAAGCACCGGAGAGACGACGACATGGCAGACCGCAGACCCCACAACACAGCAAAACTCCAGCCCTGTGGTGTACGTTCAATGAACTCCATCCTACGGATGAGAAAGCTGAGGCTTAACAATTGGAATGACCTACGCAAGGTCATCCTGAAAGTACTGCTAGGCATAAAATAAAGTGCTTACTGCATACCACTGTGCTACGAATGTCCTAGATATAATTGTGCCATTGAACCCTCAGAATCTATGAAGATAACATTGTCCCTATTTTACAAATGAGAAAACTGAGAACCAGAAGCCAAGTGGCTTCTCCAGTGTCACACAGCTAAAAGCAAGAGTTAAAAAGTAGACTCCAGGGGCGCCTGGGTGGCGCAGTCGGTTAAGCGTCCAACTTCAGCCAGGTCACGATCTCGCGGTCTGTGAGTTCGAGCCCCGCGTCAGGCTCTGGGCTGATGGCTCGGAGCCTGGAGCCTGTTTCCGATTCTGTGTCTCCCTCTCTCTCTGCCCCTCCCCCGTTCATGCTCTGTCTCTCTCTGTCCCAAAAATAAATAAAAAACGTTGAAAAAAAAATTAAAAAAAAAAAAAGTAGACTCCAGTCTCCTGTTTTCGGGGCTCAGACCATTCTGCTATCCTGCTTCCCAGATATCCTGCATCAACACATTAGAGCCTGGTAACCTGAGGGCCAGAACCTTGTCTCATTTGTTTTTGGGCCCCGAAAACCCCTCCTGGAGCTTGGCACAAAATAGGTATTCTGAGATTACTATAGAGCCCAGCACAGAAGCTCAAAATTAGAAGGACTAGTAGGAGGCATCTAGCTTGTCTCCTTCTAGAACCTTCAGCCAAGTGAAAATTCAGCCACTGCTTGAATACTTCTATCATGATGAACTCTCTCTCTCCATTCCAGCCCATTCTCCTGTTGGACAATTAATTATGTTTGGTCCAAAATGCAAATACTGCATTTTGCTCAGGGTTCCCTATAAACAAAGGAAGACCATTTCCTTCCTCATGGCCACAATATATATTGCACGGTATTCTTAGCCATTTGGTAAGAACTGATGATTCAGAAATGTTAAGTTCCTTGTGAACTGGGACAGTGTCAGCTGTTCACCAGAGATGTTTGCCTTCCATGGGTAGAGTTGTTTCAAAGTCAAGAGCCCAGACTACATTTTCCAGCACCCGCTTGTATTTAAGCGCGTGACTGGTTTTCACCAATGGGATGTGGGCAGAGACAATGTGTGCCATGTCTAGGGCAAATCCAAATGAAGAGGTATGTGTGCTTTCTCAAAGCTCGACCTTTTCTCTGTCATTTGCCAAACGTTGGATGCCAACACCAGAAGATGCTCAAAAGAGAACCATCTAGCACCAACTGTCTCTGTTCATGTAACTGATGCATTACGTCCTGCCTATTCCCAAAAGAGTTTTGAGGTAGTTTCCATTGCAGTCTGAAGCCTATCTGATGGATAATTAAACAGCAAGAATCAACGAATAATGAAAGCCTGGACGAAAGGCCAGTGGGGAGGAAGAAAGATGAAAAATTGACTAATTATAGCAGAAATACTAGGTTAAGTGTCCTAAAGATAGCACTGTGACAGAGTAAAAACCACAGCTCTGAGTTGCCTGGCAGTCAAAGCAAAGAGGGAAATTACATGAGCTACAAATTATATGGGAAGTAGCAAACATGTGGTCAAGCACACACAAAACCTGAGGCCAGACCGTTGTTGTGAAGTCCAATTCCACTACGTACTAGTCATGTGACCTTAGTTATTGGATTTCCCTGTGCTTCTGTTTCTTCATCTGAAAAATGGGAATGATACAATAATAAAACCCCTCTCTTTGGGTCATGGGGAGGATTAAATGAGTTCAAGTATGTACAGTTCTTCTAACGGGCCTGTCATATGGCAAATTCTATATAGGAATTAGCTATTACTCTACCTGATGGGAAGAATTAGTTTCATAATTTGGGAGAGACAAATTTTTCTCCGCACTAAACTCTCAGAGGAATGTATTATACAAGGGACACCTTCCCTACCCCCGCCCAATGCAATGGACTGTGCCTCAATCAGGGTTTTATGACAACTGTCGGACTGTGGGTCACATGGTTGTTTCTCTTACTGGCTTTTGGATGAGACAAGCTTTGGCATCCCACTCACCGGAGAATTCTGGGGACAGGCTGCTTGGGGGTAAGCGGCAGCCCTAGGTCTCTTTCTGCTGTCCGTAGGAAGGGAAGTGTCATAGTGAGGAGCAAAGGGTGGTGTTAAACAGACCCAGATACATCTATTAACCTCTTTAAGCCGGTTTCTTTATTCATACAGTGGAGACAATAGCAATCAGGATCTACCTAAGAAAGTTGCCACAAAGATTATATGAAAGAATTCTGCAAAACACTTCCCATAATAGCAAGACTGCAGTGCATAAGCACCCACAAAATAAGGAAGAATCTGAGAAAATAAAATAAGAACTCTTGCCTGAGACCCCTGGAGTAAGGAGAATAACTTTTTTTTTAAGTTTTATTTATTTATTTTGAGAGAGAGAATGGGGTAAGGGCAGAGAGAGAGAGGGAGAGAATCCCAAGCAGGCTCCATGCTATCAGCACAGAGCCGGATGCGGGACTTGATCACACAAACTGTGAACTCATGACCTGAGCCGAAATCAAGAGTTGGACGCTTAACCTACTGAGCCACCCAGGGACCCCTAAGGAGAATAATTTTTAATGCTTCAAAAAATAGTACAGAAGTGGTACATTTCCCTCAGAATGTGGTCCTGGGCTGTCAAAACATCATTTCCATCACTCCTCTCTACTTCTGGCTGGAATTCCCTTGGCTCAAGGCCGTGTGGTGTGCAGCCCAGGCTGGTCCATTTTTGGAGCCACCCTGGCCTGGAAAGGTGCCACAGAGCCGGAATGACCACCATGTCATGGCAACAGACTCTGTGTTTGAGGGGAATTGAGGACCTGAAGCTCCCCCTTGGGCTTCCACGTTATAGGTGGAGAGCACTGTGCTGAGCTTTACACACATTGCCTTGTCCGGCCCCCACAACAGCTTCATGGGATGAACTCTATTCATAATCGCACACTTGTGGATAAAGAAACCAAGGATCAAAAGCAGCAAAATGACCTGTCTATGGTCACACAGCTAAGAAGTGGCAGAGCTGGGACATAAAAGATGTATCTGACACTGTTATGTATCTTTAACTGTTAGACCACACTGCCTCTCCCATCCAGCCTGACCCAGGATCTTGTTTCTCTCGTTAGCCAAACTCTCTCTTCCCAGGCTGTTTTCATCAAGGATCTAGGAAACAGCTGCTGCTGGGACCACCTATGCCTCCTGCCTGGCCCCAGGGTAGCCCCTGACCCTGTGTGAACTAGCTCATGGGCAAGACTGACAAGTTTCATTGGGGCACTTCGAGTTGATCAGAAGCTCTGAGTGGATGGAAAATCAGCCATCATTGCCATCACCTGAGTTCAGCCTGCAGCTCTTATTTCTCAGCCTCCTGTCTGGTCTCTCTGCCTCCAGGCTCCCCCACCTCCATTCCTCCTTTTGCACACAGCCAGAGTGATTGCTCTTAACATTTATCTAACCAAGTCATTCCCCTGATGAATAATCTTCAATAGTTGCCGTTGTTCCCAGTTTAAAGTTCAAAGTCAATAGCTTGGTTTAGATCCCAAGGCCCAGCCTACATACCTCCAACCTTCTCCTTCCTCTCAGGCATCCTTGGCCCCAAACACTCATGGTTGCCAGCCTCAGAGACTTCACACATAGTTTCCTTGTGATACGAGACGGACAAATGTGTGGATGAGCTGCCAGGCTTAAGCTGAGCTGTGAGGCTGTCAGATGACATAAACCTCATTTTCTCCAGGTGGCAGCAATGACTTCCTGCCATTGGACGGAGACTTCCCTGCTGGGGAGGGAGTGGCCCACCATCCACCCGGGAAAAGGACCCGTCAGGGAGAGACTATCAGCAACTCCGACTCTGTGTAGATCCCTGGGAAACAACGGCCTTATCTTGCACCCACTCTATGTGTCAGAGGTTAGGTGTCAGGGAGGTGTCATGATAAAGCAGCACAGGGGAGCTAGATTTCCTGCAAGTCTATGTGGTACCTATGTCCAAGCTTTTAACAACTTAGAACTTGCATTGTATTCATTCTCATTCATTCATCAAAAAATTTACTGGGTGTCTTCTGGGTGCCCAGGGGTCTCAGTGATGGGGATACAGTGGCCAAGTGGTCAACTAGAACTTAGCTCCTCCTGGAGCTCTGAGCTACATGCAGGAAAGGCTGACTCAGAAACAGATGATTACAATTGCATTTGGAAAGCCCATCTTGGTTGCCTTGGGTGGCAGTTGTTCTTTGACATTTCTTTGCTTGAGGCAGAATTCACTCTGTATATGTTTATAATATACACAGTTGCTGGAGTCCCCTCCCAGAGCGGGCATAGGCTTCCCACCTCACCATTCCCATTAGCAAAGGAAAATCCGCTCTGAATGAGGAAGGTACCCACCCACCTTTGATTTCCGCGCCTCTCTAGTGCCCCTTCGCCACCTGGTGGTCATATCTGGAATAGACCAGGATTTCTGACCAAAACTCTGAGGAAAGAGACCTAGTGTGGGTCCACTTAACAGCAACATTCCAAAGGGTGGCGTTTTCACCCAACTCTACATCCCTCTCCCCAGGGCTTACCTGTACCTGAGGTTCTGAGAAAGGCAGAAGTATATTTTGTCTCACTGTGGAATCTTGGATCTGTTACTGCCCTTCTCTGGGCTCAGCTTCCTCATCTATAAAAAAAAGGGCAGGAGATTGGGCCTTACTAGCTCTGATATTCTAGGATCTATGTCTAAAGTTCACCAAGTGACCTGTGACTCTGCCTCCTTCCTTAGCTCAGTGGGCAGATGTATATTCAGGAAGGGCTGAAAAGTTGCTGACTTGTTCACTCTCTACCCAAGCGCTTTAATTTATTTTTTTAATCTTTATTTATTTTTGAGAGAGAGAAGGAGAGAGACAGTGCAAGTGGGGGAGGAGCAGAGACAGAGGGAGACACAGAATTTGAAGCAGGCTCCAGGCTCTGAGCTGTCAGCACAGAGCCCGACGTGGGGCTGGAACCCACGAACCACAAGATCATGACCTGAGCTGAAGTCAGACGCTTAACCGACTGAGCCACCCAGGCGCCCCTCTACCCAAGTGCTTTATACATGGAAGATGTTTTATTGGGTTTAGGGCTGCATTAATAGAAGAACTGTATGTTCAGTGAGGGAGGTGATAGTCCTTCTGCCCATGTTTGGAGTCCTGTGCTCCATCTGAGATTAGAATTTTGAATGGGACATGGAGAAATTGTGACGTATCCATAGAAGAAGGAACAAAATAATGGCTGAGGGGAGACCACAAAGCCACATTTTATGGGGAACAATGGAAGGAGCCAGAATATTGACTCTGTTATAAAAAAAAAAAAAAAAGACTCAAGGGGTATAAGCATCTGCACTCAAATATCTGAAGAGGGAATCTGGGGAAGAGGACTGGGAGAGTCAGGAATTAGGGGCTACTACTTCAAGGGACAGATGTTTCTACCCCCAAAACTAAGAGAAGCTTTTAGTCTGAGCTAGCTAAAGAACAGAACCACATTTGAATCTCAGTCTGGTGTCCCTAACTAGTTTGTAACCTTTGGCAAGTTCCTTCATCACGTGAAAATGTATAAAATGGGTATAATATGGAGCATGCAGGACCAATGACAAGGGAACGATATAAAACGTTTTTTAAATGCCTAGTGCAGGGGTGTTTGGGTGGCTCAGTTGGTTAAGTGTTTGACTTCTGATTTTGGCTCAGGTCCTGATCTCCCAGTGCATGAGTTTGAGCCCTCGGGTGGGGCTGTTCAGCGTGGAGCCTGCTTGAGATTGTCTCTTTCTCTCCTTCTCTCTCTGTCCCTCCCTCCCTCTCTAAACAAACAAACAAACAAACAAACAAACTTTAAATAAAATAAATTGCCCAGTGCAAGTCCTCGCGCCTGGTTAGTGCTCGGTGAGTGTAACTATGGTTAATAAAATAGAAAGATAGTGAGCTCCCTGTCACTGGACGTGTGAGCAGAGAGGCTCGAGGATACTTGGTAGAAGTGGTGAGGAGTCAAGAGTGTGGCTTAGGATGGTAGTGTGGGCTGATAGCTAGCAGCACTGGCTCTTGGGTCACACTGACTAGATATGAATCTCAGCTTTGCTACTGCTATTCCTGAACCCTTCCAAGCCTCAGTCTCCCCATCTGCAAAATAGGGTAATAGTAGGTCCCACTTCACCTAGTAGTTGGGGGATCAGGGAAGTAAAGCCATCAAAATGTGTGAGCTACTGCTCTGACATTAGTGATCTGATTGGGGTAGTCCCAGGTGACCTTGAAGGTCCTCTTCCAGAATATCTTGGGTGCCCCGGTAGAGCAGGTAAATCCACTATTCTTTTTTTTTTTTTTTCAAAAAATTTTTATTAGTTTATTTATTTTTTGAGAGAGAGAGAGAGAACAGGGGAGGAGCAGGGAGAGAGGGAGGGAGGGAATCCCAAGCGGGCTCCCTGTGCCGTCAGCACAGAGCCCAATGCAGGGCTTGAACTCATGCACCACGAGATCATAACTTGAGCCGAAATCAAGAGTCGGATGCTCAACCGACTGAGCCACCCGGGCGCCCCCAGTAAATCCACTATTCTAAGACTCCCAGGTGCAAAGGACTGCTTCCATCTGCTCCTTGCCAGCGGCAGTGTAAACAGGGCACTGTCCCTTCCCCTCCCCCACAAGCCAGCCCTTCCTGTGACAGGAAGGTGACTAGAATGGCACCTGAGGAAGCTGTGGGGGCGGGGCACAGGATGGGGTACAGGACAGGCACGGTGGAGCACAGGCTGTCTGGCTTTCTAATCTGCTTATGCACTTTGGTCTCTAGATAAACTCTGAGCTCCGTGAGGGAACCAACGGCCATACAGGGCAAAGAAATTAGCCAATAGTGTGGAAGATCAGAGGTTGCCAACTGGTGGCCCAGAGGCCAAACCTGGCTCACAGGTTTGTTTTGCGGTTGGCATAGTAGCACAGTGGTTCGGGTTTGTTTTTAATTAGCTGTCAACATTAAAAATGAGGGGACTGCATAGAAAATCCAGATTCCTCACTCTGTTAAAAATCAACAGCACTAGCACATCTCTGCACGACATGAGTCAGTTGTTGATGAGTAGTGGCCGCCACCTTAAGATAGGACATGTGAGTTCCAGGTCACCAGAGTCCCCGTATCTCCCTATTGTGTCACAGCTAGTTTGCTTTACTCACTTATGAAGGCCCCCAAAGTCTCCTGAGTTTGTGATTCCTGGGGTAGAGGCGAGAGCACTTTGCAAATGTATCGGGACAATGGGTGGTCCCACCCTGGTTATGGCACTCATGAGTGCTCCCAACTCCCTTTCCCCATCTGCAAAAGGGGGATGAGGACTTGGATTCCTCCCAGGGCTGATCTGAAGATTAAATAAGAAAAGGTCTGTAAAGTACCTGGAATGTAGTAGGTGCCCAAACAAAAATTCCTCCTGAGTAAACTGTGGTCCGGTCTCACTCAAGAATGTCCCCTGTCTTTGAATGTCACAGTGCTGGGCACAGTGCCAAGCCGCCGCCACCCTAGGAGGCTGACATTACTGTTATCCACATTGGTTAGAGGAGCAGGATGAGGCACAGAGCCTCATAAAGCATAAAGCAAGGCATAAGGGCATCCAGGCATAAAGCAAGTAAATAGAAGAGTTGAGGTAGGTAGCCCCAGCTGTGTGATTCCTAAATCTGTGCTTTTTCTCACTGCCTCACAACCACATGCTGTTTTGGCCGTGGCCACATCCACAGCCTGGGGTTAAGACTGTGGATTCTGGGGGCATAACTGTATGGCTCGAATTTGGCCCCACCGCTTACTAGATGCATGACACTGGGCACATTATTTACTTTCTTGGGACTTTCAGTTCTTTATCTGGAGGATAATAAAAGGACTAGCTCTATGTGGGTTAAGAGAGTTTATGCTCATAAAATGCTTAGGGCAGTACCTGGGTACACAGTAAGAGCTCAATAAATGCCAGCTATTATTATCATTAATTGAGCACTGGCTGTGTGCCAGGTACTAAGAGTACAAAGATCAAGGAGAATCCCTGTGAGGCTCAGAGTTGGCTGAGAGATCATAGGTCAGAGTGACATGTGCTGTAAGGAGCCTGGCTGTGAGAGTGAGAGGGGAGTGATGGTTAATTTTATGTGTCAGTTTGTCGGGGCCACCATCCCCAGATACTTGGTCAAATGATTCTGAACATTTCTGCATTCAGAAGGGTATTTTTGGATGAATGTACATTTAGGTCAGTGGACTTTGAGTAAAGCAGATTGTCCTCCATAGGGTGGGTGGGCCTCATCCGCTCAGCTGAAAGCTTGAATAGAACAAAAGGCTGACCTCCTCTGAGCAAGAGGGAATTCTGCAGAAGATGGCCTTTGGACTTCATCTGCAACATTGGCTCTCCCTGGTTCTGTAACAGCCTGCCTTTGGACTCAAAGTGCAACTTATTTTCTGAATCTCCAGCCTATTGGCCTCCCCCATCAAATTTTGGATTCACCAAGCCTCCACAACTGTGTGAGCCAGTTCCTTGAAATGAATCTCTTTCTGTACATATGCACATCGTGTTGGTTCTATTTGTCTGAAAAACTCTCATACAGGGTTGGGGGGAAGAATCAATGCCTCTGCCAGAGCAGACATCCTCATCTTGTGTTTGGCAGTGCTAGCTTGGAGGAGGTGGTCCAAGGGCTTTGTCCCTGTCCCCAGTGAATAGAACAGTTCTTTAATGATTGGGTTGCATTTACTTACAAGGATCCCACAAGGCTGGGACGGCCAGCACATATAGAGGCTGCAGAATCAGGATTCAAAAACTACTTAATCTGCAGAATGAAATGTAGGAAGCTGCAAGGAGAAATGTAGCATAGATCGTGGAAAAGTCCTGCCCTTGGTCCAGTTGCGCAGATACAGAATCAGGGGCCGGGGGTGGAAGAGTGCAGCCAGCTTAAAAGCACTAGATGGGTCCAAGATTTAGTGCTTTTAGGCGCCTGGCAGGCTCAGTTGGTAGAGCGTATGACTCTTGATCTTTGGGTCCTGAGTTCAAGCCCCAAGTTGGGTGTGGAGCCTACTTAAAAAAAAAAAAAAAAAAAAAAAAAGATTAGTGCTTTTAGTTTGACTGCCAGTGAAATATGGGCCAATTCTTTCCTCATTTATGTTAAGAGAAGAAAAGCTGATGTGAGACTGATCAGCCTGAGGAGGCACAGTCCTGGCCTCCAGGTTTCAGAAAAGAAGGATCAGGACGTGCACATAGAAAGAAGTTACTAGAAATCGGGGCACCTGGGTGGCTCAGTCAGTTAAGCATCCGACGTCAGCTCAGGTCATGATCTCATAGTCTGTGAGTTCGAGCCCCGCACCAGGCTCTGTGCTGACAGCTCGGAGCCTGGAGCCTGCTTTGGATTCTGTGTCTCCCTCTCTCTCTGCCCATCCCCTGCTCATGCTCTCTCTCTGCCTCAAAAATAAATAAAAACATTAAAAAAAAATTTTTTTTTAAAAAGAAATTACTAGAAATCAGATTTGGCCCCATTGGGAAAGCATTCGGGGCTGGCTGACCAATGATGGACTGGGTGTCTCAGGGGAACTAGATTTCCCTGTCACCAAGAATGTCCCAGGAGATATCCCTTCTTGGTGGTGTAACCAAGAGAGTGCTGTGAAGAGAAAGAGCATGAGCTTTGGTTGGGACAGACTGAGATTCAAACTAGTTGGTGTGGCCTCAGATGAGTCACCCTCTCTGAGTCTCCATTTCCTCTGCTGCCACGGGAGCCTGCAGACCTCGCTGGACCACTTGCGCCACACTGGAAATCCCTGGGTCACCTCTCAAAGCAGCCAGTGAACATAAGCTGTTTGTCAGACTGGCTGTCCCCACTTCCCTTCCCCAAGCCCCAAGCCTGTGCTAACCCGAGAGTGCCCCATGCCGCCCAGCCCTGTTGCCATCCAACCCACGGAAGGGGCAAGGTAGCAAGACTGAGGTGTCAGGACGTGTTCAGCATCGAGTAGCAGAAAAATCCAGCCAACAGTATTTAAACCGTAAGGCTTGTTACTGCTCACTTATCCCAGGGATGCTTCAGTGACTCAGTGATGTGGTCAAGGAACTGGTTTTGGTCTTTCCCCTCCGTCATCCTCAGGGCATCAGTGACATTTTCCTACAGAATCACAGAATGGCTGGGGGTATAACAGTCCCTTGGATTCTCCCAGGGCTGATTTGAAGATTAAATAAGAAAATATCTGTAAAGTACCAAGCTTCCCATCCTCACAGGACTACTCCCAAGCAGGAGGAACTTTTCCTCCTTTCCTGTCTCTCTTTTCCTGCAAGAGGCATCTTTCCCAAAGCCCCCAGCCGGTTTCCCCTTACATCTTGCATGACCAACTTGTTCTGGTTTGCCTGGTACTTTTGCGGCTTGTACTGAAATTTGCAAGTCCTGGGAACCCCCTTAGTCCTGGGCGAAACCGACTGGTTGGTCTTCCTACTTACATCTCATTGCAAGTACTACCTCACATGTCTATCCCTTGACCAATCCCTAGCAAAGGGAATGGAAATACCCCAACTGCTTAAACCAATGAGGATTCACCTCCTGGGGGCTGGGTACTTTCCCATTGGAAGTGATTCGGGGTTCTGCGAGGAAGCAGGATCAGCTGTTGGGTGGGCACCGGCCCCACTTGCTTCAATCAGAAATGAGCAGAGTCCCCTCCTAGCCAAGGCTCGGCTCTCCCCCAGCATCATCACTATCATGCTAGATGTGTGTTTGTGACTAAGTGTGAAAGAATTAGGAGCATGACAGGGATGTTGGGGGAGGGAGAGGAGTGGAGGAGAAAGGCCTCAAATACAGGTTTCCGGTGTGGTCATGGGAAACAAGTTTATTTTTATTTTGACCTTCATGTGGCCTAACTAGTGTGCAGTTCTCCAGGCATGATACCCAAAAGGGCAGCTTTCAGGTAAAAATAAGGAAGGTCAGAAAACAGCTGATCTTTCTCCTATGCTGGCCTGTCCTTTGACTGTAACTGTGTAGAGACTCTGGAGGAAGGGTTATCTGAACAAAAGGACAGAGGGGCCGGGCTGAATGCAGGCTAGGGGTCAGCCCTAGCCGTGGCTCCTTGGAGACACTGGGGTCACCCGGCCTCCTCACTCACCTCTTGCATCAGCTACACTCAGGACAGAACTGCTCTGAGTCTGACCTAGGTCTGCCTGACACCAAACCTCATGACTTGTGAGGTTCCAGCCCCAGGGCCAGTCACTTTCTCTTAAAACGTTATCAATTTTTAAAAATGTTTATTTATTTATTTTGAGAGAAAGCAAGAAAGGGAGAGAGAGAGAGAGCGACAGGCAGAGTACGTACTGAGGAGGGGCAGGAGAGAGACAGAGAGAGAGTCCTAATCAGGCTCTGCGCTGTCAGCTCAGAGCCTGATGCGGGGCTCAATCCCACGAACCCTGAGATCATGACCTGAGCTGAAATCAAGAGTCAGACGCTCGACTGACTGAGCCACCCAAGCACTCCATCCTTCTCTTAAAATTTTAAAGATGAAGACTTTGAGTATAATTCATTTGTAAACCTGGAAATGGTGTTCCATTCATTCATTCATTCATTCACTCATTCACTCATTCAAACAAATGTTTATTGAGCATGTATTTTGTGCCAGGCACTATGATGTACCGAGGATCAAACAGTGAATATGACAAATAAGATCCCCATCCTGAAGAAGCTGACACTCTCGAGGTGCCAGACAGAAAATAAGCAAGAACCACCATATACACGTCATCATTAGTAAGAAGTATAATTAAAAAAACAAAGCCAGGGGGGCGCCTGGGTGGCTCAGTGGGTTAAGCGCCCAACTTCGGCTCAGGTCGTGATTTCACGGTTTGTGAGTTCGAGCCCTGCATCGGGCTCTGTGCTGACAGCTCAGGGCCTGGAGCCTGCTTCAGATTCTGTGTGTCCCTCTTTCTCTGCCCCTCCCCCACTCATGCTCTGTCTCTTTCTCTGAAAAATAAGCAAACATTACAAAATTAAAAAACAAACAAACAAACAACAAAGCCAGAGAAGGGGTTGGAGAATGACCAAGTTGATGCTGGGAAAGGTGTCTGCTCTTTTTTTAGGTCTGCAAACTACAGCCTGTTAGCAGGCATCTATTTTAGTAAATAAAATTGCATTGGAATACAGCCAAGCTTGCCTACTTACATATCGCCTGTGGCTGCCTTCATGCCACAATGGCAGAGATGAGTAATTGCAACAGAGATGATATGAACTGCAAAGATGAAACTACTATCTGGCCCTTAAAGAGTTTGCCTTCCCAATGAGCTGTCACTTCACACCCACTAGGATGGCTATCATCAGAAAGATGGACCATCCCAAGTACCAGTAGGATGTGGACAAATTGCAGCCTCAGGCTAATGGGAATGTAAAATGGTGCGACCACTTTGGAAAACAGTCGGGCAGTTCCTCAAAAGGGCGAACACGGAGTTACCATAGGACCCAGCAATCCTAGCCCGGGGTGTGTGCCCAAGAGAAATGAAAGCCCGTCTCCACACAAAAATCTGTACAAGAATATTCACAGCAGCATTGATCACAATGGAAAAAGGGAGAAACAACTCACATGCTCATCAATGGATGAATGAATAGATAAAATTTGCCATAGCCATACAATCGAATATTAGCTGACAATAAAAAGAAATGTAACAGTGACACATGCTACAACATGGGTGAGCTGTGAAAAAACACTACAGCAAATGAAAGATGCCGGCCACAGGGGTGCCTGGGTGGCTCAGTCGGTTAAGCGTCCGGCTGTGGCTCAGGTCATGATCTTGCAGTTCGTGAGTTCGAGCCCTGCTTCGGGCTCCATGCTGACAGCTCAGAGCCTGGAGCCTGCTTCGGATTCTGTGTCTCCCTCTGTCTCTGCCCCTCCCCCGCTCATGCTCTGTTTAGCTGTCTCTCAAAAGCAAACAAACAAAAAGCCACTCATGAAAGAGCACGGATTGTGTGATTCCCCGTGTGTGACATGTGCAGAAGAGGCCACCTATAGAGAGAGACAACGGGTTAGTGATTGTCTCGGGCCAGGGAGGCCAGGGAGTGTTGGCTAAAGGGTACAGGGTTTCTTTGGGGTGTAATGAATTGTGGCGTTGATGGTTCTAGAACTCTGTGAATATACTAAAGGTCATTGGATTGCATACTTTCATTGGGTGAATTATTTGGTGTATGAGTTGTGTCTCAATAAAGCCATGTTTTAGAAGGTTTATCAAACTTCTGTTCTAGATAGTCAGGGAAGGCCTCTGAGTAGGTGGCTTTTCAGCTTTGTTGGTAATTGGCTCAAAGCTCTCAAACAGTAATAGATGACATTTTACTGAGCATTTAGAGCCCGACACAGGGCTCCATCTCACACACTGTGAGATCATGACCTGAGCCCAAATCAAGAGTTGGACTCTTAACCAACTGAGCCACCAAGGTGCCCCTATGCAAAGCATTTTATAATTATCACCTCGTTTAATCCCCACAAAAGCCTTGTGGCTTAGATACTGACAACCCCACTTAATAGATGAACAAACTGGAACACAGAGAGGTTAGGTGACTTGCCCTAGATCACACAGCTGATAAACGGCAGAACTAGGATTCAATGCTGGCTGTTTCTGACTTCAAGGCTATGTCCACTGAGCTGAAATACTGAGCTATACTTCCTGTTCAGTCTCTGAATTCCTGATATTTCCCAGATCAGGAAGATGGCCCAATGTACGATGGAGGAGATGGGAAAGAGCAGAGCCTTAAAGGAAGGTAGGGGAGGACATGATAGGTGTAGAGGAGAGCTAACGGGGTGTTTCTGGGCTCAGGGAGGACCCTCACAGGGGAAGCAATATGCTAACATAGTGGTTCCCAAACGTTAGAGAGATAGAAACCATCTACTGCAAGAAGTGAACGAGAGGCTTATTTAAAATGCAGATTCCTAGGCCTCACTGCCAGAGATCTGATTTAATGGGTCTAAGTTGGGGGCCAGGAACCCAGTGTTAACAAGCTCCCTGCATAGAATGCAGAGGGTCCAGGGAGCACATTGTGAGGTGTCCAGCAAGAACTTTCAAGGGCAGCACAAGACTTCTCTGTGTGCTTCCCCCACCCCATTTTGGCATCCTTCTTTTCCCTCCTTCCTGATATCCCGTATCCCTGGCTCTCATTCTTCTCTCTGAGCCCAGAGACTCCACTGAGCAGGACAGACCTCCCGTTTTTGTTCTTGTTCTTTCCTCCACTTGGTGTGACCGTCCTACCTTCCTTTGCTCTATCTCTCCCAAGAGGCCTCATCACATCTCCCCTTCCTTAGCCTCCTATTCCACAAGGGCCCATCTTTTGGGAGTCTGCTGAAGTGTCCCCTCTTTATGAAATCTTCTCTAACAACATGAACATTTCTTTACTGCATCTATAAAATGGAGCTGAAGCGCAAACAAGAAAATGTGCACAAAGGGCATTGTAGGCACTCAATAAATTGTGCCTATTATTTTTATACAGTAACGTGCCTATTCTGATTCCCATTTTACAGTTGAGGAAAGTGAGGCAAAGAAGGATTAAGAAACTTGTCCAAGGCCACCTTGCTAGAAATTGGTAGTACTTGGTTTTGAACTGAGGCATCAGACCCTCAGCTTTAATCATCATGTGAGACTGGCTCTCATTGTGATGAGGCTCTACTGAGATAACAGATGCCAGGATTTTGGCACAGGGCCTGGCCTGTGGTAGGTGCTCAATAAATACGGGAGACTGAAGTGAACTGAAAGGCTTCTCCATCCAGGGAGAGGGGGGAGATTACCCAAAGACTCTACTGACCATGACGTCTCATGCTTTTTATTCGACAAGACTCAACATCTTAAGATCTCTGATGAGAACAGGATGTAAAAAAATAATTCAGAAAACAAAATTCAGAATGGTGTCCCACTCAAAGCTTGGTGGGTCCAAAGCCTGTCGATCTACTTCAGAGAGGGTGATTGTGGTCTTTAACTTTTCAGAACATTAAGGTGGTACAGAGATACTGGGGAAGGAGGAAGGATACATGGCAGTTGATCTGGGTGTTATTTTCCAATCAAGGCTCCATATGGAATGGAGACCCCTCCATCCTGACTCCCAATTCTCTTTCGGCTCAGGTCATTCACCTCATCTACCCTACATTGAGCTCCATACAAAACTTAGGTAAACCAGAAAGCCTCCCATTTGTACCTGGGATCTTTCTACAGAGTCAGACAGCTTCCCTTCTGAACCGAATCAACGGGGAATCCTGTGGGTTGCATTTCTTCCAACATGGAGGAGCTGTGAAAATATTGGAATAATAAGTGGAATCTCCGGTCTTGTCCCCCTTCACAAAGCTTTTGGTGGCACCGAAGTCAAGAAGACAACAGGAGGAAGAGAACGCCGAACAATTCTATTGATGGAACCAAAACCCAAGAGCCCAGGATTGGCCCAAATCTCTGGAGAAACAAACAAGACAATTCCAGTTGGGTTACAGGTCACAAAAGATAACAAGAGTCACCACCAAATAAGACTAGGAGGCTTTCCGGAAATGGACCACTTTCTGAAATGCTTGCCGAAACTCTTTGTTAAACGCAGTATATATTATCGGATTGATGAGGGAGTTTAAATACCCTAGCCAGGTGAAGAAGTCAAAGAGCGCTGGGTGGAGCCAGCAGGAGTCCCGGCAGATGGGAAGGACCAGAGATGCGACAAAGAAGGGCAGCCAGCAGATGATAAAGGCCCCCAGAATGATCCCCAGGGTTTTGGTGGCTTTCCTCTCTCGAGCGGCGTTAATCCTCTTCCGCTCCAGGACACTATCAGCCAGCTTGATTTTCACGTGGTTGAAAAAGAGAGGGGAGCCAGCCGCATGGGAATGCCCCTCATGGAGGCTGGAGCTGAGGGAGCAGAGCGAGGACCCCGCAGAGCCCGTGATGAGATGGGCCGTGGTGAAGCGCTTCCCATAGAGTGAAGGCGGATTCAGGATGCGGTTCCGGGCGGCCACGTAGATGCGGCCATAGAGGATGATGAGCAACACAGAAGGGATGTAGAAGGCCCCACACGTGGAGTAGATGGTGTAGGAGAGCTGAGACGTGTTCACCAGGCAGTCTGACATCTCCTCGTGAGTTTTGGCCTGCCGCCAGAAGAGTGGCGGGATGGAGATACAGATGGAGATGACCCAGACGGTGGCAATCATGGCGGCCGCGCGGCCCGCTGTCCGGCGTTTACTATACTGCAGGGCGTCAGTGATGGCCCAGTACCTGTCCAGAGCAATGGCACAGAGATGCAGGATGGAGGCCGTGCAGCACGTGATATCAGAAGACAGCCAGATGTCACACAGGATCTGGCCAAAGCTCCAGGTGTGGGTGATGGTATAGGCGATGCTGACGGGCATGACCAAGATGGAGACTAAGAGGTCCGTCATGGCCAAGGAGCCGATGAGATAGTTAGCTGGGGTGTGGAGCTTCCTGGTGAGGAAGATGGTGGTAAGCACAAAGGCGTTGCAAAGGACCGTGGCCAGTGTGATGATGGAAAGGAGCAGAGCAAGAGAGATCTTGAGGGCCCGGAGTGTCCCTGGACCCCAAGTCTCTGGGGTTTCTGTAGCATTCAGGGATCTGTTAGAGGCCTCCTGGAGAAGGTCTTTCAGTGGCTGGTTTGGCAGGGACATTCTAGGTGGCTCTCTCTTCCCACAGACTTTGACACCCCCAGCTCCTTTCACAGTTGTCCTGCTTACAGAGCAAGGTCATCCTTCTGTTGCACGCTGGTGGGAACCTTCCATCAGAACAGACCACAGTGATAGGACCTCGAGAAGACTCGACTATTTGAAGAACATTGAGACGACAGCTGGTAGTTAAAGGTCTTTCCTAAATGGGATGAATCCCAAGATGTCTCACTATTCTGAAAGTTTGTCCGGCAAACGGTCAAGCCCAGGGGACATGTGCTGAATTTGTTAGACATTTATCAGAATATCATACACCAGTGTGGGCAATGCTTTGGGACTCTTGCTTTTGGCATTTTGGCTCCTTCCAAAGCTTGAGGGATAAATGTGTTTAATGAAAACTTCAGAATTTCCCCCATCCTATTCTGAGAAGAGTCTGGGTTTCAGGTTTCCTCTGGGGAGCTTTTAAAAATTTTAAAAGAAGTACCAGCAGATTCAGAAAAGCAGTCCAGTCAATAGCTCACCGTTTCCCCAGGTTCATCTTGACACATCATGTGGCACTTAACATCGGTTCCTGTCCCAGTGATCGGTTTGAGCCTGAATAGACAAAACATTCTGGTTACCAAGACCTGAAGTGTGCATGAGCTGGAAGAAGGCAAAACACACAGATCACCATGGGTTCATCGACAGGGGCACATGTTCAGAGCTCTAGGGCTTAAAAAAGAAAAAGAGGAAAGAGGTTTTAGAAGGGCAATGTAGACGCTTGAGATTAACCGTAAGTTTAAAAGTATACTGCTTAGTGCTGGCAATGGTGCAGTGACACTGGCATTGTCAGAAGTGTAGGGAGAATACGGGAGAGGGCAATGTGCCCCACCCCCACAATTCCCAGAGGGGACAGAGCTGTTGGAAGCATCACAGGCTTGTTATAAATACATGAAATCAGCTTTGTAAATTATGAATCTGAAAAGTAAACAAAATAACTCCACACACAGGAAAAGAAGAGAAAAGAAAAGAAAAGAAAAGAAAAGAAATGAAATGAAATGAAAAGAAAAGAAAAGAAAAGAAAAGAAAAGAAAAGAAAAGAAAAGAAAAAAGGGTCACCAGGAAAGATACCACATTTTTACAATGTTTTTCTCTAGGAATTGGGGAGGGGGAGGTGACCTTTCTTCTATTCATAAAAATTTTCCGAATTTCCTAGAATGAGCATGCATGATGCTTTTTTTCTTAAATGTTTATTTATTTTTGAGACAGAGAGAGACAGAGCATGAGGAGGGGAGGGGCAGAAAGAAAGGGAGACACAGAATCTGAAGCAGGCTCCAGGCTCCGGAGCTGTCAGCACAGAGCCTGACGTGGGGCTCGAACTCAACTACGAGATCATGACCTGAGCTGAAGTCAGACGCTCAACCAACTGAGCCACCCAGGCACCCCTGAGCATGCATGATTCTTAAAGCAAACGAAAAAAGCAAAAACAGAAACACCTTTTGGTTAGTGAAGAGGTTAATTGCAAAAAAAAAAAAAATTAAAACCTTAAGCATTTTTTCACAGTGAAAGTTCAAATCCAGAAAATGTAGTCAGCTTTCTAAATGGAAACTGGCAGTTTGGCCACAAAAAACCTTAAAGACTCATTTTCTCCTCTGTGCCCCTCTGGGCTTGAATCTGAGTTTCAGTTTTTAGAGATGTGGGGTTCTTGGAAGTTGGGACCCCAAATCAGTGATCAGGGTGAGAGAAACCAGAGCCCGCTCTCTACAAGGCCCATCTCTGGCATGAGCCCAGCTGAAGTCTGTGGGGCCCATGGGTAGCCCCTGATATACAGGGTTACCAAGAACAGTACCGGGGCACCTGGGTGGGTCAGTCGGTTGAGCGACTTCGGCTCAGGTCATGATCTCACAGTCCGTGAGTTCAAGCCCCACGTCGGGCTCTGTGGTGACAGCTCAGAGCCTGGAGCCTGCTTCGGATTCTGTGTCTCCCTCTCTCTCTGCCTCTCCCCTGTATGCACTCTGTCTCTCTCTCTCTTTCAAAATAACAAATATTAAAAAAAAAAATTTTTTTAAATATCTTCATAGAGGTGGGGAAACAGTCTCAATTTAAGAAAACCAATCTTAAACCACCTGCTCAAAAACATTTCCAAAGGGGCGTCTGGGTGGCTCAGTCGGTTAAGCGGCTGACTTCGGCTCAGGTCATGATCTCACGGTCCGTGAGTTCAAGCCCCGCGTCCGGCTCTGTGCTGACAGCTCAGAGCCTGGAACCTGTTTGAGATTCTGTGTCTCCCTCTCTCTGACTCTCCCCCTTTCATGCTCTCTATCTCAAAAATAAATAAACGTTAAAAAAAAAAATTAAAAAAACAAAAAAACAAAAAACATTCCCAAAGTTTGAAGGGTATTATTATTGTGTCTTCCATAGAGCTCTTGCTATGTTCCAGGCATGGAGCTGGCCCTGGGGCCAAGAGTCACCCCTGTGATGTGGGCAGTGTGGCCCCCACCTTACAAATGAGCTGACCACACTCACAGAGGTGACATAACTGCCCAAGGTCACTCAGGTGGAAGTGGAAAAACTGGGTCCAGAGCCACTCTTGAAATTTCCATCCTTCTTCACGCTGCCTTGATCAGGAAGAAAAAGCCTTAAGGCACATGTGCTTCCAGGAGTGAAACTGGTTTGGGGCCTCACGATGATAGGTGAAAATGATGGCCTCTCCTGACCCCTCTCGCTCTGTGCTCCACCTCAAAAGCCTCTGGTTTTTCTCCCACTTTGGTTCACATGGAAAATGTGAAGTTGGGTTGGATTCTTTGGAATCTTCTCCTTTCCAGACAGACTCGGTGCAGTCTTTTCTCACGAAAGACTGTATGCTTGCCCCCACAAACCCATGCAGTCACTCCTTGCGTTTCAGGCATTCCAATGACCTCATTCAGTGAAAGGCGTGGGCTCAGAAAGGCCTGGGAGGCTGGTGGGTGACATCTTGGGAAGGGCAGGGTGGCTTACCTTGGTTAGGAATTCTGGGCTGGAATTCTGAGGGAAGCCACACGATTCTGAGGCTGCCTCCCTCCTCTCCTGCCCGCTGCCCTTCCCTACCCTAGACAAAGTTGGGGGCATTTCCCATAACCCAGCCACCTTTGGAGACAAAGACTGTAGCTCTGTAAACAACTACCTCTCCTATCGCACTGCAAATAATAGATGTGCTTCCAGGAGTGAAACTGGTTAAAACAAATTAAAGCAAATTAAGACAACAGTGAGGGGGCACTTGGGTGGCTCAGTTGGTTAAGTGTCTGACTCTTGATTTTGGCTCAGGTCACCATCCCACTGTTCGTGAGTTCAAGCCCTGAGTCAGGCTCTGTGCTGACAGTGCGGAGCCTGGTTGGGATTCTCTCTCTCTCCCTCTCTCTCTGCTTATGCTCTGTCTCTCAAAATAAAGACATAAACTTAAAAAACAAAAAACAAAAACAGTGAGATACCATATCCACCTAGCCAATAGGTAAAACATTTTGAATCTGTCATGTCACGTCATTTGGTGAGGGTGTGGACCAACAGGAATTGTCACCTACCACTAGTAGAGCGTGAAGTGGAGGAACCTCGTTAGCAAACAATCTGATATTATCTCATAAGGCAAAAGATGCAACGATTACCTCACCACCCAGTAATTTACACACAGCAGAGAAACTGTTCTCTGTGTTCACCAGCAGAGAGGAACAAGAATGGTCACGGTGGCGTTGATTAGAACGAACAACTAGAAACCACCCAACGTCCATCCACAGCAGAGTGGTAGAACGTGGCGTTTTCCTCTGAAAGTACCACGGAGAAGCAAACCTAAGTAAACCAAAGCTGCATGCGTCAAAGTGGGTGCGTCTCACCAACACTTAGTGCCAAAGCCAAAGACACGTAAGAAGAAACACACTCTCTAGAGATACAAATATATGTGGCAAAGCCATAAGGAAAAGCAAGGAAATATTAAATATAAAATCCAGGACGGTGGTCACCCCTGGAGGGGAGAAAATGCAGGAATATGATGGTGGAGGGTTTTTAAAGGTATCAATGATGTTCTATTTCTTGAGGTGGTGGTAGGTACATAGATGTTTATTATTATTCTTTGAACTGTATGTATATTTTAGATACACTCTTTTGTAGGGAATGATAGATTTGTAATTTTTCTTAATCAGTTTTGTACATTGTAAAAAAAACAAAAAGAACCCTACTACCAAGAGTAGCACTGATATATTTTGATACATTAATACCTGTTGATACATTTGAATCCAGAAGTTCTGGGTTCTGGTCCCAGCTCTGCCACCCACCAGCAGGTAACCAAGGGCAAGTCACGACTTCTCTTTGACCCTCAATTTTTTCCTTGGTAAAATGGGAACATAAGCATGGCTATGCTGCCCCAAAGGGTGTTTAGTACTTCCAATAAGATCATGTACATGATGTGCATTAAATTGTGGAGACCTGAACAAATGTAATGAGGGTAACAAAGATGGCAGGCAATGGCTAAAAGCATACATTTTAAGTCAGGCAGGATCGGGTTCCAATTCCTGCTGTCCATTTTCTTGCTATGGCCACTGGACAAGTCACTTAAGCTCTCTGGGCCTGCATAGCCTCAGTGATGGAGATGATAATCCATTCCTCAAAGGAGCTTGGGGAGAACTGATAAGATCATGGATCCAAATGCCCAACATAGTGAATGACGAGTTCTCTGGTTTCTCTATGATGCGTCCGAGTACATTCAGGTCTGCAGGCAACAAGGTGTCTTCTGTCCACTGTCCAACAAGTCACCAATATCCATTTTGGTGAGTGATGTCTGCCATTGTCGGAACTACCAGCCACACTAGGGAGCTTCTCTCCTGCCCACCCCCGGGAGCCATCATGGCAGCAGCGAGGACTCCCCTCAGCCCAGTAGCATCTCCCTGAAATCAAGTTACACAGACCCCAGCTACACCGTACACCCTCAGCTCTAATGTCTCTGCTGTGAGAAGGGGGGGGGGGGAGGGGTAGGGGCGGTGGTGGAAACCAGAGTCTCATTCTCAACTTGTTCCACAGACCACCTCTACCCACAGCTGATTGGACCAGGGTGACATGGGACCCCAAATGAACCAATCAGATTCTCTCCTGGGAATTCAGCAAAGAGACCGTGAGCAGGTTAATGGATTGATGATGGAAGGGGAACAAACTTCAAGCTAAGGATCCTGAGGCTGATGTCTGGCCA
The DNA here is from genome assembly GCF_018350215.1 of Panthera leo. NCBI lineage: Eukaryota > Metazoa > Chordata > Mammalia > Carnivora > Felidae > Panthera > Panthera leo. The sequence goes on from NC_056686.1 coordinate 17,102,177, forward strand.
CTGTCATGACTGAGGCCAAGGCAGGTTTGGGGGCCGCAGAAAAGCGGTGGTAAATAAGAAAAGAGGTCTGCAGAGAGAGGCAGAAGGGAGGGAACAGAGAAAAGAGCAGAGAAAGGAGAACCACCTACCTCAAGAGAGGAGAAAGGAAGCTTCCAGACCCAATGGCACTCCTTCCTATTCTTGGATGTCCATGAGTAACCTCTGTACCCAGGAAACCTTGTTTGTACCAGCTCATGCTTTTCCTAGTTGAGCCAGTTCAAATGGACTGAGAAACAGTCCAACAGGCCCCCAGCAGGATTTCTGGGTTCCTTCCTCTCCAAACAATCCCAACTGTGAAATGGAGGCCAGTCATTTCACCTCCTGGGATTTCTTCTTCATCTGTAAATTGGGGTAATAGCACCTTTCTCCCAGAACTGCTCTGTGGATTCAGTGGGAAGGGTACAAGCCCAGACAGTGGCTGGTCCCCAGCAGGGCCTCTTTGGAGCCGTCTTAACAAGGGTTTCCTACCCAGGGCTCATTCGGTTTGCAGAAGATCAGTCACCTCCCCTTTCTGAAGGATCTTTATCTTAATGGAGTCATAAAACCTTGCCAGAAACCAAGAGGATATGTGGGTTTAATGTAGCCTCAGAAGCCAGGCTCATCCTTTTGTAAGGAAAAACAAAACAAAACAAAACAAAACAGGGTTCTGTGATAAAGATTTGTTGCAGCAGGAAAAATACCCCCCAGAGAAATTGTTGTCTGATCTTTCTCTAAAAGCCGTGCGGTATGGCTGCATGAGCCCTGGATGGGGAAATCATTCTCCACAAATCTGAAGAGTGCTTTACATTTTATCTTTTTTTAATGTTTATTTATTTTCGAGAGAGAGAGAGAGAGAAACACAGAATCTGAGGCAGGCTCCAGGCTCTGAGCTGTCAGCACAGAGCCCAATGTGGGGCTCGAACCCATGAAACGTGAGATCATGACCTGAACCGAAGTCGGACACTTGATCGACTGACCCACCCAGGCACCCCAGAGTGCTTTATATTTTACAAAGCGCATCCACATTTGTTATATCGTCTCCTTCTCTCTATGGCATGGGACCTCCCTCAGCCTCAGTTTCCTTCCCTGTAAAATCACAGTATCAACTTTACCTCCTGGGGGGCATCAGGAGCATGAAATAATGTAGGTGGGTGAGACTAGAAAAGTGTTAACGGGGGTATGTACGTGCGTGTGTATCTATCTACATCTGAGTGCAAGTTTTGACTTCTAATTAGTATCTTGAGCGAGTCAATCTTTCACCCGTTTCTCTAATTATAAAATCTGGAAAATGTAGAAGATAAAACATAGCTAAACCGCTGACCAAAAACCTCCACTCCCAGCTCTAGAACTAACAAAAACATGCATGTACATCCGCCTAAACACTTGTGTAAGAATTGCTCACATAGGCACTATTTAACGGCCATAAACTGAAAACTACCCAAACAGACAGCAGTGGAAGAAGGGACAAATGATTGTGGCATATCCATCCAACAGAATATCACACATCAATGAGAGGGAATGCCAACTGCCCCCTACACACAACCATACAGAAGAAGCTTCTTATGCTCAACACTGTGATACCACATGTGATTCAAATTTCATAAAGTTCAAGAACAGGCAAAACTCACCTACACGGATGGAAGTCATGTGAGAGTGTTGCCCTTGAGGCAAGGGGATGCAGTGACTGGGAGGGAGCACGAGAGGGCTTCTGGGTGAATGAAGGTCATGTTCTACTTCTCCAGCTGGGTGTGCTCCTCTTTGAAAGTTCATCAGGCTGTACACGTGTGTTTGGGGCACTTTTGTTTTTGTAAAACGTTTACCCAAAAAAAGTAGTGGTTGGGGCGCCTGGGTGGCGCAGTCGGTTAAGCGTCCGACTTCAGCCAGGTCACGATCTCACGGTCCGTGAGTTCGAGCCCCGCGTCAGGCTCTGGGCTGATGGCTCGGAGCCTGGAGCCTGTTTCAGATTCTGTGTCTCCCTCTCTCTCTGCCCCTCCCCCGTTCATGCTCTGTCTCTCTCTGTCCCAAAAATAAATTAAAAACGTTGAAAAAAAAAATAAAAAAAAAAAAAAAGTAGTGGTTAAGTGCCTAAGTGCCTAAGAACCTTAGCCACCAGTTCTACGGGTCAAAAGGAGACCCTGGGCTTGTCACTTAACTTCTCTGAGCTGTTTCTTCAGGTGGAAAATGGGGACAAGGTGCGCCTGGCTGGCTCCATCGGTGGAGTGTGCGACTCTTGATCTCGGGGTTGGGTACAGAGCCCTACGCTGGGTATAGGGATTACTTAAGAATAAAATCTTTTAAAGGAAAGAAGGGAGGGAGAAAGGAAGAAAGAAGATGGGGATAATAACAATACGAACCTCAAACTGCTGTTATGTATTAGTGAGCTGAACAGAAAGCCCAGCCATATAGTAAATGCTCCCTCAATTACAGTTAGTTATAATTAACAGTCCCCCTCCGGCAAACATGATTTAAATTTTTTTAATGTTTATTTATTTTTGACAGAGGGAGAGACAGAGTATGAGTAGGGGAGGGGCAGAGAGAGAGAGGGAGACACAGAATTTGAAGCAGGCTCCAGGCTCCGAGCTGTCAGCACAGAGCCCGACGCGGGGCTCGAACTCATGGACTGCGAGATCACGACCTGAGCCAAAGTCGGACACTCAACTGACTGAGACACCCAGGTGCCCCACTGGCAAACATGTTTAGAAGGAACATTTTATTTTTATTATTTTTTTTAAACTGTAAATGTTTATTCATTTGAGAGAGACAGAGCATGAGTGGGGAAGGGGTAGAGGGACAGAGGGACACAGAATCTGAAGCAGGCTCCAGGCAGGCTCGGAGCTTTCAGCACAGAGCTCGACGTGGGGCTCAAACTCACAGACCTGAGAGATCATGACCTGAGTCGAGGTTGGGTGCTTAACCAACTGAGCCACCCAGGCACCCTAGAAGGAACATTTTAAATGATGCAATCCAATCTAATCAGCTGAGATTGCTGATGCCCAGAGAGGCAGGTGCCTTGTCCAGGACCACATAGCGAGGGTTGGCACCCCTCGCAGCTCAGCTCAGTGTTTCTACTACCCTGTGCTGCCTCCACCTTCCCCTGTCAAAAGGAGGGGTATATTTCCTTGTCCCTCAAGTCCGAATTCAGCATGGACTAGCTATAGTCAACAGCATGAGGCAGAAATGACAATGAGCCAGTTTCAGATTTAGTCTTGAAGAGGCTGTGCATGTTGCCACTTGCACTCTGCCATTGCCATGAGAACACGTACGGGTGAGCCCACTGGTCCTGAGAGGAGGCGAAGACACATGAAGCAGGGCCACTTCAGCCAACTGCCCCAGCCAAAGCCAGCCTAGAACAGAGCCCCCCAACTGACCAACAGATGCACGTGTGAGCCCAGCTAAACCAGTAGAAATGCCCAGCCAATTTCAGATTAAATCAGCCAATCTCCAGATGCATGACTCGTAGTAATAAATGTCCTTTTAATCCACTCAGTTTGGGGATGGTTTGTTACACAGCAATAGCTGACTGATATAGTCCCCTCATTTGCTGAATAACTAAATTCTAATGCATAAACCTAACTCTGCCTTGGCTCTTTTCTCCCTTCTCTGCCCTTGCCACCACTCTCCTGTTTCAGGCCACCATCTTCTTTGGCTTAAATGGTCTCCCTGCTGCCACTCCTGGCCCCTCTCTATTCACTTACCATATCACATCCAGAATCTTCCTTTTAACTAAAAGTCTGACCATGTCACTCTTTTACAATCCTCTAGTGGCTCCCAAGGCACCTGGGATTCAGTCCCAGCTTCACAGCTTGCTCTAAGAGACCCTTTATGAATTGGTCTTTATTTATATTTCCAGCATCATCTCCTGACCCAGCTGGCTGTGACCTTTGTACTCTGGTGGCACAGATTTGGTAGTTTTCATGGCACAGGGTGCCCAGTGCTGTTTCCTGCTCTGAACCTCTGTCCCTGTTGTGTCCTCTGCCTGGAAAGTATCCCCTCTGCTTGCCTAACCCAAATCACACTTCAGGACTAAGCTCTGGTATCTCCCCAGGAGGCCTTCCCTAACCTCCCCCCAGCCCAGCTTGGGTTAGATATCCTGCTTCTGGTTGACCACCACATAGTGCTTACCATGCTGGACTGTCTCCATCACCGGACCTTGAGTGCAGGGACCATGTCTTATTTAACCCCTACAGCCCTGACACCTGACCCAGAGCAAGAGATCGATACCTGTTTATGAAAGTCTCCCTGAACTGGTGAGGAATGGACTCTGCGAACAGAGCCTGGCTTGAGAGGTGGGAGCCCTGAGCTTTTGCTTGGCTCTGTCATGAACTCTCTGTGGCCTCAGATAAGTGAGTCCCTGCTCTGGGCCTCAGTTTCTCCATCTTGAAAATGCGAGGGTTGGACCAGATCAGAGATTCTCTGGCTGTGCATTAGAATCTCCTAGGGGAGCTTTAAAAACATACAAATACTGTTAAAAAAAATATATACAAATGTCCAGTCCTTAACCCACCTAGAGCCCAGGCACTGTAATTTTTTCAAGCTCCCTAAATGTTTCGAGGAGATTGAGAACCTCTGGCCTGGGTGATCGCTGGTTATCTTTAAAAAGTCCAAGGCAGGCGAAGCCTGTTTTCCAGGCCTTTGCAATAGCCAGGGAAGTATGAGAACTCAGCCTCTTCCTACTTTCAGCTTGGCACTGGGTTATTACCAGCTTTCAGCAGGGAAGGGGCCACCTTGGAAGACTAAGTGTGTTACATAAAGGCTCTTGCCTTTGTGGTTGGTTGACAACTCACTAGATTCTCCCATGCTTGTGCGAAAGTGGGCAAATGGGGTTTTAAACTCTCATCATCTGCCTCTAACTACCCCTTGGGGCAGAGTTAGTATGCCCATTTTACAGATGAGAAAACTGAGGTCTAGAGAAGTGAAAATGACTGGCCTAAGGCCACACAGGTAGTATGTGACACAGCTGGGATTGAGAGCCAGTGCTGAGAAACTCTAGAATAGCCAATCCTGGCCACACATGGCCACTGAGTGCTTTAAAGGTGGCCACTGAGATGTGCTGTAGTGTAAAACACACTGAGTGTCATTTTCCTTTTCTTTTTTAATGTTTATTGACTTATTTTGAGAGAAACAGAGAGAGACAGAGAGAGAGAAAGAGGGAGAGATAGAGAGAATGAATCCCAAGCAGGCTCACGCTGTCAGCACAGAACCCTATATGGGCTCTCAACAAACTCTGAGATCATGACCTGAGCCAAAATCAAGAGCTGGTCACTTACCCTATTGAGCCACCCAGGCACCCCAAAACACACTGAGTTTCAAATAGTTAAAAAAAAAGAATAAAATATCTCACTAACAATTTTTTATATCAGTTGCATGATAATATTTTGGACCTATTGAGTAAATAAAATATGATTGAAATTAATTTCACTTTTTTCTTCTTTTAACACAGCTACCTCTAAATTTTCTAAATCTAAAATGAACTTTGTGGCTTTCTTTTTTTTTAATATAATATATTGTCAAGTTGGCTAACATACAATGTATACAGTGTGCTCTTGGTTTTGGGGGTTAGGATCCCATGATTCATCGCTTACATACAACACCCTGTGCTCATCCCAACAGGTGCCCTCCTCCATGCCCATCACCCATTTCCCCCGCCCCCTACACCCCCCATCAACCCTCAGTTTGTTCTCTGTATTTAAGAGTCTCTTATGGTTTGCCTCCCTACCTCTATTCTTCCCCTTCCCTTCCTCAATGGTCTTCTGTTAAGATTCTCAAGTTCCACATATAAATGAAAACATATATCTGTCTTTCTCTGACTTATTTCACTTAGCATAATACCCTCCAATTCCATCCACGTTGCTGCAAATGGCAGGATTTCATGCTTTCTCATTGCCAAGTAGTACTGCATTTTATGGAAGAGCCTAAATGTCCATCCACTGATGAATGGATAAAGAAGATGTGGTTTATATATACAATCTGGCTTGCTTTCTATTTCTATTGGCTGGCCGTGTTCTAGAACCAGGGGTTCTCAACAGGGGTGATATCGCCCCCTAGGGGTCATTTCGGATCTCGGTCCTCTGGGAACTCCGCACAATCACAATCCAGGGGCAGGGTTGGGGCGGACAGGGGGCTGTGGGGGCGGGGGCGAGACCGGTGGTAGTAGTAGCAAAGTGATGGCCAGTGTTATCAAGAGCTTGTTATATGCCAGGCACTGTTTTAAGCACTTCTCCTTTCTCAACTCATTTAAGGCCTACCACAACCTCCGAAGTCAGTCTTACTGGTATTATTCCCATTTCCCAGGGCAGAGAACTGCAGCTCCGAGACATGGCTGGTCTGAGACTGCAGATCTAGGATAGGAGTCCAGCTTGCTGTCTCCATGCTCCCCCGCTCAGGAAAGGTGAACGAGTCAGTTCCACCCCCTCCTTCGTTGCACGAAACCCGCCCCCCCACACACACACGCCTGCACACACTCACAGACTCTTTGTTGGGGACGTGTTCTATGCCAGGCTCCATCACTCCCACCTGAATGAGCTCTGCCGTCAGCCCTCAGCACGTACCTCTCCGCCTGCACAGATCAGAGAGAGGGCAGAAACAGCCACTGCAGCACATCTCACGCTGGAAGGAGCACACGCACTCCCTGGGGACTGTATGGAAAGTGCAGGCCCTGACTCCATGGGACCAGAGCGGGACCTGAGATCCGGCATTTCTGACAAGGCGATGCTGTTGCTTCCTGCACCACAATGAGTTGTGCAAGGGATGAGAGCGACGTCAGCTCTAGGGTTTAAGAAGGATCTGAGCGTCAGAGTGGGAAAGACTCGGGAATCCTCTAGTCCAACTCCCTCATGGTGCTGACAGGGAGAGAGGCCCAGAGAGAGTAAGACACTTGCCCAAGGGCACACAGTGAGTCACAGGCAGAGATCAAGTCTTCAGATTCCCGTCAGAGCTCCTTCCATTGCCTCCCATTTGCAGCAGGAACTTGAGACTCAGGACAGAAGTATCTAGTGGCTCTCGTGGCCGTTTCACACCATATGCTTTTGGCATCCTCAAATCTCCCAGTCATCTCAGTCTGAGTTTCCATACTAGGGGAGTAATTCTCAGAGCAGACTGGCGGGGCAGACCACACTCTACCAGAAACCTTTAGGGCTGCACCCCAGGGTCCTGGAGTTCAACCTGCCACTCCCCCATGCTGCACATCTGGGTCCCCAGAGAACACCTGAGCTGATGGGGTGAAACCATTTTCAGGACAAACGAGAGGCTGTCTTCTCCAGACTGGATAAACAAGATATGAACAACAGGAATTCAGTTCCTAGAAATCAAACACTGAATTTGTTAGTGCTTACAGGATCCAAACCTGCTATTCACCATCTGTTCGCCCTGCTGGGAGGCACAATACAGCTGTGTTGGGAGCACAAGCTTCAGAGTCAGGTAGACTGGATTTGCTCCCCAGCTCTGCCACTTACTAGCTCTGTGACTTTGGGCAAGTTTTTCTGAGCCTGTTTCCTCATCCATTTAATAGCTATCTATTTAAAGCCCGCCACGTGTTGGCATAAGCAACATATGTGGACCCTGGGAAGACTTGCGGTGGCCCCAGGAACACCCTGCTGGAGCCTGGGATGACATGACGGAGATGACATCGGAGCATGAAGGGAGCCACGGGGAAAGTAGGAGGGACAGATAACCTGCCACAACTCTGAGAGCCCCTCTGAAAGTGGCTATGGAGCTGAGCACTGGAGGACAGATGCAGTCAGCAAGTGACACCTGCTCCACAGGACTGAGAGAACCTTGCCCTCCCTGCATCCTGACTCCTTTTTATTCACGTCCTGTTGCTCTCCCATCCAGAATCTAGCCCTTCCTCTCCTCCTCTTATTCACCTGCACTCAGCAGAACACCCCATCTCTGCGTGGCTGGGAACCTCTTCCTGCAAAAACACTGTGGTTCTCACTCTTCTGAGCCTTTGTCCAGGCTATTCCCTCTACCTGGAATGCCCTTTCTCCCATCTCCTCCGCGCTCTCTGGAGATTTCTCTGGACCCAAGAGATGGAACTGGTCACTCCCTCCTCCCCACCCCACTGGGCTCACTTGCTGACTGCCTGTCTCCCTGCAGGACTTGAGTTCAGGAAGGGGGTGAGTGGTATACATGTGTCAGGAAGCCCAGTGCCCTCTGTGTGGGGTACCCCTCATCTACTCATCAACTGCACCTTCACTCCCGGGATAAAATTCAACACTTTCCTTTTGCTGAAACTTGTCCACTCCTTCCACCACTCATGGGAGTTTGGGAGGTCCCAAACTCAATACAGCCACCTTCTTTCTCATCCACACCAGCCCCTTCTGTTTCCTCCTTGGTAGCCGTTATACTGTTCCCATCCACCCATCCCCAGCACTTGGCATCCTCCCTCTCCCTTCTCTTCCCTCATACTTCCAAGTATGAGCCCGTTGAGGCTAAGAAAGGTAATGCAATCAGCTCAAGGTCACACAGTGCTTAAGTGGCCAGACCCAGGATCTTGCTCTGAGCAGCCCAGACTTCCTCCCTTGCCTCACCTCTTACTCTCCTACAGGTCCTGTCTCCCCTCCCTTGACTTCCCCCCACACATTTGGAGCCACTTGGTTCAGGCTGATTGCCCTCTGCACGGAAGGGCACTCTTGCCTTCATGCATGCCTAATGTAATCTGCTCTCTGTTCTCTGAGGCCCTTCTCAAAAGCCGCTTCCTCCAGGAAGCCTTTTCTGATGAAGCAGAAGCAAAATCTCCCTCCTTTAAACCCTCTCCTGACTCCAGGTTTGTCTGTGCCTCTCACTCCTGTGCTAGAAGCCCCTTGAAGGGCTACCTATTCCCTCCGCACTCCAGTGACTGTGGCACAGTAGGCTTGCAATCAATACAGAACTCCTTTGTGAGGCCCACCTGAGCCCAGAAATCACAGCAGCCCCTCTCTGCAGTCTGAAACTCTCCAACGGCTCCCATCTCAGAACAAAATCCGAAATCCTCACTGTGGCCTACAAGGCCCTATGTTGCCTGCCCCCCAAGCCACCTCTCTGACTTCATCTCTTACCGGCTGCCCGCCCCACACTTAAGTATCACCTCTTTGGCAAAGCTTTGACCAGCCAATATCAAGTAGTTCTCCTCCTCTATCACATCACCCTGCTTGATGCTCATTTTAGCACTTGAACCTATCTGGCATTTTCTGCTCATCTGTTACTTGTCTCCCCCCTCCACCCCCACCAACTCCCAAAACATACCTTCTGTCTAGCTCATCGCTATGTCCCCAGGGTCTAGAACACTGTGAGGCTGATAAGACCTAAATGGGTCTACAGCCTGAGGAGAGATCTGAGCTGGAGACAAACTTTTATGAGTCACATGCACAGAGGTGGTAACTAAAGCCAATGGGGTGGATGAGATCACCCAGGGAGAGTGTCTAGTATGAGCAGAGCAGAGGGCCTGGAGGAGCAGAGCAGCTAATGGCTGTAGAAAGGAAGATAAACCTGCAAAACCAAGAGACGAAGAAGGGCAAGTATGACAGCGTTAAATTGCAGGAGCCAGAAGAGAGGGTGTCCAGAGGAAAGGTGCGGTCGGCAGGGTCATCTGCTGCTGAGAAAGTTGAAGACTGAACGGCGTCTGCAGAATTCAGCTTTGCTGGAGGCTACTGGTGACCTTGGCAGACCCCTGCCCCTCTGTGTGCCTCAGACAGGAGCTGTCTGCAATGAGAGGGACCTCTCAGGTCCCAGGAACTCCCAGCTCTGAGGATCTGTATTTCCGCTTATAGTCACATCACTTCATGAAGAACTGTCATCCATCTGGGGCCTTGGGGAAAAGGGACCACCCTGTAAATTTACCCTCATTATTTACCCATCATGTAACTGACAAACTCTAAGAAAGCACGCTGTATTTCCAGGCCTGTACTAGGCACCATGGGGAGGAGAGGAGGCCGTGTGCCCTGCCCAGTCATGTCCAGCTGGCCAGCCCCTCCCTCCTATGTCACCCTCTAGCCAGCATCCTAGCTGGATACCAGTTTTCTCTCCACTTGGACAGGACCAAAGGCTGGAGAAGGCCCAGCTGCCAAGAGGCCTTGCTTGCTGCTGTTGGTAAAGCGTCCCTCCATGTTGTTGTGAGGAAGGCTGAGACCCCGGCCAGTGGCTGTGCAGTCCAGAGGGCAGCACAGACTGGTGATGTGTGCTCAATTAGAAAACACTGGAGGCTGATTCCAAGGAAGAGACTGAGAGATGACTTTGACCAGAGCAATTATTGCCACTAATGACTGAGCTGTTGCTTGTGGCCAGGTACTGTGCTGAGCAAAGACCACATTTGATTTGCACGGCAAGCCTGGAAGGCTGCATTCTTAACCCATTTCACATGGGAGAAAACCGCGCTCAGAGAGGTTCAGGGCTTCCCCAAGGTCAGGCAGCTAGTAAATAACCAAGCCGGGTTTGCTAATACAGACAATCTGATGGAGAGCACCTGCTCTTAACTTCGACCTTCCCCAGAGCCGGTGAGGCAGGGGACTTTAGTCTTATATCCTCTTCCAAGCAATGCGACCTTGGGCAAGATTTATTCTCCACTCTCCCCATCTGCAGCAAAGCAGATTTCTTTGCGCCCTTCCAGTTCCGACATTACATGATTAGCTAGGATTTGTATAGAACTTTACAGTTTATAAAAAGGCATCCTTATAGCATCTCATTTATTCCCACGGATCCTGCAGGGTGGGAGAAGATGCGCAGATGTGCAAACTTAAGTTCGAAGAGAGGCAGTGACCTGCCCAAGGTCACAAAGCAAGTCAGGGCCTGCCGGGCTTCGGGTCTGGAAACCGAGGCTCCACACTGGACGCTCGCTCATTCAACTCCCCCTCCAGAAAGAACCGGCCCCGTGCTGCGTCGCACGCAGCCCTGGCCGGCAGGGGGCAGCGCCCGGCTTCCCTCCGCCTCCCGGGGCCACGCGGGGGCGTCGCAGCCCCCGACCCCGGGGCGCGCCCCCCGCCCCAACCCGTCTCTTCCCGGCGCGGGGCACCCCGAACGCGCGCCTGCACCCCGCAGCCGCCTCCGGGCGCTGTCTCGGCCCCCCCCCGCCGCGTCCCGGACGGCGCCCCCCAGACGCTCCCCGCGGGTCGGACTCGTCCTCCGGGACCACCTGCCCCGCGCGCGCTCGCTTCCCGTCCGAAGGCGCCAAGAAGGGGGCCGCGCGGGGTCACCGAGACCCCGAGGCGCGGCGCCCTCTCCCCGCCCCAGCGCCCTCGGGACGGCCGCCGCGGCCGGACTGGCTGCCGCGAGGGCCCCGGTGCGCCCCTCCCCGGGCGGCACTCGGCTCCGAGCGCTTACCCGCTCCCGGCCGCGCAGGTGCGGACCCCGGGCTCGCCCGCCCGGGTCCTGCTTCCTCGCTTCGCGCCGCGTCTCTCCGCCGGTGGCCGCCGCATCTCCGCCGCGACCCCAGCCGAGCTCCCGGCGCCGCCCGCCCCGCCGCCCCCGGGGGCTCGGTCCGGCCCGCGCCCTCGCGGCCCCACCTCCCTCCGCCCCGGCCGGCGCCCTGCGGCTCGCGCTCCGCGCTCCGCGCTCCGCTAACCGCGCCCGCCGCTCCTCCTCGCTCCCCTCCCCCAGCTCCTCCCCCGCGAGGCTCGCTCCCCACTCTGCCCCCCGCCCGCGGCCCGCAGGCTCTGCCCCTTCCAGTCCCGGCCGGGCGGGGAGCTCCGAGCCCCCGCCGCCACCCCCGGCCCAGCCGCAGGGGTGGGTGGGCGCCGGCCCCGCCCCTGACTCCCCGCGCCGCACCTGTAGGAGAGCGGGCGGACTGGGTCCGCAGGGGCGGGTGGGAGGTGGGCCACGCCCAGAGACCCCCAGCCGTACCTCTCTTGCGCCTTCATCCCTGGTGGGATTTTTTTTTTTTTTTTCTTCATTTAACAAATAGTGATCTGTGTGTCAGGCATGTTCTAGGCACGGGGGACATAGTGCACAAAACAGATGTGGGCCCAATGGAGCTTACATGCATGTAATAAGTAAAACATATAAAAATGTTTGTAGAATAAAAGGCACGGCAGAAAATAAAGCAGGGAAGGGAGAGGGAGATGAGGTCGCTTCGCTGGGAGAGTGGCGTCTGAGCAGAGGCAGGAGGCGGGGAGTGGACCCTGCAGAAATGTGGGGAACCGGCATTCCCAGGCAGCGACCCGAGGCAAGGACCTCGGGAGGGACTAAAGGAATCGCAGTTGAGGTCGGAGAGACAGGGGCCGCTCCCGCCTCCTGTGCCGAGATGAATCCGCCCGGTCCCAGACAACCAGGGCTGAGAGAAGACTTGAGAGCAAGGAGAACTGTCCACTGAAGAAGCACAGCCTGGACACGTCTCCTGTCCCGGTTTAACACGGCCCGGCTGGAGCTGACCTTCCAAATCTTCTGGGCTTTTTCGTCTATTTGTTCTTCTCGTATTTTGAAGCCTTGTTATTAGGTAATCCATCCACCATTAGGATTGTCATGTCTTCTTGAATTGACCCTTTTATTATGATGAATGACCTCTGTCCTTGGCAACAGTTTTTGTCCCCAAGTCTCCTTAGGGGGTATAGGGAGCGGTCAGCAGTGCTGCCTCTGGGTTATTTGCAGCCCACACAACCGTTCGGCATCTGGCCCATCGAACCATCAGCAGTTCCTCTGGACTTTCTAGTGTCCTCCTCTGTCCTCCTGTCTCCACACCTGGCCCTCCCCTGCTTTGTCCACACCTCACCCTCCTGGTTTACCATTTGGTCATTGGCCAGGGACCTCCATCTCTCTCAATCTCTCTCTTTTTTGGAAGGCTGTGATCAATGATTGTTAATAATGCAAAAGTTCTTTTTGTCTTAGTGCAGATCCCAGGCAAGTAAATCACTGGCAAATAGAAGTTATCGGCAGCCACACCTCAGACTCCCTTTACTCTGCTCAGATCCTGGGCTCTTTTCCCAAATAGAAAATAGGAAGAAGGAACAATGCCAAATGTAGGCATTTCCCAAAATAGGTGCTGCTGCTGCTGCCCCAAGTCAAAGCGTCCTAGAAGAGGAAGGGGTCCTGTCTACACAGCAGAAATAACTGGGCTGCCGCCAGGGTCCCAGCCTGAGGTCCTACAGTCGGGAAATCCACATGGAGTAAATACACCTGGTGAGGGTCCTCAATGAAAAGCCCCCCCGCAGCCCCAGAAGTTGCCCTGACCAGGGATGAGAACCAGAGGGAAGAGAGACAGGCAAATCTTGTGGGACATCTCAGCATGCTCTAACAAACCGACAGCATTTAACAACAAAAGCAGCCTAATGGTAAATGACTTTGGAAAGTTGGTTTAAGGAAAAGGCTGGGTTGGGGCACCTACGTGGCTCAGTCGATTGGGCGTACCACTTCGGCTTGACTCATGATCTCACGGTTCTTGAGTTCGAGCCCCTTGTTGGGCTCTGTGCTAATGGCTGGGAGCCTGGAGCCTGCTTCAGATTCTGTGTCTCCCTCTCTCTGCCCCTCCTCCACTTGCTCTCTGTCTCTCTCAAAAATAAATAAACATAAATTAATTTTTTTAAATTTTTTAAAAAAGGAAAAGGCTGGGTCTACTGGGGAGAGTTCCCTTCAGCCTCTCAGCCCTCACCCTGGGCCAGCGGATGTGTTAAGTAAACTCAATCTCCACTCTCAGGAAGCTTACAGTCCAGGAGAGAAAACCCACATGCCGTTATACACAGCACTGTATGGGAGAAGGGAGAGAGGTTGGAGGGGGAAGGGCAACCCCTGCAGTGAGCCTGAAGGGTGAGCAGCAGGCATCTGAACAAAGAAGGGGGAAGGAGAGCAGAGAAGTTTCCTGGTGGGAAGAACAGCGCTTGTAAAGGCATAGACTCTACGAAAAGAATTTGGTTAGGGAAACTGCACGTCAGTAGATATTGCTAGAGTTGGGAGAAGTGGTCAGGATGAGACTGGAGGGGCAGGAAGGAGACAGCTCTTGAAGAGCTTTGAATGGTAGGTGAAGGGCCCCAGGCTTTATCCTGAGAGCCACGGGAGCCAGGGAAGGGCTGAGTCAGGGAGTGGCATGGTTGGACAGCGGCAGACCGGCAGCCTCCGCGACCCTGAATTCTGATACCCAGGTGGGCATCATCAACAACTCTGTCACAGTCCCCATCCCTGCTCCTGCATTGAGAAAACCTGCGGTAATTCCGTGAACAGCTTCCTGCCCCCTGCAAACCATTGGCCATGCTGCACTAGAGAGGGCTTTCCGAAACACGTGGATTCCTTGTGGACGCCTCAAGCACCTCCCACCCCCCCTGAAGACTCCCAGTCCTGACATTCTGAGCTCTTCCCAGTCTGTTCCCAGTCTGTCTGTCCTGCCTTCTGTAACCTGCCTCATGCTTTTCCTTCCACATGCAGAGTTTTGATCCTCATTTCCGTGGGTCAGAATCCCTCTTGTTTCCAGAATTTTTCATACCTCCTTGACTTACCATGACTCATCCCCTCAAGCCCCAGCTCTGAAACGTCTTCCCTGCAGAGTCCCTCCCATTCTTCTTCTTCTTCCTCTTTTTTAATGTTTATTTTTGAAAGAGAGAGAGAGAGAAAACAAGCAGGGGAAGGGTACAGGGAGAGACACACACAAAGTCCAAAGTAGGCTCCAGGCTCTGAGCTGTCAGCACAGAGCCAGACACGGGACTCGAACCCACAGACGGTGAGATCATGACCTGAGCTGAAGTCAGACGCCCAGCCAACTGAACCACCCAGGCGCCCCCCCCCCCATTCTTCTTGAACAAAAGTGGTGCTCCCCCTTGCAGGTCTGATGGCAGAGTGGGTGTTAGAAGTGTTGACTCAGTGATCAGACTGAGTTTAAATCCTGATTTCCCAGCTCAGTAGCTGTGCAGCCCTGGACAAGTTACCTCAATTCCATGAGACCGTTGGCTCATGTGAAGGATGCAGTGCGGTGCCCGGCACACGGTAACCCTCCCTGAGTGTTCCCTATGGCTATAATTGCAGTTGGGATGCAATAACTTTCAGAATTATGTTGTGTCCCTCTTCCCAACATTATGAGTTTTGGAAGGGGAGGGCTTATTCACCTAGGTATGTCCCATGCCTAGACATTCAGGGGTGGGTGGATGGATGGATGGATAAATTAATGAAAGAAGTCACCCAGCTCCCGTGGAGTCTCCTCTGCTTGAGAGGTGGGGGACTCTGTGGGAGCCAGGCTTGCCCTTTTTTGAACAGGATTGAGTGAAACATGTGTCAGGGGCTAGCGTCTGGGGCAAGCTTTGTCATCAGACAGTCTGTGGTTTGTAATTTCTTCAGGGGAGATCTGTCTAGACAGAGGGGACATCTGCGCCAGGGAGGATCAGGCACTGCATGGGAATCAGAATCCAGACGAGCGCTTTTCAGGGAACCAGAAACCCAACTTTCTCCCTGCTTTCTTTCTTCCTCACCACTCCCAAGTTGGCTGACCAAGTTTGCTGCCGGCTCTGAGCAATGGAGATTAATTCACAGCTTTGGCCTGGGGACAACAAAGAAGGCCCTTCAGCTAGTGACAAGGGCAAAGGGAAGGATGGAGAATCCATCCAGGAAAGGAAGCAATATTTATTGAGTAGTTTTTATGTGCCAAGCACTATACGAAGTGCTCAACATGCATTACCCTCTCCACAACCCTGTGAGGAAAGACTACTGTGTTTTGCCATTAGATGAAGAAACAGACACAGAAGTGAAGTGACTCTCTCTTGCAAGCATAGTGACGGGCTGGGACTTCAGTTATATCTAACTCCACAAGCCCTGCTTCTCACCATGAATCACGTGTCTCGTGAACAAATATTTTGAGCACCTTCTCTTTGCACAGTGCTGTGGTAAGTGGTGCGGGGCCAGCAAGGATAATCAAGATGTGATTTCTACTCTCAAGGAGTTTATAACCTGAGGACAGAGGTGAAGCCTTTCCTTATCTTTGTGTTCCCAGACCAGTGCCTGGCAATATAGTGAATGCTGAACACAGCACGGATTGTCAGAGCTGGAAGGGCCTTTGAAGTTCAAGTATATTGATCCTGTCAACTTACAGATGAGACTTACAAGGAGGAACTGACTGGAGACGATGATCAGGAGCTTTGGGCTGTGTAGACAGACCACCTGGTTTGAATCTCAGCTCTACCACTGACCAGCTACGTGACTTTGGGTCAATCACTTAACCTCTCTGTTCCCCCATTTTCTATGAGAAAGGGGGATAACATTGTGAGAATTAAGTAAGATCATTCATGTGTGGGGTTTCACATAACACTTAACTTGTAATCCCACAACACATTTTGCTCTGATTATGATCAACTAGTCACAAAGTGAGTTGATAACAGATCTGGGCTAGACCTTGTACTTTCTGACTCATAGTTTAGTGCTCTGTCCAGCTTCCCATGGTTCCTTGTGTGTATTAGAATGTGGTCAGGGGAGAATGGGAGTCACCTAGGAAGGGGGGGTACATCTGATCAGGTGTCTGCTGCCCTTGGGGACAAGTGCCCAGATGTCCCTGAGCCCGAATCTCAGTGCCTCTCACTACTCTTCGGCCCTGTCTTTGCCGCCTTCCACTCCCATGGTCCCCCTCACTCCTAACTGGAACACAGCACCGAGACTCCTGATAACATCCTCCCACCTCCCTTCGCAATTTCCTCTGGAAGCAGCCAACAGGAAATTCCCCAGCAGTGGGGGAATGGATGTCCCAAGGGCGGCTAGTGATACTATCTCTAGCATTAAACCTCTGAGCAGGGAGAAGACAGGTCCCACAGGAGAGGTTTCTCTGTTTTCCTCAGGCTTGACTTCTAACCAGAGAATTTAATTAAAAGCTGGATTGCTTCGCCCAGGGACTAGAAATCCAAGGGGACAGCAGGGCTGTCCTAATACTGTACTGTACTAATAAATTAGTAATTTATTTATTACTAATAAATCCTGGTGGCCTCCAAGGAGGGAGGGAGGCGCCTCTCTTGGTTCAGGTCTGTGAAGGGTTTAAGCGGCACCAGAGATGTTCAGCTCCCAGGGGACATTTGGTCTGACCCCCAAGGCAAGAATCTTTCCTTACAGGAGCTTGAGAAGTTTTAGATTCTGTGGTAGAAATCGAAAGAAATTTAAACCAGCCAAGGAAGTGGGCAGAGTTTGATATTCCAGGTTGCTCCCGCCTGTCACCTCTCCCACTGTCTTCCTGGCACTGCTGCGGATCAGTGGCAAGTCCGTGGGCCTGAGTTCAAATTCTGACACTTTACCTCCCTGAGCCTCAGATTCCTCCTCTGTAAAACAGGGACAACTCCACGGACTCATTCACTTAATCCACCTGTAAAATGAGAATAATATCTTTTCTGCAGAGTTGGGGGTGGGAATAAAAGAGGCAGGATGTGGAAAATAGATGGGAGACAACACATCAGGAAGAACACGGCCTGGGCTTGAGGTTTGGCCTGGGGGAACATTCTAGCTCTTGCCGCTCCCTGGCTGGTAAACTTGGGCAGGTGGAGCTCTTCTCTGAGCCAGAGTTTTGTCTGTAAAATGGGGACGTTGGTGCCTGCACTGTGTCATAGTGAGGACAAAACGGAACAAGGTAAGGAAATGCCTCGCGCTTCGCCTGGCCGGCTGGGTGCTCTTGAAATGATCGCTGACCATGAACACCCCTCGCCCCCTCCGTCACCACCAGATCCGCAGGTTCTTTCATGGAGGAAGTGGATTCTGGGGAGGGACTGTCTGTGGTCTGGCATCACTTCTCACCCCTCCGCTCTCTGAGACGAGGAGAGGCTGGGCAGGAGAGTTGGTCATTTGTGAAGAGGAGGATACATTTTCGTCAGCAGGGCCCACAAAGACTGGAGCTGGGGCCAGACGAATCATCTTCACAAAATCCACTCATCAGTTCTGTTAAAAAATTATTTTATTTTATTTTTATTTAAAAAAAAATTTTTAACATTTATTTATTTTTGAGACAGAGAGAGACAGAGCATGAACGGGGGAGGGTCAGAGAGAGAGGGAGACACAGAATCCGAAACAGGCTCCAGGCTCTGAACTGTCAGCACACAGCCCGACGCGGGGCTCGAACTCACAGACCGTGAGATCGTGACCTGAGCCGAAGTCACATGCTCAACCGACTGAGCCACCCAGGCGCCCCTAAAAAATTTTTTTAAAAAGCAAGTAGGGCACCTGGCTGGCTCAGTCAGAAGAGCATGTGACTCTTGATCTCAGGGTTATGAGTTCGATCCCCACGCTGGGTGTAGCGATTACTAATAAACAACAACAACAAAACCCAAACCTTAAAAAAAAAAAAAGTAATATTCAACTTAGCTCTGATCAGTCCTTTCAGCCGGAAGGATCCGTGATTTGTGAATGGGAGTATGCTGCTCCCTCCAGGAATTGATTTTCTGGTATCTCCGTTTAACTCAGGACAAAGCCATCTGAGAAGGGTCTTGATGTTTCTGCCCCCCAGGAGGCCAGGAGGAAGCGTCTAACTCGATACCCGGTTCTGGGCAGTCTTAGGAATCTCTTTGGGGCAACTGAGGCAGGGAGAAATGGAGAAAAGAGCACGGACCCGGATTCGAGCTCTGTTCACCCAGCCTCTTAGTTCTTGCCAGGTGCCTGGGGCCAGGACCCATCACCTCTCGGGCCCTGTTTCCTGTCTCTCTCTTCTCACTCTCCCCTAGCTGCTCCTTCTCCAGGAGGGCTTCCCCAGCACCCCCTCTTGCTCGTGCTCCAGCCCCCGCCCTGTGGTACTCAATTTTTTCTTAACACTTACCTGATTTTACACTTTTATTTTCCATCCACTTCCTCCACTGTTGTCTATCCTGGTTGCCACTCTACCCCTGGACCTAGATCCATGCCAACACAAGCTAGGCGCACGGTAGGTATTTCTCGAATGAATGAAATCATGTAAAACGAGGCTATCACTTACCTTCAAGGACCCTGGGGAGGGATTCAGTGTGTTTACACTGCTGCTCCTTCACTTACCAGCTCTGTGACTTTCCATGGGTTATTTCCTTGCTCATCTGTGAAATGGGCACAGCAAAAGTATCTGCCTGTGTTGTGAGGAGCACATGAGGGGACGCCTATAACGTATCTAGCAGAGGGCTGGGGGCATAGGAAGTGCTCAGTAAAAATCAAGGATTTAACAGACGATGGTTGAACTGAAAGGTTCACCCCATATTTGGTTTATATGTGGAGAAAATTCCAGAACTAGTGCATAGGATGGATGAAGATGAGCTTCTGCAGAGGGAGAGACCAGGCAGGAGCTGTGGGGAAGGTGAGGGGAGGAAAATTAGGGCTGTTTCTAAGAGGCACGTTCGGTTCTCGGTGGACCGATCGCAGACTCAGAGGGGGACACAGACAGCACCCTCAGTCAGCCCTGCCGTCCTCCACAGGCTTGTCATTCCTGTCCTCTGAGCTAACAGAGCATTCCAGGACAGCACTCCTCTGAACATTTCAATCAATAAGAGAAGTGGCTGAAGCCAGAGAAGCAGATGCGGCCAGGCTGGTGACGAGGCACAAGGCAGGTGCTTAAATAACTCCTTAACTTTCACCACAGCCTTTGAGGAGGGAATCATCATCCCCATTTTATGGATGGACATTGTGAGGCTGCCAGGGCTGAGCTAACTCCCCAGGTCTCCCTGGGGAAAGCTGGGGGGCTGGGGGGTGGGGAAAGAGCCACCTGCCTGCGGCTTACTGGATGTCAGGCGCTGTCCTGAGGGGCACTTTCCATACAGTAGCTCCCAACTGATCCACAAGGTCTGTACTTTCTTATTCCCACTTTACAGGTGGGGAAGCAGCATTGAGACGGCAGTAATCTGCCCAAGGTCTCACCGCTAATAAATGACAGAGCAGCGATTCCAAGGGAGGCTGGGGCCCATGCCCCTCGACTCAGCCTGAGTACTTCTCCGGCTATGAGCTAGCACTCAGAACATCTCCTCTTACAGACTGAGGGGGACAAATGCGATCGGAATTCACAGGGAAGGTGAGGAAAGGTATGGAGTGTGGCGTGAGACGTTGCTATTCCAGAACCGAGACTAAGGACACAAGAGCGAGAGCGGCCAGCACTGTGTGAGGCCCTGCTGATGGCTCCCTCCACAGAGTGGCTCCCCTGTCTCTGAAATTCAAAGGAACTTTCTGGCATGCATAATGAATTGACAGACACACCTGAGATTCCTAAGCATTCTTTTAAAACCTCAGGTGTTCCCATGGAGCGTCTGGCTGGCTCAGTCCGTGGAGCTTGGGCCTCTTGATCTCCGGGTCGTGAGTTTGAGCCCCACTCTGGGTGTAGAGATTACTTAAAAGTAAAAACCTCAGGTGTAACTTTCAAAACATAAAGAGCCTCCAAATTCCGTGTAGAAATCAACTTTCATTCCCAAAAGACAATTTTGGGAAATTAGAGCCGATTTTCACCCCTCCAGCTGGAGAAATCTGAACAGGTTAGTCATACCCAGCATCAACGAGGGTGTGGGGACGCGGGGCTCCTGGGGGAAGCACGGCTGGGACTTATTTGGAACTTATTTGGAACAAGTTGACAGCAACCATCCAAAGTCGAAGTGAGCATGCCTTCTGACAATCCGTTGCTAAATATCATCTTACAAAAGAACTCTCCCACATGCACACGGATGTGTGTTTATCATGGTGGGGGGAAAAATAAAGATGACCTAAATGCCTTTGCATTTCTTTTGGTTAAACCAATGGTATTATATCTACATGATGAGCTTCTATAAAACAGTTAAAAATAACTTGATAGATCTTGGGTGCCTGGTGACTCAGTCGGTTAAACATCTGACTTCAGCTCAGGTCCTGATCTCACAGTTCGAGAGTTTGAATCCTACATCAGGTGAGCTTGAGCCCCGCTTCAGGTGAACTCTGCTCCTCTCTCTCTCTCTCTCTCTCTGTCCTTCACTCACTTGCTCGCTCTCTCTCCCACCCCCACCCCCCCACAAACTTGGCTGGGGTGCCTGGGTGGCTCAGTCGGTTAAGCGTCTCAGGTCATGATCTTGCAGTCCTTAGGTTTGCAGCCCATGTTGGGCTTTGGGATGACAGTTCAGAGCCTGGAACCTGCTTTGGATTCTGTGTCCCCCTTCTCGCTCTTCCCCTCCCCTGCTCACGTTCTGTCTCAAAAATAAATAAATGTTTAAAAAAATTTAAAACAACTTGATCTCTGTGTATTGATACGATAAACTCTCTGGGTGAAAAAAGCTTACGTGAAGAAAGCAGGTTATGGAAGAGTCTCTGTGGTGTGATCCATTCCTGTGCCTCAAACTACATTTGTGTATATTTGCAACCATAAAAATGCACGTAAATGCCAGAAAAGCAGCCGGGAAGGAATCACACCAAGCTGTTCACAGTGGTCAGCTGGGCGGGGAGAGGATGTCATGAGTGCGAAAGCCTTTTATCTTGTACTCTCTTACATATAATATATTGGTGGCATTTGTAACTTATGTGACTTTACATATATAAAATACATTTATGTGTAACATAAATATATTAAAGAGGAAAAAATGAATATGAGGCTTTCGAGCAAGCTACTTCTTTACATCGACAAACCTCATGCTCCACATTGTGTAAGAGAGGTTACTAAGGTAACTTCTGGCTCTAAAATTCCACAAATACTTAAAAAAAAAAAAAAAAAGCACTTTCAGTAAAGCAGAATACCTTTTTTTTTAAGTCTATTTATTTTGAGAGACAGAGAGAGCAGAGGAGGGGCAGAGAGAGAGGGAGAGAAAGAATCCAAAGCAGGCTCCGTGCTGTCAGCATGGAGCCCAACGTGAGGCTTAAACTCACCAATCGTGAGATCATGACCTGAGCAGAAATCAAGAGTCAGACGCTTAACCGACTGAACCACCCAGGTGCCCAAAACAAAGAATCCTTCTAAACCAAAGCTTTCCCAGCCTGGCTTGAGTCAGGAGCATCTGTGAATCTGGTCAAGCATCTCCAGGGAGTCTGAATCTGTAAGGCTCCTCTGCAAGTACCGTTGAGTTATTTTATGTTTATTTTTTATTCATTTATTCATTTAACAAACGTGGTAACTGAAGGCTCAGAAAGGGAAAGAGACTTTCTCAAAGTCACAAAGCAAGTACTCCCCCCCTCCTGACGTTTCTTCCCCTCCTGCCCCAGGCTAGAAGCAAAAAAAAAAAAGAAAAAAAAAAAAAAAAGCTGTCCCTTCCCCCCCTTCCCAGAACCCCCATATTGGACCAGCTGTCAGCGACACAGAATTAAACTTCAGACATTCTAAAGCAGCTCCAAAGACATGTCCTCCGTGGAGGAAGAGTGTCCTCTGAGGAAGATGCTAAATTGCCTTAATTATGATTCTTTCGAAAGCACACCGTGCCCATCTGCTTTCGTGGTGGGGGGTGTGGACGCATGTTCAGCACAAAAACAAATCAACCCAAATGCAAACACAATTAGCAGGTCCGTGCAGCCCTGTAATCTACAGAAAGGGGGGGAGTGGTGCCCACAGTTGGGCAGCAGATCAGCTGAGCTCCAGGGGTTCCTCTAGAAGCGGGGTTCCAGGTGGAGTATGCAGAGGCCACAGCCGGTATGGACTCTCGACAGCGGGCGTGGGATGCGGGTGGAGGGCACAGTGCAGTTCTAGGGAGGGGCTGCAGGAGTGGGGGCCCCCGGCTGGGGCAGTGCTGACTCCATGTCACTTAATAAGTGTGAAAAGCAGAAGGGACTCTGGGAAGGCAGCATGGAAAGAGCACACGGTACAGAATCAGACAGCTCTGGATTCAAAGCCTGGCCCTGCCACTTACTGGCTATGTGACCTTGGACAAGATAGGTAGCCCTCTCTGGGGCTTCCCCTTCGGTGAGACGGAGGCAGTAACAGCTCTGTCGTAGTCGGAGGGGAGGAGGAGCGGGGTGACTTATGCAGCTTGGAACATGAGGCCAGATATGGTTAAATGCTTAGGAGTTAGTGCTTCTCTTCTCATTATTCTTCACCCACCCTTTCCTGAAAGGCCTAGGGCCGACACCCTCATTCTTTCTCAGGCAGGAAGGGCGCAGAGAGGAGATGAAACAATTTCTAGGAGGGACAGCAACTTAACCTGTGTTCCCGAGGGAAATCTTCACAACCTTGGAGGAAGTCCCTTCACCCCCTTCGGACTCAGCTTTCCCAGTTAGAACACAGTTGTTTTGTTTTTATTTTTGTTTTTTTAAGTAAGCTCCACCCCCAACGTGGGGCGCAAACTCATGACCCCAAGATCAAGAGTTGCATTTGCTCTGCCGACTGAACCACCCAGGCGCTCCTGTAACACGAAGTCTGAAGGACATTTCTGCTCTGACCACCTTTGATCTGATGATACATGATGACAGCCCCAGGCTGCCTCCAGAGTTCTTCCGGATGGGATGACCTCGGGGGAGTAGAAATCCCCAGACACTTGCTCATCACTGGAAGAGTCTGACCAGGACTATTAAGGGGTGGGCTGAGGACAGTTCTGGGGCAAAGAAAGGACAACTTGTCCAGTTTTGTTTTGTTTTTTTTTTCATATAGAAGTTGATGGGGTTGTTGATAACAGCAGCTTCTGTTTTTTGAAACCTATTCTGCGCCAGGCACTATGTGGGGCATTTTACATATACACCATCTTTCACCCTTGTTACACTGCTGGAAAGAAATGACCCCATTTCAAGGATGAGGAAACAGATTTCGAGATCTGTTTAGAGATTTAAGATCAAGGCAGACATGGGATTTGAACCCAGGAAGCTTGGTCATCACATTTCCCTGCTTCACGCCGCACGACCAGCTGGGAACCGCTTGAAATGAGGAAAGAAACGTGCAGATTTCCTCCTACATGTTAAGTAGCAGGCTAGACACTATGTGTATTTCACTTAAACATTACAATAATCTTGTAACATAGCCATTGATCTTCCTGTCTTAGAGATGGACAGACTGAAGTTCATCGAGGCGAAGAAACTGGGTTCAGGGTGTAGTAACACAAAAGGGCTAGCTTAGGGGCTCCCAACCGGTTTCTGTGCCGTGGCCCCTTTGGCAATCTGGTGAAACCTATGGACTCCTCCTCAGAACATGTTTTCAATGCATAAAATAAAATATATAGTGTTGCAAAGGAAACCAATTATAATGAAATACAGTTGTCACGATGTATTTTCTTAAAACCATGACACAAGAAAAGTGCTTCTTTATTAACACATTAAATAACAAGTATCTGGCGGTTGGTCTAATAACTATCCTCATTCCAAAGTCGTGATGATCATGAGCAATATTTCAAGATATCTGCAATAACCATAATATGATACCAAAATATCCATGATTTTTTATTGGAGACAAAGCCACAGGAATTGCTAGTAATATGTGGTTTATTGCCTTCATTCATAACGGAAGTGATGCTAACTTTCAGATAGAAGATAGTGAAAACACAGATGTGATTTTCCCCTATTCAAGTCCGTGTTCTGCCTGAGTTCTGTCCACGGAGCTCTTGGGGGGGTGGGGGTGGGGCTATAGACCCAAGTTAACAGCCACTGCTTAGATTATAACTGTGGTCACTAGAGCTGTATGGGAAATCAGACATTGTTGTGCTTTGGTAATATACCAATGGCTAATTTCACTGGAGACCAAATGTTTGACCAAGTGGGTGATGCTGTCCAACTTCATTGTGCACACCTGGGGGAAAATGCCTTTTGTTTGACCCATTCAAGGCAATAGGACCACCGAGAGATACATGATACTGATGCAGGGAGGTCCCACCTGGGCCAGACCTGTCCTTGCTGGTTCTTGGCGGCTTCACTGGGTGGCTTGAGTGTGTGAAAATGTGCAACCCCAAATTTTTCACACCATCTTAGGCTCTTTATCTCAGTCCCGGCTCTGTTTCCAATAGATAAGATTTCTTCTCTCTTCAATTGAAGACTTCATTCAATAGAGATTAAGACCTACCATATGCCAAGGAGTATA
Source organism: Panthera leo (assembly GCF_018350215.1). Lineage (NCBI taxonomy): Eukaryota > Metazoa > Chordata > Mammalia > Carnivora > Felidae > Panthera > Panthera leo. The sequence continues at coordinate 17,126,991 of NC_056686.1, forward strand.
GCAAGCACTGAGAATGCATTCATTCATTCGATTCGTATTTACTGAGTGTATTGTTAGTCAAGACTCTTTTGAGACTAGCACCCCTTCAGGTATAGCTGGATCCAGGCTCTGTTTTCCACTCTATCAGATTCACTCTCACACAGGCTCTCCATGAGTGTAGTAAAGCAGCCACCAGCAACTTCAGATGACTGTCTCCCCTGTTTAGCTACCTCAGTAGAAAGAAAATGACTCTTTCTCAATAGCTCCAGAAAAAAGTTTTGAAAGCGGCTCTCAGTGGATCAAGCCGGGTCACGTATCTGTGAAGCAACTACTGAGGCAAAATGGGTGGGATATGCCTGAGTTATGGCTGGAGCCGGTCCTACCTGAACCACAAGGCTTGGGGAGGGGGTGCCCCAAGGGAAAACCAGGTCACTGACGTGGATGCTGATGGGAAAGGACAACAGAGGCCCTCTGTTTTGATTGCCTCCTATTCACCTGTTTGATGAGGGAGGAACCCTGCCCTGAACAGTACGAGATGGCTAAACACACGTGACCCTGACACAGCACAGATGAACTCAAACAAGAAGCTATTAATCAAACATACTCCTAGCCCTGGAGGAGGACACAGCCTGCCCCTCAAGGCCACATGGGTGTCGCACTCAGGGACAGGGTGAACCAGCAGGGGCTGTGGGAGGTACGCTTTGTAGTAAACCAGAAGGTGGGGTGACACCTGGTTTCCTGGGGAGGATGTGATTAGCTTCTTTGAATAATTCCTCAGGCTGGCAGGGAGTTGAATTCAGTTAGGTTGAAGACAGGTGGGCAGCTGGCCCGACGGATAGGGGAACTAGCGGGGTGGGGAGCCATTCCCGCTGGGTGACCGGCATATCTGGAGCAGGGGAAGCCATCTCTGAGGCCCTCTGAGGCTCAAAGATGTCAGGGCAGCACAGGACACCTTAGACCTTCTAACACGCCCTCTGAAGGGCCTACTATATGCCAGGTGTGCTCGCTTTTCGGCTTGGGAGCTACTGGGATGGAGATGTCTCAGACATTTGCTGCTCCTGACTTTGATCTGCCTCCATTAGGTCTATCCTGGATCCAACTCTCTAAAGCTCTTCCTACTTGGCTGCCCTCCACTTGAATACGTCTGCGAAATCTTGACCCACTGTCAGACATTTAGAACTTGCTTCCTCAGGGCGCCTGGGCGACTCAGTCAGTTGAGCATCCGACTTCAGCTCAGGTAGTGATCTCACGGTTCCTGATTTCAAGCCCTGCTTCAGGCTCCGTGCTGACAGCTCAGAGCCTGGAGCCTGCTTCAGATTCTGTCTCCCTCCCTCTTTCTGCCCCTCCCCTTCTCGTACTCTGTCTCTCAAAAATAAACATTAAAAAAAAATTTAGGTCTATGCAAAAAAAACCCCAATCTTTAGAAAAAAGAAATTGCTTCCTCATATGGAGTTATCCTTGTTTTGCCCTAAATTCAATTTAAAAAACACTTACCCACTGAGTGACTCACAGAGTCTAAAATATTTACTATCTGGCTCTTTACGGAAAAAGTGTGCCAATCCCTGGTCTAGCTTAGCAGATCTCAGTCAAGAGGATGCCAACACAGTCAGTAAGGCTGAGTTCAAATCCAGACCTAGCCGTGTGGTCTTGGCAAGGTTATATCACCTCCTTGAGTCTGTTTCCTTGTCTGGAAAATGGAGATGAGAACAGTACCTACCACAGGTTTCTTTTTGGGGTTAAAAGTGTTCTGGATTTAAATACTGGTGATGGTTATCCACCTTTGTGAATGTATTAAAAATCAGGGAATTGTACACTTCAAAAAGTTCTTTTTTAATGTTTATTATTTTTGAGAGACAGAGTGCAAGCAGGGGAGAGGCAGAGAGAGAGGGAGACACAGAATCCCAAGCAGGTTCCAGGCTCTGAGCTGTCAGCACAGAGCCTGAAGCGGGGCTCGAACTCCCAGATCGCGAGATCATGACCTGAGCTAAAGTCAGCCGCTTAACCCACTGAGCCACCCAGGAATCCCAGGAAGTTGTACACTTTAAAGGAGTAAAGTTTATGATCTATGAATTACATTTCAATAAAAAAAGGAAGCAGTGCCTGGGTGGCTCAGTTGGTTAAGCATCCGACTTCGGCTCAGGTCACGATCTCGCGGTTCATGAGTTCAAGCCCCGCATCAGGCTCTGTGCTGTCAGCTCAGAGCCTGGAGCCTGCTTCGGATTCTGTGTCTCCCTCTCTCTCTGCCCCTCCCCTGCTCTCAGTCTGTCCGTCTCTCTCTCTCAAAAATAAATAATAAACATTACAAAAAAATTTAAGGAAAAAACCCTATTTCCAAAAGCTGTCATAGGGATTAAACGAGATAAGGTAGAGTATAGCACCTGACCCAGAGTAGGTGATTTTTATCACCACCACCCCTGCCACCATCATCATCTAGAGATGGGGAGTCTCCTCATTTGAAACAAAGCAGTGTAAAAAGATCTGATGAATTGACTTCTGCTATTTTCCCTTTCACAATACCTAGAACGGTAAAGCATCTGGCAGGCAAGCAAAATCAGCATTCACACTGAAATTACATTATCCAAATTTACAATGTTTATCTTTTAAGATAAAAATAAATGTCTTTTCCTTAAAATATTGTCAAGTTTGACAGATTTGACTATACACACAAAAAATAAATTTTTCTCTATGGCACATGATACTATAGACAAAGTCAAAATAACAAATTAGGGGGAAATACTTCTACATAAAACAAAGGATTGATACCTAAGAAGTAACTAGGAAGAAGACAAAAACACTCACTGAAAAATAGGCTAAGAACACAGACGAGTCATAGAAGTTGGCTGCAAATGGCCAAAAGGCTTATGAAAAGATACTCAGCCTCACAGAGAAGTCAGGGGAACACACATTCAGAACCAGAAGATGCTATTTTCTCCCATCGGATTGGCAAAAATGTCAGAAATTAATAAGATAATAAGAGTAACATAAAATAAAAATTTTATGAAGAAGTAACTAGGAAGAAGACAAAAACACTCACTGAAAAATAGGCTAAGAACACAGACAAGTCATAGAAGTTGGCTGCAAATGGCCAAAAGGCTTATGAAAAGATACTCAGCCTCACAGAGAAGTCAGGGGAACACACATTCAGAACCAGAAGATGCTATTTTCTCCCATCGGATTGGCAAAAATGTCAGAAATTAATAAGATAATAAGAGTAACATAAAATAAAAATTTTATGAAGAAGTAACTAGGAAGAAGACAAAAACACTCACTGAAAAATAGGCTAAGAACACAGACAAGTCATAGAAGTTGGCTGCAAATGGCCAAAAGGCTTATGAAAAGATACTCAGCCTCACAGAGAAGACAGGGGAACACACATTCAGAACCAGAAGATGCTATTTTCTCCCATCGGATTGGCAAAAATGTCAGAAATTAATAAGATAATAAGAGTAACATAAAATAAAAATTTTATGAAGAAGTAACTAGGAAGAAGACAAAAACACTCACTGAAAAATAGGCTAAGAACACAGACAAGTCATAGAAGTTGGCTGCAAATGGCCAAAAGGCTTATGAAAAGATACTCAGCCTCACAGAGAAGACAGGGGAACACACATTCAGAACCAGAAGATGCTATTTTCTCCCATCGGATTGGCAAAAATGTCAGAAATTAATAAAATAATAAGAGTAACATAAAATAAAAATAAGTGTGGGCCCACAAACTGCCACAACCTTTGGGGAAATAATCTGGCACGATTTATTAAAATTTAAAGCAGACACACCTTTTGACCCGGCCATTCCGCCTCTAGGAATCTGCCAGATGGCAGTAAAGCATGACCACCTAAAGATGGGCATGCAGGAGACTCACTGACGTACTCTTCATCACAGCAGAAAGCAAAAAGTTGGAAGCCACCTAAAGGTCCATCGGGGAGAAAAGGGCCGAGTACATCAGTCCACCTTCTCACCACAGACCCTCCTTGACCACAACAAAGAATGAAAATGTTGCATATGGATAGGAATAACCTTTAGACATGGATTAAGTTTAAAAAAAGCAAGATGCGGAACTGTATATATTATATGGTTTGTACACATAATAATACATTGTTACATAAAATGGGAGGGACAATATTGCCTAGACACGTTTGCCTATCCCTGCTTCACATAGCTCTGCTCTGGCGGGCACACAAGAAAGGGGAACCCTGGTGGCTTCTGGGGCGCCGACCGGGTGCCTGGAGGAGAGGGGTGGGAGGGAAACTCATCTTTGAATGCAATTGTGTATGTTTGGAATTTTGACCAATGGGAATTTTTAGTTATTAACATTTAAAAAAAAATTTTAATGTTTATTTATTTTTGATAGAGAGAAAGAGACAGAGCACGAGTAGGGGAGGGGCAGAGAGCGAGGGAGACACAGAATCCAAAGCAGGCTCCAGGCTCTGAGCTGTCAGCACAGAGCCTGACGCGGGGCTCGAACTCACAAACCGCAGGTTCATGACCTGAGCCGAAGTCGGACGCTCAACCGACTGAGCCACCCAGGCGCCCCAGTTATTAACATTTTAATTAAAAGAATACACGGATCTAAATATATTGGAGAGGTGTCCATAATACATTGTTAAATGAAAAAGTATGGGGGCGCCTGGGGCACATCTGACTCTTGATTTTGGCTCAGGTCCTGATCTCACCGTGGTCGTGAGATCCAGCCCCGAGTGGGGCTCCATGCTGCTGAGAGGGCTTAAGATTCTCTCTCTCCTTCTCCCTCTGTCCCTCCCCCTCTTGCTGTCTCATGTTCTCTCTCTCTCAAAAATAAATAAATAAAATTTTAAAAAATTGAAAAAGTATGTTCCAGAACAATAAAGAATTATTATTAATTTTTTTTTTTTTTGTAGAAAAAGAAAGAAGAGGGAGGAAGGGTTGGAGGGAGAGAGGGAGGGAGGGAGGAGGGAAGGAAGGAAGGGAGAAAGGAAGGAAGGGAGGAAGGCACGGAGGTCTCTAACACTATACACACATACATGCATATGTATTTGTTTAGGGATTAAAAAGAAAAAATTTTTTTTTACGCATAACCATGCATAGCTTTTCTAATAAAAAAAATGAATCGCCATTGCTTTGACCTGTTTTGTTTTTTAGTCACAATGCTTAATTTACTTTGAGCTGAGGTGCCTGATCTGGAAGATTTCCATGCAAACTCCTGGTTGTCTGAGCCTCGGCGGGAAGGGCTTCTCTCTGCTGGTTGAGTCTATTCCAGTAGGACACGCATTGCTTTCTTCGTCCTCAGGAGTTTCAGGTTCTCTGTTTTTAACCCAGCAGGCTTGGCCCTCTCCCTTGCCCAGCATAAGAAACATGCATTCCCCCTATGTTAATGGGTTTTGGGGGGGCGTGTTCAGGAAACAGAACAGGGGAGACACAAGCAGGGTGAGGAGCAGAGGGACCCTGTTCTGGGATGCTGTCAGCCTCTGCCCTCAAGGAGGTTGGCTGGGCTGAGTTTCTTCCAGCTGCCCAGGGCTGTCGACGTGTATAGTCCCCGGAGAGCTGTTCCGGCTCCCCGAGAGTCACATTTTCATTATTTCTGGAAGAGTTAGTTGGTGACTTTGTTCCCCAGTGACATCCCTACGGCACTTTGCTCTCACAGTGTGAAGGGCTGGGCTGAATCTCAAATGGCTGGTCCCAGTGGGCTTTCCAGCCAGCCTGGTTTCCACGGACCTGCTGGCTCTCCCAGATTAATTTACTGGGTAAGAGCTCCAGGGTCCGACAGACCCGGTCTTCAAGTTTACTTCCACCACCCACCACCTATGGGATTCTGGGCGGGTGATTCACCCTAAGACTCAGTGTCCCCGTCTGCAAAATGGGGGTGAGGTGACAAAGCTCCTCTCCATGAGGACGCCGTGGGGGGAAATGAAGCTGCCAGCCCGGCATGTGGTCGATAGGACAGCTAAGTCACTGGCCTTTGGCACAGTGGGGTTACAGCACGGGGCTGTGACGCTGTGGGGTTATATCAAGAAGGGTGACACTGGAGAGTTGCAATGAGAGGGGGACACTATGAGGTTGCAGTAAGGGGGTGACGCTGTGGGGTTATATCGAGGGGGGGTGACACTGTGGGGTTACATCGAGGGGGGGTGACACTGTGGGGTTATATCGAGGGGGGTGACACTGTGGAGTTACAGCAAGGGAGGGTGACACTGTGGGGTGACATCGAGGGGGGTGACACTGTGGGTTACAGCAGGGTGGGGGGAGATACTATGGAAGGAAGGGGATACAGCCTGCCTCTGGCTCTAATTGTACTGTGACCCATAGTGTGACCTCATGGGTGTAGATGGCCAGGGACAGTGCACAAGTGCTTTTGTGGGGGTTTGTGGGCCTGAGCATGAGGGAAAGGGTGTCTAGAGTTGTCCCTCTGCGGGGGCTTAACGCCACTGGCTGGTTGGGCCAGAACTGCAGGCTGACTGTGTGCCATCTTGAAGCCCACACAGCTGGAAGGGAGGGGCTGTCTCAGCAAAGGCTCTGAGGCCCAGTTGGTAAAAATAACCCTCCAAGTCCCTCATGGGGCACAGGCAGCACCCCCCGCCCCTGCTCCTCACACCTCAAGTGAGATTAGACAAGCACCGTCATTAATTATTTCAGAAATAACCGAGGCAGCACTTGCTACCCCAACAGCTGAGGCTCCAGATGCCCAGTTGGCTCTAATTATTTTTCAGGGAAATAGTTGCATCCATCAGTCACAGACCCGTTCGGCTGAGTGCTCAGTGGTAGGCTGGGCTGGGTGAGGGGACGGTGCCTAATTCCGGCCTCTGCTCTGGGGCGCTGACTCAGTGGCAGGACGGGGCCTTTGGGCCTGGGAAGGACTGCGGCAGCTGGGGCAGAGAGCCAGGATTTGCATCCAGGCCCCTCACATCTTAGCCATGTGACCTTGAGCGAGGTCATACCTCTTGATTCTATTTCCTCATCGTAGACTATTGGTCAGGAGTTTGGAAACACCATCCTGTGGAAACAGTGGGACCATCTGGAACAAGGTCCGGGGAAGCACAATGGCTGCCTGGGGCCAGCCAGTGGTCACTGGCAAATGGGACTCTCGAGGGTCCCGACCCAGGGGTGTCACCTGTATCTCTGCCCTCCTTCCCAGAGCTTCCTATGGTTCTCTCCTTTTCTGCGCCCATCTCCAGGGGCTACATGTGTTTGGTGGCCGCGCTCTTCCCGCCATCCTGGAGCTAAGCCTTCCACCTGCCCAGCCGACCAGCCATCTCCATGAGACTTTTGCCCCTCCAACACTTTAGGCTCCGTAACTAACCACTTCCTGCTTGTCCACACTGCCAGAGCAGGCCAGATGGTGACACAACTGAACAATGAGCAGGTGTACTAGATGAACCCCAACATCGGGGAATGGAAGGATTCTCTTTTTATGCCGGAGCCCCTCTGAATTCTGGGAGCTTCTGCTTGGAATTTTGGCCATTCCCAACACTTCCGTAGTATGACGTTTCCAAATTCCTAACCAATAGCCATGTCTAAAGTAGGTTCAAATAGAGGCCCCCCCATTCTGATTGGCAGCAGTGGCCTGGTAGCTGGGCTCAGATCCCCAACCCACCGCTTACAAGTTGTGTGACCTTGAGTAAGTTGCTTCACCAACCTGTGACTCAGTTTCTCCATATGAAAAGTGGAGATAATGCTGTATCAATATAATGGGGTTGTAGGTGTGAAGTTTAACTGAGATAATGTAAGTCAGTGCTTGCCTCTTGCCAGGCCCATTATAAGCGCTCAGTGACGGTCAGCTAAAAGGAGAACCACAATAGGTCATTACCACATACCACGTATCTGTCCCCCTACTTAGAGTGCAAGCTTGTTGAGAACAAGGATGGTGTCTATGTTATATCCTGTTCATGAAGGATACTAAAAAGAATGAAATCTGTTGAATTCAGAAATGTGAGTAGGATTCTAATTTTTTTTTTAATTTTTTTTAACGTTTTATTTATTTTTGAGACAGAGAGAGGCAGAGCATGAACAGGGGAGGGGCAGAGAGAGAGGGAGACACAGAATCTGAAACAGGCTCCAGGCTCTGAGCTGTCAGCACAGAGCCCGACGCGGGGCTCGAACTCACGGACTGTGATATCATGACCTGAGCCGAAGTCGGATGCTTAACCGACTGAGCCACCCAGGTGCCCCTCTAATTCTTTTTTTTAATGTTTATTTATTCATTAGAGGAGGGGAGGGACAGAGAGAGAGGGAGACACAGAATCCGAAGCAGGCTCCAGGCTCCGAGCTGTCAGCACAGAGTCCGACATGGGGCTTGAACCCACAAACTGTGAGATCATGACCTGAACCAAGATGGAGAGTCAGAGGCTTAACCAACTGAGCCACCCAGGTGCCCCAAGAATTCTAATTCTTGATGTTCATGCTTTGGAGTTTTGGGATTCGTGTTCTGAATGAGTGATATTTTAGTGCTTGATCTTAGGCTCATACTTCTCAGATTCTTCTCACACCGAATTGCACATTGTTGGACTTGTCCTTTTTAGCATTTAATTATGTAAATCTGCATCGAATGTTTGCCTCTCTTGCTAGGCTATAAAATCCATGAGGGAGGGGCCCTGTTTACTTTGATTTTCTCCAGCTACCCATAGGCGCAGGGCCTGGCTCTCATTAGACACTCAGTGAGTATCTGTCAAATGGCAGATGATTCACAATCTTAGCAGAAGGTGTGTTCAGTGAATAGAGAAGCCTTGCTTTTTACTTTTTATTTTTTAAAGATTTTATTTTTAAATAATCTCCACACCCAACGTGGAGCTTGAACTCGTAACCCCAAGACCAAGAGTTGCACACTCTACTGACTGAGCCAGCCTGAGAGCCCTGAGAAGCCTTGCTTTTATTTATTTATTTATTTATTTATTTATTTATTTATGTTGAGAGAGAGAGAGCATGCGCACGTGAAGCAAGTGGGGGAGGGATAGAGAGAAAAAGAGAGAGAGAATCTCAAGCAGGCTCCACGCTCTGTGTGGAGCCCCATGCAGGGCTGGATCACACAACCAGGAGATCACGACCTGAGCTGAAATCAAGAGTTGGCTCTCAACAAACTGAGCCACCCGGGCGTCCCAAGAAGTCTTGCTTTTTAAAAAGACCAATGCAACACTAGCAAAATGTTAATGTTCTATATAATACCATATTAAAATATACATACACAGTTAGAGGAAGCATTAGTTTAATACAAGTAGCCAAGGATCATTAGTTCTTCACTGTTATTTATTATCTCTAGGCTTAACCTTGGCTTAGGGCTAGAAGAGAAAATATCTTCAACTCACTTTTCATCTCTTACCTGTCTAAAACTTCCTGGGGCGTATGTCTAAACGTCTCTGTGGGGCTTAAAAACCCCTTAACGAGAGCCCTGATGTAGTTTTGTTACTGGCCAGTGGTGTCCTCATTGCCATAAACACTATACTTTTAGTTGGGAGTACTAATTAGCTTTACTGTTTTCCCTTTTTTCTTTACTCCTATTCCCCCTGTTCCCCCCCCACCCGCCATCTCAATCTGCACACCGAAGAAAAAACAAGAAAAGAAAGAAAGCCCCAAGTTACGCAGTCTCTGCCCTCACCAGACAGACCATGACCCTTCTAACCTGTCTTTTTTCCTGAGCAGAAAAAGACTTCTCTTCATTCTGTTAGCCCTTCTTTAGTTTAGTTTTTTTTTTTTTTTTCCTGCCTGTCTCTCTCTTCTTTTTTGGAGGAAACTGCTCCTAGCGTGTCCCCTTCCCTCCTGACCAATTACTTAGCTGGGCATACCATAAAATAAAGTTTACATTAAATCGTTTCCATGGCAACCTCCCACACTGGCTCTCTGGCTCTAAAGCAATCATATCCCCTTTCCAGTTGCAAATTCAAGCTTGCCAAAAAAGTAACGTTTCCTTTAAAAGACACAGAACTTAGCAAGGTTTGTAAAGAGAGATGAAGTGGTTGTACAAGACTGAGGTCCCTGGATGGAGAGCATGAGATGAATTTCTGAAAAAAATCCTCTGCAAATCATGGCTATTTACATTGTGCTAAAACCATTTTAAGTCTGCATAAGAAAGCTTGTTGAATTATAAATATCAGGGAGAGCTCTCATTTTCGGAGCACCACCCGCTACGTGCTAGACGTTGGAGTAAGTGCTTTGCATACATGAATTGCCTCCTTCAATTTACCCTTGTTACATCCTGCAGAGATTTTTGCCCACAGATTGTCATTAGAGCCACCAGGCATCTACTCCCATGGAAATTGTTTCGGCCCCCAAATTAACTACTTGGAATGGAAGCTTTCATACACGTACTTCCTAATAAGAATAACAGCGGCCATTTACTGTGCCATGATCATTGCCAGGAGACTTGGCCACATCCTCTCAGTTAACCATTAGATTGAGTAGGTGGTGTTATCCCTCTGTGATAGGTGGGGAAACTGAGGCTCGGGAAGGGAAAGCAACTCGTCCATACAGCTAGGACGCGACAAAGTTGGGATTTAAACCCAGGTGGGTTTAGTCCCAAGGCACGTGCTCTTGTCACACGGCCTCTCGGAAAGGCTTTCAGCCAGCGAGAACATCACTCCCCAGAAGCCGCAGCCTTCCAGGTTGGTATGAATATCCTGTGAAGATTCTGTACCAGGGGTGGGCACCTCCAGGGCATGGGCTGTGGGAGGGAAGAAGGGGAAGCAGTCACTCCTCCCATTCCTGAAAATTGCTGTGCTTTCATTGGTTCCTACCAACTGAAATGATGTCTTCTTCCCCCACCCCCTCACTTTCTCCTCTGGCCATCTCCCAACTCACCCTCCAAATCTCAATTAAAAAACTTCCTCCTCTGTGAAGCCACCCTGATTTCTCAGCCGCATTTCAGTCTGACAGATCTGGCTCAGAGCTGCGGAGCCTTGCAGATTGCTTTACCTATTTTTACCTCAATTTGCTCATCTGTGAAATGGGGGCCTCACAGGGTCATCATGAGGTTTCAGTGTAATAATGTATATAACAAGGGGTGCCTGGATGGCTCAGTTGGTTAAGCATCTGACTTCAGCCCAGGCCATGATCTTACGGTTCATGGGTTTGAGCCCCACGTCGGGGTCTGTGCTGACAGCACAGAGCCTGGAGACTGCTTCAGATTCTGTGTGTGTGTGTGTGTGTGTGTGTGTGTGTGTGTGTCTGCCCCTTCCCTGCTTGTGCTCTGTCTCTGTCTCTCTCAAAAATAAATAAACATTTAAAAAAATTTTAAATAATGTATATAATAAAGCACATAGCAGAGCTCCTGGCCATAATAAGTGCTCAGTAAATGTCACTGCCTCCTATATCCTATGGTATTTTGTTCCCATTTCCAGTATTGCAGTGATGTTATTTCTAATTTGTATGTCTCCCTAATTGTTGGTTAGGCTTTGAAGGCAGGACTCTCACTCGCTCCTCTGTATCCCTGACCCTGGCACCAGTGAATATTTGTTGACTGAATGTATGAAAGATTGTCTTGTGCCACCTTCCAGAATACAGGGCTCTTGGAAACTATGGCCTGTGAGAACTAGGGTGCTGGGGCTTCCCAGCATTTGCTTTTCAAATGCAAACACCCCTGAGAAAGGTCATTGACCAGTCAACCTTCAACTGGGTTTGGGTGATGTGCAGCTGAGAAGGGCCGCAATCTAGGGGTCTGGGGCAGGAACGTATATGTCCTCGGGGCAAGAAGATGGAAACACAACTTTGCCAAGTACCAGCTTAGATTAGGTCACTCTGAACAACCTCACGGTACTTCAAATCTATTTTTGGAAGAAAGGAGAGTATATAAAAATAAATAAAATAACAGAAACCGCCTTTTTTTTTTTTTTAAGAATTAAGAAAAAATTTTTTAAAGTAATCTCTACATCCAATGTGGGGCTTGAACTCACAGCCCCGAGATCAAGAGTCACATGCTGTACTGACTGAACCAGCCAGGCTCCCTAACAGAAATCTTCTTATAGGCCATACAGGTCATGTGTGTTCCTGGTTCTCCATCCATTGAAGTAAGTTCCAAGACTGGTCATCAAGGCAGAAAGAAAAAAAAGGAGAGCAGCCTGTGTGCAAATGTGTGTGTAGGGGGGAGGTGGGCGGGAGTGTGGGAGGGAGAGATGGTTCAGTGACAGCAGACTCAAGGCTGCCCTGCAAAGCTTCAGGCCCTTTTGACCCAGCCCCCCTCCTCCGGTGCTACCCACCACCATGGTCACCCAATGGAATTGAGGGAACCGCCCCTTCCAGCCTCTGACCTGCCCCAGGCTCATGACAGCTTTCAGACAGTGGTTCTACGGAGAGCATCCAAAAGGGTGGCTGAGGGGCACCTGGGTGGCTCAGTCAGTTGAGCATCCGACTTTGGCTCAGGCCACAATCTCGTGGTTCGTGAGTTCGAGCCCCGCATCAACGTTCTGTGCTGACAACTCAGAGCCTGGAGCCTGCTTCGGATTCTGTGTCTCCCTCTCTGTCTGCCCCTCCCCTGCTTATGCTCTCTCTCTCTTTCTCAAAAATAAATAAATAACCTTCAAACAAAGGGGTGGCTGAGCCTGAAAAGAGAAACAGGAAGCAGAACCATTTCTGGGAAGAACTGGGGCCACAGATGAAGTGCTCAGCTGTGCTCCCTGCCAGACCCCGAGTTTGGATGCACTCAGATCACTCTTCACCATAGCTCTGCCTGGCTTCTCCTGCCCAACTGGTCACTGGCGCGAAACTGGAAAATACAGAGAACTGGAAAGAACTTGGAAATCACCTGGTTCTGATCAGCATTTCCACAAGTGCTCACTGTGTGCCAGACCCTGAGGATACAAAGGATGTTGACGATCATCAGTATTAAGTGTGTGCTTACCTCACACCGGGTGCCGTTCTAAGCGCTTCACAGATATAAAATAGTGGCTTTAATTGTCAGTCATGCTAGATGATAGATGCAATTATTATTATTGCCATTTTACAGATGAGGAAACCGAGGCTCAGCAGTGTTAAGGAACATGCCCAAAGCCACCCAGACAGTAAATGGCAGAGTCTAGGTTTGACGCCACCACGTTGGTCACTGTGACTGTCCTTGTAAAGTGCCCACAATCCGGTGCATTTGTGGGGATGATAGTTAAGGAAACCGGTCATTTCAAAGATGCAGAAAGGGGCTGCTAGCCTCACCCTAGTCGCTAAGAAAAGGCTTTCTAGAAGAGATGCATAAGCTGAGATTTGGGATAGAGGAGAGAGGGTGGAAAGGAGATCCAAGCAGAGAGAACAGCATGAGCAAAGACACGTAGACAGGAGTGAGGGTCACAGAAGAGCCGTATCTTGCTCAAGGTCCTCTGGAGAGCCGATCGCACAGGCAGGCCTCGAACCCAGGTCCCAGGCCCTCAACCTACGCCGCCCTGTCCATGAGGGTGCTCAGAAGCAGCAAGCCCAGCCCAAGAGGATCGTAATACTGTCGCACGTCCCATGGGCCTCGGGAGAACAGAGTGTGGACACTTGAGCTGGGAGTGTCCCGGAGATTCGTACAGACTCACTAATGACGGCAGGCAAGGCGGTAGAGGGCAAGTGTTAGACATCCTGGCGCACACGAGGGTCCTACAATGAGAACCCATGGCATCGCACGCACACACACACACACACACACACCCCTTTCGTTTGTTTCCCTGTCTTGACCCTCTTACCCTGTGGCAGGTTGCTAATACTCCCAAAAGTATGTCCCTGTCCTAATTCCCAGAACCTCTGCACGTAACCTTGCTTTGAAAGAGGGTATTTGCAGATGTAATTAAGTTTAGGATTTTGAGGCTGACAAGATTATCCTGGATTATCCCGGTGGGCCCTAAATGCAGTCACAAGTGACCTCCAGGAGGAAGGCAGATTCGCGGTGTTACGCACAGTAGCTAAAACACGGAAACGACACAAGTGTCCACAGACGGAGGCATGGATAAGCAAAAGGTGGTGCATGCATACAGTGGAATGTTATTTATTCAGCCTTAAAACAGAAGGAAATTCTGACACCGGCTGCAACATGGAAGAAACTCGAGGACAGACAGCATGCTCAGTGAGAGGGGCCGGTCACCAAAAGATAAATAGTGTGGCTGGCTCCGCTCATAGGAGGTACTTCGAGGCATCGGCGTAACAGAGACAGAAGGTAGAATGGGGGTTTCCGGGGTAAATGGAAGTTATTATTTAACGCGTCGAGTTTCAGTTTTGGAAGGCGACGAGTGATGGGGCGCCTGGGTGGCTCAGTTAGTTGAGCCTCTGACTCTTGATTTCCACTCGGGTCATGATCCCACGGTCACGAAATCGAGCCCATTCTTTCTCTCTCTCCCCCCGCCCCTCTCCCTGTGCTCTCTCTCTCTCCGTAGTTCGTTTTTTTTTTAATTGTTTTTTTTTAACGTTTTATTTATTTTTGAGACAGAGAAAGAGCATGAATGGGGGAGGGGCAGAGAGAGAGGGAGACACAGAATCGGAAGCAGGCTCCAGGCTCTGAGCCATCAGCCCAGAGCCTGACGCGGGGCTCGAACTCACGGACCGCGAGATCGTGACCTGAGCTGAAGTCGGCCGCTTAACCGACTGAGCCACCCAGGCGCCCCAGTTCGTTTTAATACTATAAAAAAAAAGAAGAAGAAGATGAAGAGTGGTGGAGATGGCTGGTGGTGTTGGCTGCACATCTTTATGAATGTATTTCATACCACCGAACTGCACGCTTACAAATGGTCATGGTTTCTGTTATGCGTATTTTGCCACAATTTAAAAACTCGGTGTGTGGGGGGGAGGGAAGGATCCATAGGCAAAAGACACAGCAATGGAATTAACAACCAAGTCGGAAGGGGTGCCTGTGCCTGGCTGGCTCCGTCTGTAGAGCGTGTGACTCTTGGTCTCAGGATTGTGACTTCAAGCGCCATGTTGGATGCCAACATTACTCTGAAGGACAAACAAAAAGGCCATAAAATCCCAAATGACCAGTAACAGTGTAAATAGAGTGACGAAGGGCGATTAGACACACAGAGGAGAAGGCGAGGTGAAATGGAGCGGAGAGGTAGCCACCAGCCCAGGAAGGAAGCTGGAGGAGGCAAGCGACATTGTCTCCTGGAGCTTCCTGAGGGCCCACAGCCCTGTGCCACCTCTGGCGTCTAGAACCGCGAGAGACTGAGCTTCTGCCGTTGTTTGCCACCAAGTCTGTGGCACTTGCTACGGCAGTCACAGGAAACGAACTCATCACTCCTTTTCCTGGTCTTTCTCCTCCAGGAAGTGAGACCAGGGGATAAGAGGCTTCCCTGAGTGACACGATGGGACATCTCCACCCTGGGGATCTCCTGTCCTCCTTGGGAGTCAGAAGCAGCTGGATCATCTAAAGCCTCTTCTCCTGCTCTTTGCCAGCCCTCCCTATCGTTATCCGTGTCACTGGATGTGTCCCGGCCACAACCTGAGAAGGCACTCAACCTCTCATTTACAGATGGGACTTGGCCCAGAGAGGGGCTGCAACTTGCCTGAGGTCACCCAGTGAATTGGTGACAGCTCCGGGGCAAAGACAGGTGTGTCCCACCTGACCGTACAGCTTCTGTCTCCTACTGTGTGTTCCCACCTGCTCCTAGCACAGAGCTGGGCACACAGTGACCCTCGGGTGACTTACCCAGAGAGGCAATATGGCGTGCTGGTGAACAGCTTGGGCTTTGAAAACACAAAAACCTGGGATTGAATCCTGGCTCAGTTACTCACATGCCAGGCGGCCTTCAGTAAGTGACCTCACCTCTGTGAGCCTCAGTTTCATTAGCCATAAAATAGAAATGATAATAGCACTTCTCTCAGAATGGTCCTAGACAATACAGATAGAGCACAGAAGGCAAGGGCATGGGCTCTGGGGCCAAATGATTGATTCAGATCCCGGCTCCATTAGACATTAACTGTTTGACTCTGGCAACTGTGCCTCAGTTTCTCCACCTGTAATATGAGGACGATATAGTGCCTACCTTATAGAGTTGTAAGGATTGAAAGGCATTTTACGTCAAATGCCTAGGAGAGGTTAGGGTGGGAGAGAGCCAAAGCATAAGAGACTCTTAAAAACTGAGAACAAACTGAGGGCTGATGGGGGGTGGGAGGGAGGGGAGGGTGGGTGATGGGTATTGAAGAGGGCACCTTTTGGGATGAGCACTGGGGGTTGTATGGAAACCAATTTGACAATAAATTTCATATATTGAAAAAAACAACAAATGCCTAGGAGAGAGCCTAACATACATGAAAGGCTCAATAAATAATATCCGTCATTAGAGACTATCACCATAGGGTTGTCAGCAGCGCGACGGGGGATAATTCACAAAAGCATTCGGTGTCGTGCCGGGGTGCGGTAAGTGTCCTATAAGTGGCACGTGTTGTCTCTGCTGTCACTTCCTGCTGAGTGGCTGTGGACGACAGGGCTGCTGTTTCTGGACCCCACGGTTCCCCTGGCCAGGCTGACGATCTCCTCACCGCGTGTAAGCCCCTCACTTCACTCCCTGAGAGCCCAACTTCCCAGAGCAGCATCTGACGCCCATTATAGATTTAGTTCTCCTAAGCCACTCAGATGCCTTTACCAGTTGTCAGCCACTTATCAGCAATTAAGCTTCCATTTTAGATGTCAAAGACAGAAATGCATTTTGCTGCCGAGCGGGGAGGCGTTCAGACGGGCTGTCAGACTCGAGTTCTTAACGTTCTTTTTGGTTTGGCAGAGACTTTTCATAGACTTTCAGACACAGTTAAAACCGGAAGGGACCCTAGAGAGGTCCATTTTACATAGTGGAAACTGAGGCCCAGGAGACTCTGGCGAATCAAGGGCAGAGACGAGGGAGAACCATGTTGTATATTTGTTTTTCAAACTTAAAAAAAAAAAATAGCAAAATACGCCATACACACAAAGCAAGAGTACACAATGGGTCTCACTGGTTAAAGAATCGTAATGAAATCCCTGAACCCTCCATGCAGTTTCAGAGATAGAATTAATACCAATACCTGTGAAGCCCCTAGCACTGCGTCTATTTATACGGGGTGGGGGGTGGGGGTTCTGCAAAGGAGTCTACTGCCCATAGAACACAGGGGGGTGCTTCCGCTGCAGGCTGACTGTCTAGTGTGATAGGTTATGTGAAAGCAAACTCCCCTCCACCATGGAGCCGGGCTCCTCCTGGAGATCACGCCTCTCTCATCTCAATGAGAAGTTGGTATTCTCCTCTCCCCCTGGTTTCCAGCCTGCTCGCTGTGAAACCATAATTCTGCTCTCGCTCTTATTATGCCACAGGTGCCTTTCCCCCTCCTTGCTTCGAATCGCACTACCCGGAATCCCTGCATCAGGAAACACGAGAGGGGACCCTGCCCAAGCTTCTCCCCTCACCTGGAGGGGAGAAAGGAGATGTTCTAGTTCCCCTTGTTCAGGCTGCCTTCCTCCGGGCATGGTCTCCCACGCACAAAGCTATGGTGAAGCTTTTTATTTAGTCCTTGCTGCACTCAGGATGAATGAAGCAGGGAACCCCAAAACACTTTGCCCCTAACCTGTGTCCCCCTGCAGGAGGTGGCTGAGCAAGGTCAGAAACATTGGAAGCCACAGCCCCTCTCTCTTGAGGGAAGCTTACAGTGAATTCGGAAGGACAATACGTGAAAGGTTTGGCACACCTCTGACTTCTACCAACAGGTGCAAGTTAACCTAAATCCCAAGTCGCTGCCAGAGCCACAGTCCAGATGGAAATGATGTACTTGGCATAGTTAAGGAGGTGATACCTCCTTGATCTGCACATTCGGAGTTGCCCAGATGGGAAATTATCCAGATAATTCAATCTTCTTTCTTTTTTTTTTTTTTCCCTCCTATTCAAAAAAATTGTGGGGGCGCCTCGGTGGCTCAGTCAGTTAAGCATCTGACTTCAGCTCAGTTCATGATTTCAAGTTTCATGGGTTCAAGCCCTGCGTCGGGCTCTGTGCTAACAACTCAGAGCCAGGAGCCTGCTTCGGATTCTGTGTCTCCCTCTCTCTCTGCCCCTCCCCTGCTCGTGCTCATGCTCTGTCTCTGTATCTCTCTCTTAAAAAATAAACATTAAAAAGATAGTTTAAAAAATTATGTTGAAAAAAAATTGTGGTAAAATACGCATGACATAAAATGTATCATCCTAACCATTTTTAAGCGTACAGTTCAGTGCAATTAGATACATTGATAATGTTGTTCTACCATCATCACCATTCATCTCCATCTCGTAAAACTGAGACTCTGTCCTCATTAAACAATCCCCTGGCGCCCCCCTCTCCCCAGCCTCTGGCAAAGCCCATTCTGCTTTCTGTCTCCATGATTCCAACTACTCTAAGTATCTCATAAAAGTGGAATCTTATGGGGCGCCTGGTGGCTTAGTCGGTTGAGTGTCTGACTTCGGCTCAGGTCATGATCCCGCGGTCTATGAGTTCGAGCCCCGCATCGGGCTCTGTGCTGATGGCTCAGAGCCTGGAGCCTGATTCGGATTCTGTGTCTCCCTCTCTGACCCTCTCCCGCTCATGCTCTGTCTCTCTCTCTCTCTCTGTCAAAAATAAATAAAACATTAAAAAAAATTAAAAAAAAAAGTGGAATCTTAGAATATTTATCTTTGGGCTTGGCTTATTTCACTTAGTATAATGTGCCTAGCTTCCCTCCCTGTCACAGCAGATGTCAGAATTTCCTGCCTTTTTAAGGCTGAATAATATTCAAGTGTATGTATACACCACATTTTGTTTATCCATTCATCCACTGATGGCCACAGAGTTGCTTCCAGGCAGATAACGTCAAATTCTTTAAAACAATTTCCATTTTATTTTTGTTATTGTTTTTTTAGAGTATCTGTTTCTTTCTTTCTTCCTTTAAGTTTATTTTGAGAAAGAGAGAGCATGCGTGAGCAGGGGAGGGGCAGAGAGAGAGGAGAGAGAGAGAGAGAGAGAGAGAGAGAGAGAATCTTCAGACGCGAGGCTCAATCTCACGACCCAGGGATCATGACCTGGGCCAAAATCAAGAGTTGGACGCTCAGCCGACTGAGCCACCCAGGTGCCCCTGAAAATCTTTCTTAAAGGTTCGCATGACCCAGCACTACTGAAAGAGGACACAGCTGGCTGTGGAGGGGCATTCTAGAATTTTAGGCTTTGAGCTAAGAATCAGAAGTCCCAAATTCAAATCGTAGCTTTGCTGTCAAGACAATGCAGTTTTAACCTTTTTAGGCCTCAATTTTCTCATTTTCAAAGTGACATTTAAAGTAATCATAAAATTCAGGTGTTTATATTTTATCCCATCCACCCACCTTGCACACTTATCATGGGCGTGGCACCATAATTCTAAAATTCAGATTTGGGAGGTGCCTGGGTGGATCAGTTGGTTAAAAACCCAACTCTTGGGGGCGCCTGGGTGGCTCAGTCAGTTAAGTGGCCGACTTCGGCTCAGGTCGTGATCTCGCAGTCCGTGAGTTCGAGACCCGCGTCGGGCTCTGGGCTGACAGCTCGGAGCCTGGAGCCTGTTTCTGTGTCTCCCTCTCTCTCTGCCCCTCCCCCATTCACACTCTGTCTCTCTCTGCCTTTCAAAAATGAATAAATGTTAAAAAAAAATTAAAAAAAAATCCAACTCTTGATTTCAGCTCAGGTCATAATCTCACGATTTGTGAGAGGGAACCCTGTGTCGTGCCTGGGATTCTCTCTTTCCCTCTCTCTTAGCAACACCCCTCCCCCCCGCCGCCATGCGTGTGCTCTCAAAATAAATATTTAAAAAATAATAACAAAATTCTGATTTGGAACTAAGTCCTCTCCTTATCACTTACTTGATCCTCCCCAAACCTCCCTCTCTGATTCTCTTTCTTTATCTGCCAAACGGGCTGAAAGAATCAGAACGAGGTGATGGGCGAGAGCCTGACATGTCAACGGAAAGAGGAAGAAATGCAAGCAGTTATGTTCATCCCGAGTTCATGCACCGTGCATGGCGCTGCTGTGGGTCTCCGCTTGCTGGGGGGAGAGCATGGCCTGAGGCACAGAGGCTGGGGAGCCAGACTTTTGCAGAGACACAGGAAAGAGGTGACCAGGTGTGGGAAGAGCAGAAGGGATTTAAGACTTTTCAGAGAAAGGATCCAAGCTGGGGGCAGATTTGATGTTGAGGGGGTGAAGTGTGGTGGAGAGATAGCTGTCAAGCTGGGCCGGGATGGAAGGGGAAGTCCCTCTCCCTCTTCCCTGCCCCTCCCCCTGGTAGCTTCCCTTTCCACCTCCGCCCAGGGTTCTGGAATTTTCCACAGTCATAGTTGATGGTGAGAGTTGCTCTACCTGCTAATCCTACCGGCATGAGGGCTTTCTGGCTTTCACATGCCAGCATCTTCATGTAGGGGAGGCTACTCCAGGATCTCCCAATACAGGACATCTGCTTTCATTCTGGAAACATCAGGCAATCGTCTAGTTCCAGTCCTACTGGCTCTTTTCCCTTTTCAACACTCAAGTCTCAAACTATATCGTTGAGATCATTTGGGGAACACATTTAAAAGGAACACGCTCAAAAACCTGGATGGCCTGCTTTCACTCACTCACTCACTCACTCGGCATTCACTGGGCCAGGGATTCTCAGACTGCACTGTTAACGTTCTCGGAAATTCTTTGGTGTGGGGGCTGTGCTATGCATCAAAGGATGTTTAGCAGCATCCTGGGCTCAGTAGCACCCCCCCCCCCCGTCTTGACCACCAAAAATGTTTCCAGACATTGTCAAATGTCCCCTGGGGGCAAAATTGTCCCTGTTGTTGAAAGCCACAGAGCCAGGCATTAAAACTGTGGAGATGAGGGGCGCCTGGGTGGCTTAGTCAGTTAAGTGGCCGACTTCGGCTCAGGTCATGATCTCGCGGTCCGTGAGTTCAAACCCCATGTCGGGCTCTGTGCTGATAGCTCAGAGCCTGGAGCCTGCTTCTGTTTCTGTGTCTTCCTCTCTCTCTGCCCCTCCCCCATTCGCGCTCTGTCTCTGCCTTTCAAAAATGAATAAATGTTAAAAAAAATTTTTTTTAAATTGTTAACGTTTATTTACTTTTGAAAGAGAGAGAGATACAGAGCATGAGCGGGGGGAGGGGCAGAGAGAGAGGGAGACACAGAATCGGAAGCAGGCTCCAGGCTCTGAGCTGTCAGCACAGAGCCCGATGCGGGGCTTGAACTCATGAACCATGAGATCATGACCTGAGTCGAAGTCTGACACTCAACCGACTGAGCTACCCAGGAGCCCCCAAAAAATTTTTTTTTTAAAAACTGTGTTGATGAGCAGAAGGAGCCCAGTCCCAGCCCTCAAGAAGCTTGCAGTCTAGTTAGGGAAGTGGATATTAATTCAACAACCGCAGAGATCAATGTAAAGTTATAATGGTGGTAAGCGCCAAAAGGAGAGGTGTGTTGCGTAACAGGAGGAGCATGTCACGGGGGAATTGATCTCCTCAGGCTCAGAGGGGTCAGGGAAGAGCTAAGACCTTACAGAGTAGGAATTAATGAAGTAAAGAACCAGGGGACTTTAATGAGAGTGAGGAAAAGCTTTCCAGGAAGAAAGAATAGCATATGCAAAAGCCCTGTGGTTTGTGGGGGAGCACAGGCTCGAAGCAGGCCAGAGAAGAGTGTGGGGCCGGGCCAGGCAGGGCTTCATACGCCAAAGTAAGAAGTTTTACCTTTGACCTAAGCAGCAATGGGAAACCACTGTTTTAAGTGGGGTATGTGATTTCTTTGTTTTCCGCCCAAAGCCAACGACTTCTCTCCCAGTGTCTACAGTCTGGGAGAACTCCACTTTGGCTACGGTGGCAGAGGCACAGGGTCTCAGACGGCGAGATCCGAAAGGATCTTCAAGATCATCTAAAACAACCCCCTTTTTTCACATCTTTGGAAACAAAGGCCAAGACAGGGGCCCAAGTGGATTGGGATTCATGAGCCTTGAAGCACATAGAATTTGGAGGGCCCTATTTAAGTAGTGAAGAATACAAAATCACAAATACAGAATTAGGTACAGGGTCGTGAACAGTCTGTACAGAGGAGGGTCCTGAAGATGAACCTTCGTGAACTTTCGGGGTGTCTGCTTCTGGAAGGGGCGCTCACGTGCCGAAATCTACGTAACAAGTAGGCGGTAGAACGCAGACGAGGACCTAGGGTCCTATCACAGTAATCAGCCTGGGGAATCCTGACGGCTGTAGATGCTGCTTTTGACAAAGACCCCGCAATGTCCAGTCTTTGGCTCTTTCATTCATTCTTTCAAATGTTTCTGATGCAAGGCACAGGGGCAGGTGTTAGGAGTATGGGTGGGAGGGCGGCATTTAGGATCAACCTCCGCTCTCCAGGAAAGGTCCCTGCTCCTCTTGGAGTTTTCTGGTCAGGCAAGTAAAGTCAGATATGGTGGGTGTGCTTTGGGAGAGGATAATTGTGGCGTGAATTAGACTTCGGGCGCCTTAACGTACGGTGTTCATTCGGCTGGTGTGCGAAGGGGTGAGCCTGCTGCAGAGAACACGTCGTTGCGAGGAACCCCACTAGCTGAAGCTCAAAACGGAGATGTTGAGGGTCACTTGCCCCAGCTGTGGAAAGAGCAGGGCTAAACGGGCTGAGCCTCAGTGCCAGCAGGCTCTTGTATTTCTGCCCACTTTTGTTGCTAACATTTTGGCTTTATTCTATCCTATCCCATGACGACTTTTTCCACGTATTAGGGACAATGGCCACAAACAACTCCAACTCCACCCTTCTAGCCAGGAGAAAGAAAACTTCTCTTCCAAGCTCCAGTTTGAAAAGAAACCTGGGAGAGGGACGCTGACGGACCTGGTCTGCCACTGTGGCCAGGGGTGCAGTAATGAGTGGCCTAGCTTGGGTTACAAGCTGACTCTTAGGATGGCAGCGGGGGTAGGGGACCTGTTTGGGGGGAAAAAGGAGGCCTCACCGTCAGGGGTGCCAGGGAGAAGTGAAATGGGGGTGCCCATGCCCCAGTATGTATCTACTATAAGAGACAATAGAGACAAACATGAAAGGCCACTTTTTAAAGACCACAAGGAATAGGCAGCTTCAGGTTATACAGCACAGTGCAGGGGCTGAGGGGGATCAATGACAAAGTGGGAAAGAAAGCGATCCAGAGTGTGAATGGAAAGGAACCTTGGAGGTCATCTAGCCCAAACTCCCATAGAACACATCAACCCCATCTTCAGTGTCATCCAGAGCTTGTACGGTCTCTGCTTGAACACTGTGTGTGATGGGGAGCTCATTACCTCACATCGATTGCGGCTGCTGTGCAACAGCTTTGAGGTTAAAGTCTTTCCCCGAAGTTTCTGTGCAACTGCCACCCACTGGGGTTAGTACGGGCTTCGGAGGCACTCGGATAAGGCAAGTCGTTTCTCCCCATGGCAGTCACTTCATCAGTCAACTACATTTTATAATAGTGGCACCTGCCTAGGGACACCACGAGGACTAAATAATAAGGACTCAGTAAACGTCACCAAAGATTATTGCCATTTGAAAACAGCATTCTTGCGCCCCATCAACCTCAGTTGTTACCTTCACTGATGGTAATATTTATGGATCGATATTTATTTTCTTGCCATGCGAGAGGCCCGGGACCACGTAGTTCTCAAGACAGCTCTGTAAGTAATTTGTATTACGCCCACCTTACAGAAGAAATGGGGTCAGGGAAATTAATGTCACTTGTCCAAGATCACATGACGGCAGAACTAGGGCAGGCACTAGGCTGTCTGACTCCAGAAGCCATCTGCTAGGGGCGCCTTGGGTGGCTCAGTTGGTTAAGCGTCCGACTCTTGATCTCAATTCAGGTTGTGATCTCACGGTTCGTGAAATCGAGCCCTGCCTCGGGCTCTGTGCTGACAGCATGGAGCCTGCTTTGGATTCTGTGTCTCCCTATCTCTCTGCCCCTCCGCTGCTTGTGCTCTCTCTCTCTCTCAAAAATAAATAAACATTTAAAAAAACTCAAAGGCTACCTGCTTTGCTACCATGCGGAATGCTTCCTTATATAGCCTCATCTTTTGTGCACTTGTGTCCCCAGACCATTACTATTGACCTGTGGATAGGTTTTGGGTCTGTACATGGCTGTGTGATTCCTTGTGCAGGTGTTGGCTATAAGACTACCTTGGTGATCCCGAAAAGCAGAAGGATTTCTGAGGCATCTCTGGAAGCTTTGGAAACTTCGGGACCCACGCAGGGGCCGGGCAGAGCCTGGTTCCGGAGGGGCTAGGCCGGGGCCTCACTCATCTTTGCAACCCTCACTGAATAGCTCATGGTGAAGGATCATTTTCCCAAAATGGGTAAAATCGTGATCTGCACTCAGAGATAAAATGAACATGTGTTCAAGATTTTATTTAAGGGGAGCTTGGGTGGCTCAGTCAGTTAAGCGTCTGACTCTTGATTTCGGCTCAAGTCATGATCTCACAGTTCGTGAGTTCAAGCCCCACGTCGGGCTCTGCACTGACAGCACGGAGCCCGCTTGGGATTCTCTCTCTCACCCTCTCTCTCTGCCCTTCCCCAACTTGTGCTCTCTCTCTTTCTCTCTCTCTCAAAACAAATAAACTTAAAAGAAAGAGTTTACTTAATTCATTTTTCATAAGGGAACAGGTAGGATGTTAACATCAGTTCAAAGGAGAATTCAAAGAATAGACATTTATTAATCAGAAATACTGATATCAGTATGCAAAGCAAGCAAACCTGGCTTCTTCCGCAGCTGGGCAGTAAAGTCAACGGAACCTCTGCCAGACAGAACGTACATGTCAGCAGACAAGCATTATTCTACTTTTCAGTCGGTTTTCTACAATTTACAGAATTGCAAAATAGCTCCAAGGCCAAGAAGAGCAAGATTCGGACAGACCGGAAGGGTGTGTGCTAGACCAGGGCTCTCATACTGACTGTGGGTGGTCAGGTCGTGGGCCGTGTTTTCTTTTTCATTTGTTCAACTCTGTCCTTTGGGTGTGAACGTAGCCATCGACAATACATAAATGAGCATGGCTGCATCCAAAAAAAAAAAAAAACTTTATAGGCACAAAATTTGAATTTTCTATAATTTTCACATGTCACAAAATATTCTTCTTCTTTTAGTTTTTGGCAACCCTTTGAAAATGTAAAATCCACTCATAGGAATACAAAACCCAGTGGCTCCTGTATGTGCTCCAGATGCAGTAATTTGCCAATCCTACTCTAGACAATATAGTTCTCTACTGCAGCACAAAGCTTCTCCTATGGTCTCTCCTTGAGGTAGGCAGAGTAATGACCCCCCTGCCCAAATATGTCCCCCCACATATGTCCCTGGAACCTGTGAATAAATATGTCACGCTACATGGCGGGGGCGGGGGGAATGCAGGCGGTTAAACACATGACTTTGAGATGGAAAATCACTCTGGATTATGTGGGTGGGCCCCATGTGATCCCATGTGGTTCTTAAACGGGGAAGAGGTAGACAAGGGTCAGAATAGAGAGGGGGCGGGCATCAGAAAGACTCAACAGCCATTCCTGGCTTTGAAGATGGAAGGGGGCCTGAGCCAAGGGATGCAGGCAGCCTCTAGAACCTGGTGAAGACAAGGAAATGCTTTCTCCTGTAGAGTCTCCAGAAGGAACACAGCCCTGCTGACACAATTTTAGCCCAGCAAGACCCGGTTTTGACTTCTGATCTCCAAAATTGAAGGTAATAAATTTACGGTGTTTTCAGCTGCCAAGTTTGTGATAATTTGTTACAGCAGCAATAGGAAACTAATATACTCCCTTTTATCAAAAAATAATCTCGGGGCGCCTGGGTGGCTCAGTCGGTTGAGCGTCCGACTTTGGCTCGGGTCATGATCTCGCAGTTTGTGAGTTCGAGCCCTGCGTCGGGCTCTGTCCTGACAGCTCAGAGCCTGCTTCAGATTCTGTGTCTCCCTCTCTCCCTGCCCCTTCCCTGCTCATGCTCTGTCTCTCTCTGTCTCAAAAATAAATAAAAACTTAAAAAATAATAATAATCTCGGGGTGCCTGGGTGGCTCAGTCGGTTAAGATCCAACTTCGGCTCAGGTCATGATCTCAGGGTTCGTGGGTTCAGGCCCCGCCTCGGGTTCTGTGCTGACAGCACGGAAGCTACTTGGGATTCACTCTCTCTCTGCCCCTCCTCACCCCCCCCCCACTCTCTCTCAAAATAAACAAATAAACATAAAATAAAAGAGTTCTGGAAATCCTAACTTGGCCCACTGGTACGGTCTGAAAGCTGTTTAAGTGAGGACACCAAAAGCCTGTACCTAAGAGACTACTGTTTAAAGTGTCAACAGTTTGAAGTACCCGAGTACAGTTCTTTTCTGCTGGGTGGGAAGGGGAGACTCTGAGACAGATGGTCCTTCTCTGCTGAAGTCATAAACTCTTGGCTGGTAGCTGATGGCTGAACCCTCAGAGTAAACTAAAATCTATCCGTAGATGACCTCATGGTCATACTCATAGATCATACTTGTATTTGTTCTAAGAGTGAGAAAATCACACTCTTCTTTAATTGCAAGGTTATGGGAAAAAATGAAGTTAATCGGGTAGACCTCAGATCCATGGATACATTTCTGGACCCTCTGAATTTGTACCTGATATTGGATGTGCATTTTGCAGAGAAGTGGTTCATAGCTTTCATCAGGCTCTCCAAGGTGGCTGTGTCCTCACAGAGGCTACGAACAGCTGAACTGGA
This sequence comes from Panthera leo, assembly GCF_018350215.1. NCBI lineage: Eukaryota > Metazoa > Chordata > Mammalia > Carnivora > Felidae > Panthera > Panthera leo. The sequence goes on from NC_056686.1 coordinate 17,153,525, forward strand.
TGGGTTTTAAGATTCTTGCCAGCACTGACAGTCTGATGTTATGAGTGGCCGTCACCCCTCCTGCTACATCCATGTGCCACCCCCACGGCTCCAGGGCTGATGTCACCTACACAAGCCGCACTCCTGTCTTTTCTCTAGTAAGGACACAGCTATGCTCACCCTCTAGACTAAAACTCTTCTGATCGCTGTTGAATGGCTGTGCTATTTTTCTTTAACACGCTTCAGCATATGGGGTATTTTTATTACTGTAAAATGACCAAAGTGAATTTTATTTTTAAAAATTAAAAAAAAATATTTATTTTTGAGAGAGAGAGTGGGGGGGGGAGGGGCAGAGAGAGAGGGGACAGAGGGTTCGAAGCAGGCTCTGTGCTGACAGCACAGAGCCTGATGTGCGGCGCAAACTCACAAACTGTGAGATCATGACCTGAGCTGAAATCAGATGCTTAACTCACTGAGCCACTAAGGTACCCCCAAAGTGATTTTTCTTACCCAATTATTTCCACCTTCCAGTAACCCAAATTCTACCTTTTCAATTTGGACCCATTTCTTCTTTAAAAACCTTAACTGGGGGGGGGGGGGGGTGCCTGGGTGGCTCAGTCAGTTAAGCATCCAACTCTTGATCTTGGCTCAGATCATGATCTCACAGTTTGTGAGTTCAGGCCCCACATGGGCCTTTGCACTGGCAGCGTGGAGCCTGCTTGGGATTCTCTCTCTCTCTCTCTCTCTCTCTCTCTGCTCGTCCCAAAATAAATCAATAAACTTAAAAAATAATGTTAAGAACCCTAACTAGGGGCTATGGTTTATGTGAAATTGTTTTCAAAGGCAAAGGGCTGGCCAGAAATCTGGGACCATGTGAGCACTAAAATAATGAATTATAGTAATGGATCAGAAACCACTGAATCAAGTAAGAATCCGTAAGTCTACACTGACATAAATGAATAGAGGAGAAGGGAATGTTCTTTGTTACAGTAGATTAACAACTAATAAATACAAAAGGATTATGCTAAAATCAGTAAATGAAACTTTGATGAGGAATGTAGTCCCAAGGGATATCCCCACAAATTACTTATGAATTTCAAAGGGAGAAACAGTAACTCCACAGTGGAGAAATCTGCAGAAACCATCTTAACCAAATGATTAAAGCTAACATCAGCAATATTGGGACAAACCAACAAATATGCCTCCTGATACAATGCACCAAAGATACGAGATCACTTCTGTGCTATTTCTGCTAAATACGCCCTTATAACCCAAATCTAATCACAAGGAAACATCAGAACCATCCCAAATTGAGGGATAATCTATAAAACAACTGGCTTGTACCCTTCAAAAACAACACACACAAAAAAGGCTGGAGAACATTTTCTTTTTTTTTTTTTTTTTTTTAATGTTTATTTATTTTTGAGACAGAGAGAGACCGAGCATGAGCAGGGGAGGGGCAGAGAGAGAGGGAGACAGAATCCGAAGCAGGCTCCAGGCTCCGAGCCGTCAGCACAGAGCCCGACGCGGGGCTCGAACTCACGAACTGTGAGATCCTGACCTGAGCCGAAGTCGGACGCTTAACCGACTGAGCCACCCAGGCGCCCCTGGAGAACATTTTCAAATCAAAGGAGACAAATTACTAAATATAATGTGTGATCCTGGCTTGGATCCAAGAGTGGGGAAAAATAGCTGTAATGGGCAATATTGGGCCTGTTGATGAAATCTGAAAATGGGTTGTGTATTAGATAATAGTATTCTATCAATGTTCAACTTCCTGACTTCAATAATTGTACTGTGGTTAAGCAAGAAAATGTCTTTGCTCTTGAAAGATACACATGAAATATTTATGGGTATAGGGACACACTGTCTCCAATTAACTCTCAAGTTGCAGAAATATACACACACACAGAATGATAAAGCAGATGGGGCAAAGGCAATTGATGAATCTGGGTGGATGTTACAGGGAGTTCCTTGCATTATTTTTGCAACTTTTCTGTAAGTTTGAAATTATATAAAAATAAATAACAAAAATAGTTGGTTAACTTAACGTAGCTAAGTTTCCCACACAATCAAAACTTACTCCTCTAAACCATTCTTGCAGCAAATATGTGGGAGCCTCATATATTCCAGACACATTCTAGGTGTTTGGTGAACCAAAGAGACAAAGCTCCCCGCCCTTGGGGAGTTCATGTTCTAGCTGAGGGGCACAGACAACAGACAATGGATGTAATGAATAAGTAAGTCATACATTATGGGCTCAAAGATGATGAGTGTTGCAGCAAGGATAGAGCAGGGTAAGGGGGATCAGAAGCACAAGGGCAGGGGAAGTCAGGCCAGGCCACCGTTCCATATATATTTTTTAAGTTTTTATTTATTTATTTTGAGACAGCGTGCGAGAGAGAGCGACCAAGCACAAGTGCCCAAGTGGGGGAGGGGCAGAGAGAGAAAGAGAGAGAGAGAGAGAGAGAGGGAGAGAGAGAGAATCCCAAGCAGGCTCCTTTGTACTGTCGGTGCAGAGCCCAATGCGGGCTCAAACCCACAAACCCTGAGATCATGACCTGAGCCGAAACTAAGAGTCAGACACCTAACCGACTGAGCCACCCAGTCATTTTAAACGGGGCAGTCAGGAGAGACTTATCGCGCAGAAGCTTGAAAGCGGTGAGAAGTGAGCTTTCCAGATATCTGTGGAGAGAGCTGTCCAGGCAGAAGCAGCAGCCACGGTAAAGGCCCTGAGGTAGGAGTCACCCAGTTGCTGGCTGCAGTGGAGTGAGGGAGTCCTATTTCTCTCAAAAATTCTTGCAACAGCCTTGAAGGTCCTATAGACCTTATCCTTGTTACCTTTTTGACTTCATCTCCTACCTGCACCTTTAAGTTCATGAACAGCTTTATTTTTTTTTTAATGTTTTTTAAGTTTATTTTTGAGAGAAACAGCATGAGCAGGGGAGGGACAGAAAGAGAGGGAGACAGAATCTGAAGCAGGCTCGAAACTCTGAACTTTCAGCACAGAGCCTCACATGGGGCCCAAACCCATGAACTGCAGGATCAGGAGCTGAGCAAAATTGGACGCTTAACTGACCGAGCTACCCAGGTGCCCCTGAATAGTTTTAACAACACCGGAACAAAAATATCTTCTGAAAAATGCATTATAATCTTCTCAAATGCAAGCATTACATTTTGTGGGCCACAAGTTACTAATTATACTGTTCTGTGATGGCACTAGTCACAGCCTAGCCTGAGTCCTGCATCTAGATCAAAATGCTAGGGACTGTCAAAGCATAATGTGTGAATGTGTGAGTTGCGTGAAAGAAAGACACAGTAAAGACCAGGTTTGTGTGCACAGCCTTTCCCCCTCACTACCGGTTTCTCATTTCCAGGGTTTTCCCCAACACAATGTGTAGGCACCGTCTGTTTCAGAGAATCACACACCAGATTACCTCTGAGGTCCCTTTCAGCTCTAGACTGACACCCCATTTTCCAGAATAGACACCTGCAACTCAATAAGTGACTTGTCTAAGGGACACACCAGGGTTGTCTAACCACCAGAAACTTTCTCCCTACCCCCAGCTTTCTCACTCAGCAGCTCATCACTGTCTCCCAGGAGCTCCCCAGAGGACAAAAGCACAGAAGTTCCCTCATCTAAGAATAAAACATCTTACCCTATTATTCTCCAGGGACAATTATGGAGTGTTTCAGGTTGTGTCACTGATTACTCGCTTCCATATTGCATCTCCAAATAACTAGGTTCCCATAGCAACATACTCTGCTCTGGAAGCTGACATTGTTCCCTAATCCATGTGGGAAGGAATAAGAACTTCTCCCAGAAGACTCACAGCAGGTGGGAGAAGACGTGTCCTGGAGAGTTAAGGGTGAAGATGGTTATTAAGGACTTTTGTCCTGCCAAAGACAATGAACCTAACGTGGACACCACTGAATAACTGACCAACCCTTGACCATCTTGAATGGGCTCCAAGGAGGGATCCCTGCCAAGAAGGAATCTTTAGGTATGGCTGGCTGGCTCAGTTGGTAGAGCATGCAACTCTTGATCTTGGGGTCATGAATGCGAGCCCCATGTTGGGTGTAGAAATTACTTAAATAAATAAAACTTAAAAAAAAAAGTCTTTATATTGCAAGAAACATTATGATGGTTGGCCAAACGAAGGCAAGAAATTAAGACCTTAAGCGAAAGAAACTTCCGCTAAACTTCACTAAAGTACACAGTACGTTGCAAATGCATAAAATTTATGTTGGCAGATAGACTGAAAGGCCTAGCATATGCTGAATTACTTGAGAGGTTGCATACAGACGTTTGCAACTTTGAAATGGGTCACAGAAATAAGATGAACTGGGGCGCCTGGATGGCTCAGTCAGTTAAGTGTCAGACTTTGGCTCAGGTCATGCTCTCACGGTTTGTAAATTCCAGCCCCACATCAGGCTCTGTGCTGACAGCTTGCTCAGAGCCTGGAGCCTGCTTCAGATTCTGTGTCTCACCCTCTCTCAGCCCCTCCCATGCTCATGCTCTGTCTCTCTCTGTTTCTCAATAATAAAAAAAGAAAAAGAAAGAAAGAAAGAAAGAAAGAAAGAAAGAAAGAAAGAAAGAAAGAAAAAGAAAGAAAGAAAGAAAGAAAGAAAGAAAGAAAGAAAGAAAGAAAGAAAAAGAGACAGCAAGCAAAGCAAAAAGATGAACTGGGGTGCCTGGGTGGCTCAGTTGGTTAAAGCATCTGACTTCAGCTCAGGTCATGATCTCATGGTCTGTGGGCTCAAGCCCCATGTTGGGCTCTGCTCTGACAGTACAGAACCTGCTTAGGATTCTCTCTCCCTCTCTCTCTGCCTTTCCCCCATTCATGCTTTCTCTCTGAAAATAAAATAGACTTAAAAAAAATAATAAGATCAACCGATTGATGGAAGGATGCATAGACTTGTATAAAGCATGTATAGTCACACAATTGTAGAATTGGGGTAGTTGGTATAGGGGTAGTCACTAAATTCTTTCCACTTTTCCTGAAGCTTGAAATTTTCATAATCGATTGTTGGGAGTAAACTTATAGGCATATCACGTGATGAGAGAACAAGGAAGAGAAAAAAAGGGATAAAAAAAGGAAGAAAAGGGATAAAAAGGGAAGAGAGGCAGAAGAGAATAGTATCTTTAGTGCTATTCCTAAGTTGATTCCTTTTCTCACCTCTGTCCTTGAGAGCTGCTTAAAACAGAAGATTTTGATTGAACTGGGTTGAAATTATTGAAATATACCTTGGTGTCAAAGGGAACCCAAAAGAACTTCTCAAAAACACCAAATTACTGATGTCACTTGATGTTTTGGAATTGGCTGTGGTTGTCCTAACAGGTGCTTGTGTAAAACAAGCATCTATGAAGGGCAGCGTACAATTAAGCAACCGTCTTTTAGCCAGGAAGTCCAAAACGGAAGCTAGAGCTGAGAGTTTTGAATGCGAGGGCTTCTCATTCAAATCCTGGGACTAGTGGTATATGGAGTTGGCAAAGTTCAAGGCTGATGCTTATTCTTTTACACACAAAGTTCAAAACAGTGTCGAGGTAGAAACAAAACAACACAAATCTTTGAAATCTCAAGACAAAAATACTCCGTGAGCTACTGACAATTTCATACCCTCACGCGGAAGTAGCGCTAATCTAGAAAGCAGTCAAGACCCTGGTACCTGTGAAAATAGTGCCACCTGGCGGTCAGAGCAGGGAATAGTCTGGCAATGTCTTTGGAGAAGATGGTCTATTCTTTATTTTTTCCGCTGTTTTTAGTTATTCAACAAACATGTATAAAGAACCTCTGGAATACTAGAAAGCAAGAACATGCAGACAGAAGAACCTGTTGCCCTAACTTTGTTTATATCCTTTCTTTTCCTAGTATTATTTTTGAACCTAAATTCTTGCAGGGGCTTGCTCATTCTTAGAAGGCCCAGAAAATGCTAATTATGCGATGTGATGGAGTTAACTACTAACCGATGATGGTAACCATTTTGCAATATATATGTGGATCAAATCGGCACGTTGTATTCCTTAAACCTACACAGTATATGTTAATTATATCTCAATAAAGCCGGGGAGTGGTTGTTCTATACTTAACTATCATCAGACTTTGTAACTGTTCTCTCCACCACTCATCAGGGTGGCCTTTCATTGTGGTTTGGAAAGCTATTTCCCAGATTACAAATGAAGTTGAACACTTTCCTATGATCAGTAATCACTGGAACATCTTTTAGGGTGTGCTGATTCAGGATCCAAGTCTTTGGCCCAGTTTTCTATTTCTTTTTTTTCTACTCTGTGCCTCACAAGGGGCTCTAGATATGGTCCAAACAGCACAGAGCAGAGGGCAGGTACCAAAACTTATTCTTTGTGTGTAATACTCATAGTACTAGCCAGAGCTGGCCGCACACTGGAGCTTAATTAACGGGTGCTGATTGATTGGCACGGGTCCATAATTCTTACTGGCAAGCCCCAAACCCAAAAGGTTAGGGAAACCAATTTTTTTTTTTTTCAGTTTACTACAAAATTCACATGGAGGCAAAACCTGAACTGATATGAAGCTATCCATTTTTATCATGTTTCTCTGCAGAAATATTTTTTTTAATTTAGCAAATGGGCTTTTTTAAATTTTTTTCCCCTTTTTTAGAGAGAGAGAGAGAGACAAGAGTACGGGGGTGGGGGGGAAGGGGCAGAGGGAGAATCTTAAGCAGGCTCTATGCTCAGCACAAAGCTGATGTGGAGCTTGATCCCATGACCCGGGATCATGGCCTGAGCCTAAATCCAGAGTCGGATGCGCAATTGACTGAGCCACCCAGGCGCCCCTCCCTGCAGAAACATTAATGTTTGACTGTGGGATGCTATGGTTTGGGACTATAATCTGGGAGGCTACCCAGACCCAGCTGGAAGAGAACAATATTCAAGTACCTATGCCCCAGGGTAGCTTCCTAAAATCAGAAAATTTCTGAATTCTTGAACACATCCTGCCACAAGAAGACTGGTATGGGATTCTGGACCTATCATTTATTGAATTCTTACAGTGTTTCTAGCGCTCCTGAGGGTTGTACACACACAACAGACTTGCTGTGAAGATTAAATACAGTAGGTATCAGCCCTTTCACATTTTTGTAGAGACACCAGAGGCTCAGACAGGTTAAATAATTTGCCTAGTCACACAGCACAGCTCAGGTTAATGTTTCTGGAAATGGGTAGATCTTGCAAAATGCATACGTGGCACGTCAGAACATACACGACACGACAGAGTAATTTAAAGGTCATCAGTTATCACGGAAACATACTTAAGAGCAGTGAGCCAAACTGGAGGCCCGCAACACATTCATGGGGAAATGTGATCGAGCTGGATTAATTACAATAACAAGGAGCACCTAGTACACTGTGGTTTCTAGAGACTGTTGAGGTCCAGAGAGGGCAAGGGGCACGCCCCAGGCCTCCCAGTCAGTCTGATGAGCTTGAAGACACTGATTTTAGCTGTAACAAGGCTTTTTGGCATGTTACCAACAATACTACATTCCTCTTTCTACGGACTTTTAGACAAAATGGAACCATTATTTCTGAAAATTTCATGACTTAAAGCAAACAAATTTCAAATATGGCAAAGTCTCAAATCTCCCCTTCTCATCTTACAAACATATATTCTTACCTCCAGTGTCAGAGGATGCGACGTTTTTTTGTCCAAGGTCCTGTTCCATCAGGGCCTCCCACCGTATGCACCCCCACCTTCTCTGGGGCCTTGGGGTAGCGGTCATCCCCTTCCTCACTTTTCGCCCTTCTTGTTCTCAATAGGCCCTCCCAATCTTTTTTTTTTTTTTTTTTTTTTAATGTTTAAATATTGTTGAGAGAGAGAGAGAGAGAGTACAAGGGAAGGAGGGGCAGAGAGAGAGGGAGATACAGAATCAGAAGCAGACTCCAGGCTTTGAGCTGTCAGCACAGAGCCTAAGGCAGGCTCGAACCCGCTAACCGTGAGATCATGACCTGAGCCGAAGTCAGACGCCCAACCGACTGAGCCACCCAGGTGCCCCTAGGCCCTCCCAATCTTACAACAACAAAACCCCTCATCCCTCCATTCCCTTCTAGCTATCCTGTTTCCCCCCACTCCCTCCTCTTTCAGCAAGCTTAAGTACTCCTCACTACACTTTCTCACCTCACACTTACCGAACACCCAGCAGTTTGTTCTTTCCTCACTGTTCTGACATCATTTTGCCCATTTCTGCGGACGCATCTCCATCATCTTTCCCACATTCTCTGCTGTATTTGGCCCTGTTGACCTTCCGCTCCTTTAAACTCCTCTTCTTGGGCTGAGTGTTGCTCCTGTTCCCTAATTCCTCTGGAGGTTTATCTACAGCCTTGAACGCTCGAGCATCAGACTACACGTTGACAAACTTCCAGAATCAAGTTTCTGGTACCTCCGTCAAGCTAACACCCATCAAACTAATTGCGATCAAATTCCTTAGTCACCCTCTCTTGAGCCCAGGCATGCTGGGTATTCCCCATCTCAGTAAATAGCTACAGCCTACTTAGATAATCTAACTAGAAACCTAGTAGTCACAGCTGAGCCCCCATCCCTCCAAATCAATTCCTAATTCTTGCCTTTACCTAATCAAATAAGCATGTGGGGGGAAAAAAATTCTCCCTCTTGTCAGATGATCAGAGTACCTTATGTACACTTAAAATGCACCTCAGCGTAGATATTACGCAGCCTATGGATCTTACAAAAATGTCTGCCAACCCAGTTGTTCAACATACTAAATGTTTACATTTAGGTCAAAAGAGTTTTGGAGAAGTAACTGTAGAGTATTAAGATGTACTAGGAGTCATTGACAGGCATTTCTAAGTTTGCATGTCAAGGGCCAGCTTTATAAACTTGTTCTAATGGAACAGCAAATAGCCTCAAATCCATCCCAAGTTGTGGCAGCCAATCCCCAAGATGGCCCCGGTGATTCTCACCTCCCGGTACTCTTTTCTGTAGTCCCCTCTCATAATGAATGGGGTTGACCTGTATGATCGGTGGGATACTGTGAAAGTGGAGGAGGCTTGCTACATTATTCATGGGTGAATAGGGGTGAGGGGTGGGTGCCAGCTCTGCATGTCATGAGAACACTCAATCAGTCCAGTGACGAGGTCCACTTGGCTGAGAATTGCACTAATTGCCAGGCATGTGAGTGAGCCACACTGGAAGCAACATCTCCAACCCATCAAGCCTTCAGATGATTGCAACCTCCTGAAACCCAGAGCCAGATCATTCAGCCAAGCCACTCTTGGATTCTTGACCCACTGTAACTGTATGCAATAATAAATGTTTGTTTTGAACTAAGTTTTGGCACTTCTATAAGGAATGGAGAAAATCCTACAGTACAAGCATGGTTACTGAGCAAATGATGGTAAAATACTTAATGTGATGACTGTGGGAAAGCCTTGAATGTTCTCTCAATTTTTAAAAAAATATTTATTTACTTTGTGAGAGAGAGAGAAAAAGAATCCCAGGCAGACTCCACGCTGTCAGCAGAGAGACTGACATGGGGCTCAAGTTCACAAACTGAGATCATGACCTGAGCCAAAATCCAGAGTCGGATGCTTAACCAACTGAGCCACCTGGGCGCCCCTGTTCTCTCAATTTCTAAGGAACAGGAGAATTCATTCTGGAGAAAAAGTCCTACTGAATGTCAGCAGTATTGGAAAGTCTTCCATTTTTCCACCCTCTTTAGGGAAACTGTGAGAACTCACACTGCAAGTTAACTTACAAATGTAAAGAATAAGGGAAAGCTTTTAATGGAGCCACTTACCTTACAAAAACTAGGAAAATTCTCCCTGAATACAAAACCTAGGAGGGTATTAATTCTGAAAAATCTTTCAGTGATTCCTGTCTTTACTGACGTGCAAGAACTCATACTGGAGGGAAATCCTAGGAAGCTAATAAATAGGAGGATGCCTCAGCCTCAGCTCTGCACTGAACGGCCACAAGATAATTTACACTGGCATCAAAAAGTATAAATGTTAGGAGTACGTTATCTTTATCAATACTCTTCCTTTGACTGGGGTTACTCGCGAATTAATTTTTAGATTTTCTGAACTGATGTCTATAGCTATCCCCTAAAACTAACCTTAAGTTACATTCCAATAAACAAACAAGCTGCTAAATTTTGGGGGTTGTCTGTAATGCGGCAATAGAGAACACACAAGAATCCCCAAGACGTGTGAAAACCTATTCAATGCAATTCATTATCTACTGGAATGGAGAAAGCAATCAAAGACTCTTGGTTGTAAACAGCCAAGAGGTTGAAGTATCTGCCAAAGTAAGTTATTTTGAAAAGTACCCCATTAATCGATCTTTGTGAGATAGCTCACAACTTCTAACTATGGGGTGTAGAAGTTGAGTCCTAGAGTATACTAGGTAATTCACTTAAAAAAACAAAAAAACAAAAAGCTGACGACCAGACCAAGTACCCTGCATCCCCACTAAAGCCATCAATTTTTTTATAGGCGAGAGCCACACAGGCACCAAAGAAAAGAACCCCAAACCCAGACTCCTGTCTCCCCTTACTCCTAGTCACATGCTCAGACTCTTAGACCACTTCTTCAAAGCAGAAGGCAATAAATGACATCCCAATTTATTTTTACACCCATATTTCCTACTCCTTTCACTTCAGGCACCATTGAGTCAGCTAAACAGAATGGCTAGTCCCCAGAATTATGCCTTTCTAAAACTACTTCTGCACATCTTAACACTATTTTTATACAGATCACATTGTATTACGCTTGAAATCTACGTGATCACTTAGTATGAGCAGAGGTCTTGTTTTGTTCCTTTCTAGCATACCCAAGGCTTAGCACAGCACTTGGTTGGGCACACGGTAACTGTTCAGTAAAAGGTAGCTGGTAAATATGCTACCGTTTAGGACCTCAATATTTTAGCTCCTTCTGCTGCATCATCTTAGAATACACCTTTCTCATACACCTCCAGTTCTAAAATCCTGGCTTCCAGCGTCACCTCCAAGAAACCTAATTTCTACCACCTCCTATCCCCAGCGTCACCCCACCTCACACAAAAGGGAGGTAATCTCTACCTCATCTGAATCCCCACAGATCTTTAAACTATACTTCACTCTCTTTCTGGCACTGTTACTTGCTTTACGCCCACCTACCAAACTGTGAGCCACAGCCCAGAATCCAAATCTTTAACAAGTGAAATCTTAGTTGAGTGAATAAAGGAATCGAGGAGTCCCCAGTCTCCTAAGTCTTGAGTCTGCCCTCCTTTGATCTATCCGATTGTTCACTAGAATGTATAAAATTATTTATGTGTATTTTTCCATCACTATACCCTTCTTTCCCTAAAGGTATCTAGACAAGATCAAAACATCTCATGGAACTCAATGGAATGTACACACCCTTCTTGCTCTTTTCATTCATCTATTTCCCCCAGATGTTGTCATCAGCATATTGAAAAGCCACCCAGAAATTTTGTAGAACTCTATCAAAGATCTTAAAAATATTTTGCCAATTATACGGTCATTCTCAACTTAGAGCTGTCTTTAAAAAGGAATATTCTCTTCCCTCTTAGAGATTAGATATACCCATCCACATGAAGAGTTCAAAGGCTAGATGAGTAAGCCCAGCTGCAGTGAGACTGATGTTAGGAGAAATGAGGAAATGAGGCACAGAGCCCCGTGGAAGCCAAAACACCATCTTTGCCGCTGGCCAGTCATTGCCAGTTGAACGAAGTTCATGTTCCTAATTGTTTACTTGATAGGTGCCCACATGTAATTTAGAGCCTGCAATTCAGCACCACCAGGAAGCTTACCAGAAATGCACTCTCCAATGGTACGGAGAACAGTTTAGCAGCTCTTCAAGATTTTAAAGTGACCATATGGCTGAGACGCGCTGAAGTTTACAATACTGCAGCGTGCACTGAAAAATTTAAGAGGGTTGGAGCACCTGGCTGACTCGATTGGTAAAGCAGGTGACTTGATCTCGGGGTTGTGAGTTTGAGCCCCATGCTGGGTGCAGAGATTACTTAAAAAAAAAAATCTTAAAAAAATTTAAGGGGTACATCTCATGTTGTGTCCTTACCATGTATTTTTTTAAGTTACCACATGACCAACAATTCTACTCCTATAGGTCTAGTTCTTACAGAAACAAAAACACACGTCCACACAAAATCTTGTACACCTATGTTCATAGCAGCAGGATCCATGAGAGCCAGAAGGTAGGCACAACCCAAATGTCCGTCAACTGATGAATAAATAAAATGTGGTACATCCGTGCACTGTAGTATTATTCAGCCATAAAAGGCATGATGTACTTGATACATCTTACCTGGACGAACCCTGAACACACACTATATATGAAAGAAGCCAGTTACAGAAGTCCACGTAACATATGGTTCCATTTATACGAAATGTAAATAGAGACAGAAAGCGTATCAGTGGTTGCCAGAGACTTGGCGGCAGATGTGGCGATGAAGAGGGGTGGCTGCTAATGGGTACAGGGTTTGTATTTTATGATGAAAATGTCCCAGCATTAAGACAGTGGTGACAGTTGCATAACTCTGCATGCTTTAAAAACAACCAAATTGTACATTTTTGAAGAGTGGATTTTATATGGATTTTATTTCAACAAAACTTTTTTGAGAGAAAAGAAATGCAGATTCTCAGACTGACCCCAGACCTACTGAATCAAAATCTGCACTTTAACAATATCCACAGGTGATTCACATACACGTTAGTGTGAGAAGCACTGATTTAGGAGAAATAGGATCAAACTTGTTTCTCTGGATAATTTCATTAATCATGGAATAATTAATGTGATTTCACCAGGGTAGGTGTTTCTTGTCAACACTGCTTCATTTATTCAACCACTGTTCACATTCATTTTATAACATCTGGTTTCCCCTCCAAAAATCTGCCAAGTTTTAGTACTGGGTGGCATGTGCACTGAGCTAAGAGCAAAACCTTGGCACATAGGTTTTTAAACTCTCAGGAGGACTAGGTAAATAGTAGCTCTCACTTTAATTATTAGCCACCGATTATGAAAAGGGGTGGCTCTAACATACAGTGGGTGACAAAAGGAGATACACAGCCAAATGGGAAATGAGACCAAAAAACCACTCACTTCAGAAAACAGTTTATTAATGGTCAAATGAGATTTACAGGAGTGTAAAACAGCAGGGGGCAGAGGCGCAGAAGCTCCAAATAAACCAGCACACAACAGGAAGTAAAGTACCTACCTGGGGTTCTCAGAGTGGTTTTTTACTTCTGCACCGGAGCCTAATCTATTTGCCTAAGAATCCTAGGCAAAGTCTTGGCAGTCATATTTTCTCATGATTTAGCAGCTAAAGAAAATGTCCACATTCCAGAAAGAAAAGGGGTAAAACCTAGGGACAACAGGTACTGAGTATAACTGATAAGCTCCGCTTCTCTGGTCCAGTTCTTTGGATTTTGTCTGCACACACTCTTCTGGGGGAGAGGGAAATGCTATTAGAACTTTCCTTTTTAAAAATTTCATTAAGAATTTGGGATACTTTGGGGCACCTGGCTGGCTCAGTTGGTAGAGCATGCGACTCTTGTTTGAGCCCCGTGTTGGACACAGAAATTACTTAAAAAAAAAAAAAAAAGAATCTGGAATGTTCTATGGGTACTCACAGCCAGGTACTGCATACACTCCATTTAAGAGTGCAAGCTCTGTAATCTGCCTGTCTGGGTTCAAATACTGGTCCTAGATCGTAGCTGTGTAAACTCAGACAAGTTAATTCACTCCTCTGCCTTAATGACTTAGTAAATAGGCTTTAATAGCAGCACTCATCTTGTAGGATAGTTGTGAGGATTAAAAAAAAAAAATCTATGTAAAGAACTTAGAACAATACCTAACACATAGGAAGTGTCTTGCAAATGTCTCTCTCTCTCTCTCACACACCCACACATGTGCACAGGATCTTTCAAGTACAATCTGTCATATTCAGATTCACAAGCTAGTTAGAATGGATTGTTGGTGGGGAAACGAAATTAGCCTCATTTTGTTAGATTTTGATTTCCTAAACTAGAATTCTATCTGTATCACAGCAATAAAAACGAGCTTCTAAAGACATGAACTGTGTGGTAGTCCATCTTGTGTTCCAGGGTCTGGCACAGTGCCTAGTATACAGATGTGTAATGAATGTGGAACAATTTAATCCTAGTAATTTAAAAATTATCTGTAAGACCCATATAGGTGGATTAGCTAATAGAGACCTATAAAAACCCATAATTTTACTCTTAATTCCATGGCACACAATGCAAATGTAGCTCTGGTAGGAACTCTGAAGCACTTAAAAAGTTTTTCTATAGAGAGGGAGAACATTCCAAGTATAATAAAACAATTCAAGAAAGAATTTGAGCACAAAACAACAAAAGTCAGCACTCTGTACATTTCAATGCAAGTTCCAGCTTCACTGCTGAGAAGTAGAGGAAAAGCTCCATGTTGGCCAGAAAACCCGCCTTCCCCACAATATTGAGAACCAAACCAAATGGGAGCAAGACTTTCTGAAGCTCAGAATAAAGAAGTTGTCTATCTTTACTAACATGGAATGATTAGCTTAAAGAGTCTTTCTTCAAAAATGACATCTCACTTACCTTTTCAGAATATTTCCTAAAAACATTAAAGAAGATGTAAGGCTTAGCTGGTAATTTCCATGAACTCAGTTCTTTTCCTCTGACAGTAGTGGAGTTGACACGACAAAGCAGGTTTGGGAATGCTAGAAATGAATTCCTACTTCCCTTTGCATTCTTCAGGTTCATTTTCCCCCAAATTTCTGCATTGGCTGGCTTCCATTTCAGCATCAGTCACGAAATCTTGAAGGTCAGACACAGTAAACAGGGAAGGACATAAAATTAAGTGATTCGGGCGTAGTTTTGAGTCTCACAACTTCAAAAGGGATGAGTCACACCTTAAAGTATGTGGAAATGAATTACATGTTCTAGTCTTTAATGAAATTCAGCTTAGGCTAAAAGGGATTAGCTTGCTACAGCCTAAAATTATGTTTGCTCCTTTAATAAATGTTGAGTGAAAAAAGACAGAATTATCCTACGAAGGGACGCCTGGCTGGCTCAGTTGGTGGAGCATGCGACTCTTGATCTTGGGTTATGGGTGCAAGCCCCATGTTGGGGATAGAGCTTACTTAAAAAATAAATTTAAAAAAGACATAATGCTCATTAAGACCAAATATAAGTTGATCAATTTAGTATGAGTCTGCATCCTTGATTTATTCTGCAGTGTAAATGCAAAGGAAAAACAATTCTAACAAAGGGAGTAAAAAATAATGCCAAATTGTTCTAAGTGATTTTCTAATTTGCCAATCAAATTTGAAATTGGTATTTACGTACCACTTAAGTCAGAAAAAAGGTGAACTTTCTCTGATTATCATTAGTACAAACTTTAAATGAAAGGCTTATTCCATTCAATTGCTTTGTTATAGGAAATTAGCATTAGAATTAACTAGGTAAGAGGAGAAAAGTATTGAATAATTCATGTGGAATTAACAAGCAGGAAAGGTCTTTATGCTATGCAAAATCATAAACTGAAAATCAAAACTTTCTACACTTCAAGTAGTTAGCAAACAAAAAATTTTTTATTTGCTTCCTATAAATCATTAAATACATTTGCTATACTCACACACTGAAACTTCAACCCCAAAATGACAGAACTAGGTCACTACTTTGGGAATGGAAATGAGAAGAGCTAGATTAGGGGAACTCAGGCCAACAAAACTTGCTTTTTAGGGGAATGGAAGAGAAAGCCATCGGTATGCCATAAGAGTTTGAACATTCTGACCATATATCAGGCAGTTATTCTTGCTGAATGGTCCTGGATTCCAAATGACACATTCTTCCTCAATGTACTCATTCCATCACTGGCTCAGTAGTCGGCACTGGAGACCATTTAAAAAGGTGCACTTTGCAATAATCATTATCTATCTTAGCAGCTAGAAAGGCAAAACAAAAGTTAGCGTATAAAACTACCTTTAGGGACTAGGGCAGAATACTAATTCACAAATGATAAGCATAATAAGCAATTAAAAAAAAAAGTTTACTGAACACATCTGGTCCTCTAGAATTACGTTTGTTTTTAAGGAAAACAAACCTCCAAATGTGTTTATCAAATAATGATCAAAGTACCCTCTTTCCTCTCCACTTCTATTTTTGGACTAGCATTCCAGAAGTGTATTATTCCAGAACTGTATATTCCTTAGAGTATCAAATGGTTTAGTGTTCACTAGACAGGAAGAGCCATTGAACTTGCTTATGGTGCCTTGTTAGATAATAAACACTGGACCTGTTAAACTTTCCATCCCAGAAAAATCAATGGATAAGAATCAAACATGGCAACAACTGCTCCTGATGTTGAATTCCAGTAGCAAAGCAGAAGAGGTACTCATGTTTTCACTTTATAAAGAAAAACAAAAGGCAAAATTCAGTTTAAGGAAAAAAAAAAAAAAAGGGTATCACCATTTTGAATAACCTGAGAAATTAAGTAGAACAGTTTGAGAGCAAGCAGCGAATGCTGGTTTGCAGTTAATAAACATTCAAAGGGAAGACAAAATGTGCATGTAAGTTTCTGAAGCAAGATACTGTTCAAAGCTACTCAACAGTGGCAAAGCACTAGTGTTGAATTCCTATCTGGAAATAAGGCAAAAATAAAATTGTTTGCTGTAGGGCTAAGATGCACCCTAGAATAGATCTGCTAAAAGAAGAGGTGGGAGTTAGCAATAACAGACCTCTGCTCTTAGATATCCTGGTTTGTGCTATTTTGTTATTAATAGCCAACAATTCTTAAGTTTCAAGGTTTGTATTTTGAAACTGATCACTCTTCAGTCTTTTATTAATTTTTATGGTAAATCTTACCTTCAAGGTCAGTGATAACCCCTATCCTAAAAAACACATCCATATTTGAAATCCTCTAACCTAATCTACTTAATCACAGCCTGACTGACATCTCAACTGTCCCTATAGACTCAAAAGGTGGTTGGAGTCTGGGGAGAGAAGATTCTGAGAAACAGAATTACTATACCTATTCTGTTAAACCTCCCAAACCTCTGCAGATTTTAGTTTTTGTGTCTCTTCGTGCCTGGTTTACAGGAAGTTGACCATTGGACAGGAGAAAAAGTCAAGGTCCTCGTGCCAAGTTTTCACAGGTATTTTCCTCATTTATTTGAAGTAAATTCCACATCAGCTAACCCACACATAAAGGTGCATATAATCTCTCACTTCAAAGTCAGATTACCTTGTGCTATTCATATTTGTGTTGTCCTGTATGGTGTAAATAATTGAGATTATTAATGATCTCATTAATAATTCTCATTATCATTATTAATAATGATAATGGCCTTATTTCTCTGGCCTACAACAAATCTAGCTACATTTTTAAGGGTTTGCATAGTTCCTTGAAATTAATTTCAACATGCAAAAATGAGTAACATTACTTATTTAAACTCAATATTCAGCATCCCTGAGGTGGGCTCAATAACCTTTCAAAAAATCACAACTTGCACAGATTTTGAGTACAGCTGCTGGCTTTGTCCTAAAACTTCCACCCAATTCTCTCGACTCGGTTCTCAATCAGGCTTAGGGCTACAGAGAAAAACCGAACATGTAGGCTAGGCTTTGTTAACAATGAAGGAAAACAGCCACCAAGACTCAACCTCTCCCAATTTGGGGAATGCTCTGGACATAACATCTAAAAACCATCAGAATACCCTTCATGAGGCGTTACCCTATCTGTTAGGGGAAGGTGGTGAAGGTGATCAGTCTCCTGATTATCTAAGAGATTTTCCTTTGGAGAGGATGATGCTTCTTGGACTGAGTGCCATTACAAGCACCTCTGCTACCTGGATACAGATTATCTGTGGCAAATGTGTGTCTCCAGGCTGCTCTCTATTCTCCCCTAACTGAATGCTTACAGAGTGAAACACTCATTTTGTTGGTTGCGAGTACACTACAGAGAAAGCAAAATCAGACTACAAATTAATATTTGTATCGTCTCTTACCTCCCTAATGCTGACCTCACTCCATTCCCTGCAACCTCTTTATTATTTCATTTGAGAAAAGTTATTTTCCTTTCATAATTCTCTTCTTCTAACATTTGTGGGCTTTTCCTTGCCATTTTCCTTGAAAGACATTCAACTAAACTCCTGGCAATTTTAGGAAAAACTCAGTGTTGAAACTAGAGGCAAATCTGTAGTAAAAGCAAACATTACTTTTCATGTACATCACCCAAAGGGTTAAATCAGAGGCTGCAAAGAATTTATGGAATTAGCAATTTCCCCTTTCTTCCTGCCTTTGGTTCCAAGAGCAAACCTTAGAAATCATGGTCACTGGCAGATTGTAAGGGACAAGGTGAACTGCTTCTCAGTCTTTTTGGCTAAATCCAGGGAAAGGGACAAGGTGAATGGAGGCTACTCTCAAGAACGGTGACCCTCCCCTTTAGGTAGAGATGTGGAAGCAGGGACAGAAGCTGGTGCTGTTTCATGAGCTAAAGGCTACAAACATCTGACCTAAACTTCAAAGAAAAAGAAATCCTAAATGTCTTTTAATCACTGGCAAGTCCGTTATTGCACTCCCTTTTTCATGAAAACACTCACACACAGCTCCATTTTTCAAGCCCTCATTTTCCAATCTAAATCAAATCTTCAGGTAACTTTAAAAAACAGTGCCAAAGCAAAGAAGTTAGAATATATGAATTTGTGGGGTGCCTGGGTGGCTCAGTTAGTTAAGCGTCCAACTTCAGCTCAGGTCATGATCTTGCAGTTGGGGAGTTCAAGGCCCGTATCAGGCTCTGTACTGACAGCTCAGAGCCTGCTTCAGATTCTGTCTCCCTTGCTCTCTGCCCCTCCCCCCCACTCACACTCCAAAAAATATATATATATGTACCTGGATTTGATTGTATTTTAGCAGCAACTGTTCTGTAACCTGGAATGTCACTTTTAGAAATAAATGGACACAGTATTTCCAAATGTCAATAGCCACACTTGCATTATTAACACTGTTTCTCCCTGCTTTATGAAATAGGTAAATTCCTAAAAATCCACTGAATAAACATAAACTTTTTATATACCAGATGGATTTCTTACTGATGACCAACTAATTTCAAAGATGCCTTAGTATTTGATTGTTCTCCACTAGTTTTTGTTTTGTTTTTAAGTAAATTCTTCAGTGGACTACTGAAATGGTTCTATCAAATACTTCAGGTGAATTTCCCAATTTGATCTTGTTAAATTAGGTTGCCATGAGACGTAGAATGTGGAGTATTTGTACACAGTCCTATTCTAAATTTTTTCTAGATCGCCATCAGCCTTGTTTCTAAAAGATTTGATTATCAAGACAAAATAGGAAACGGGAGAATATATATCATGCATGTGCAGACACTCATGTTCTGACTTTGCCGAAGACCCCAGTCCTTGTCGGTCCATTCACTACAAAGTTCTACAGTGAATAAATGGAGTTTAAGCAAACTTCAGGTAACCAAGTAAAAAACACTACAGATGTGTAGTTTTCAAAGAACAAGCTTGACAGAAAAATAAATGTTAAAATTTTTGGTGTTACTAAATTAACTTAAAAAATTTTTAAATATTGACATAGATATCAAATTTAAAATAAAGGATGTTTGAAAACAACTTTATGAAGCAGATAAACGAATATGCCACTTTCAAGATTTTTTGGTCTTCTCCATCTTCTAGTTCTAGAGGAGAATTTATAAGGCCATGCAGGAAGGATTACCTAGATATAGCTGGCTCAGAAACGTGAGAGACACGATGTGGGGTTTAGAACCCAATGAGGGTTCTGGGTACATAAGAAAGCATTTGGGACAAAGCAGCAGTAACACCTGATTCTGTCTGATGAATCTAAAGTGTGTTTTAGATTAATCTTTGCTTTTCACTTTACAACTAAATAATTTAAGTCCTGCATAAAACTTCACACAAAGGGAAAACACTTCAAAGTCGTAACTATTTCCTGATGTAATATAAGAATACCTTTTTTGACCTTAAGGATTAAGAGAACTGATGCTATGTTTATAAAATAAAAAAAGTAATCAAAATATCCATAATCATTTTGACAAAATCTATACCACTTAAGTTGTTTTGTAATTTTTAGATTGATTACAGCAAGTATGCAACTAGAGGAAAGAGATTTCATAAGCCTGTTTTTTAGAAAATGTTCCATGTTGTATTTTTTACCTATGTCCTTCTTCAAGTCTGAGTGCTCCAATACATGCTAGTGGGAAAAAAAAATCAAAATTAGCATTAGCACATGAATTTTCAGTTAATACTGCAAACAGAATCACCAGGAGAAAAAAGGCCAGAGTAAAGAAAACTCAAATGTGTGACTAAATGAGAAACCCTTGAAACATGAAATCAAACTATTACTTACCAAACCTCTATACCATCTCCTAACAAACATCCAGGAAAAATTGTGGGAGATCTAAAATGTACCACACATGAGTAGAGAGAACACTTTAATAGCCCTCCCCCTAAATAACAGAATTTAAAATGAAAAATTTTCAAACAAGATACAAGCCAATGAAGTAGAATTATTTAAGTCGTTTAGATTTCTCAATTATGAATGAATTTCTAGAGTTTTCTACTTCTAAGGATGCTAAAATCCTTTGAAAAAGCAAAGCAAAAACAAAACGAACCAAAAAAAATCATTTAAATATGGGAGAAAAAAACCAACGCAGAACATGTGGTAGAGGGAAGCTGAAGGGAACAAAGAGAGAAACGCGAAAATGAAAACCAAAACAAGAACTCTCTACAATACTCTGGCGCTTTTAGCTTTGAACAAATCAGTTATTTGGTATCTGAA
This sequence comes from Panthera leo, assembly GCF_018350215.1. Lineage (NCBI taxonomy): Eukaryota > Metazoa > Chordata > Mammalia > Carnivora > Felidae > Panthera > Panthera leo. The sequence goes on from NC_056686.1 coordinate 17,174,336, forward strand.
TCATGGCTCTACTACACTATAAAACGTTCCTGCAGCTCAGTGTCTCCATCTGTGAAGATTAAAGGAGACTGCCCAAACAGCACTTTGAATAAGTACTTGGCATGCACGCAGGAAGCACTTAACAAATGCTACTAGCACCAAGCATAAATTCACTCAAATATTTTTTTATTGTCTATTATTTTTAATTTTGCAAGAGCAAAGCAGGGATCTCTCTGACTGGCTAGCATTGGAGTCCGGATTTTAAGAATGTTATCTAATGATACTCTGACTTTCCCAACAGCTTCAGGTCAATTCTCTAAAATGCTGTCTTTACAATGTAAGTAGAGGACCTCAGCATAAGGGATCGCTCCACTCCTTACCTGGCATCAATTATTGTTACTGATATCAAAAGGAGATGGTAGGCAGTGCGCCCTTACACATACAGTGTCTGCATGCTAAATGACAGGTGAACTGAATGTTCGAGATTGCTCTAGAGATCATCAAAGTGACCGGCTACATACTTCCAGGTATAAAATCAACTTTTTTCCTCTGAAGCTTTTGTACATATAAAGAAGCAAAAAAGAAAATATTTTAGCATGCTAAGAGTAGGGCAAGAGAAGTACACAAAAGCAAATTAATTTCTACAAACTTAAACCTAACATCCTAGAATAAACTTTTGCTCTTAAAAAAGCTGGTCATTGAAAATGCCCCTACAATAAATCTAGCACACTGGTAAGAAAAAGATTTTGTCTCCTGATCTAAAAACCTAAATATATACTTGTAGAGAAAGATAAAAATCAAAGTATAATACTTGCTTTACACAAACTAGCTGCACAACCCTGGCGAGGCCAGTTTCCCCACGTACTACTACCTAAGTCAGGAGTTACTGTATTAAAGAAATATAAAGCATGTAGGTTCGCGTACTGCCAGACACAGGAACTCAATGAACGGGAGCTCTTCCTTGACTACATGAGGGGTGTTGGATTAGGTAGCAATCAAAGGTCAAAATATCAAGGACCCTTTCTTTCTGCACTTTAATTTCCCCAGGAAGAGACAGCTGGAGCACAGATGTCATGAGTCAAGTCTAATGGACTTTAAGGAAACTTATCACGGTGACTAAAGTAAAAAAATCTTGAATTTCACCTATAGTACGGATGACTACTGCAATAACATTACAGTCCCTATACTTTCAGAAAACACAAAAGCATGTGAAAATTTATGTACTCACCTGTGCAATTTTTAGGCCAGGACTGGCCAACTAGACTGTTTTTCTACTGTTTGGTCTATGTACTTTCAAGAGGTGAGATTTTGATAACTGTGAAGAGATTATTCTGTAATAGTTAAGAGCAGAGAATCTCTTTGAGTCACTAGGTTCAGCCTCAAAACCGGACAGCAAACGTTCATCTCTAAATGATTAATTCGGACCCTGCTGCATTTTCTACTTACAGATTGTTACCCACAGCATCTTATAACAAGGTAAGATACCGTCTTGTCAAAATGCCATTTAAGTAATTCTAAATTTCTAAACGTTCCTTGGGGTACTGGTTGGAGTCTAGAAATCATTTTGTATGTGGCAATTTTGATAGCTCAACAATCTATTCCTGTTATTTCATGAATAACCCATTTCAAACCAAGTCTTTTAAGAAAATGGAACACTCTCCAAAGTAGTTGCTAGCAAGTAGTGAGACAGACAAAGCAGTGTAACTTTCCTAAAGCTAACAGAAGTTTAAGCAGAATCACAGTCAGATTAGGAAAAGAATAAAAGGTGTGGAAGGAAAGACAAGTAGTATATATATGAAAGGCCTCAAAGTTAAGAATTTAGATTTGTTACCATGATGTAATGGGAATGTTGGCATTTGTGTGACAATTATGGCAATCGTATAGGACAAAGAGAGTAGCAAGAGTGTTTCAGCAGGACAATTAGGAAGAGGTGAAACAATCTAGGAATTGACTTGGAAATCACAGAGCAAGTCTTGGACTTGGGGGGTACATCCAGCAGATTAAATATGATTTTTTTCTCCCTTAACAGAACACCAGCTCCAAAAGGGAAGACTGACTTATAACCACTGCTGTATTTTTCAGTACCTATTATATTATCTAACACAAAGGTAGTTCTCCAAAATTACCATCTAGATCTGAATGTAAATGCTGTTGTAATTAGTAAAACACAATTCATTTATGAGATATTCCTGAATTCCTAGCATCTTTTAATACAAGTTTTCCAATTAACTGAAGTATTACAGGACAACTGTTAGTTGTTAATGACTGGTCTGGCATTTTTTCCTACATTAGTGCCAAGTCATTCTCTTGTAAGATTAAGAACTGCCAGGGGCACCTGGGTGGCGCAGTCGGTTAAGCGTCTGACTTCAGCCAGGTCACGATCTCGCGGTCCGTGAGTTTGAGCCCCGCGTCAGGCTCTGGGCTGATGGCTCGGAGCCTGGAGCCTGTTTCCGATTCTGTGTCTCCCTCTCTCTCTGCCCCTCCCCCGTTCATGCTCTGTCTCTCTCTGTCCCAAAAATAAATAAAAAAAAAAAAACGTTGAAAAAAAATTTAAAAAAAAAAAAAAAGAACTGCCACCCTAGGATAGATTAATTACTAGCTCAATTAAGTAAAAGACGTAGAAGAATAAACATGACTCAATTAACAGAAAATTCAATAGAAGGACCATCAAAATTGCAACCTGTCAGATTAAGACGTGCTTCCCAAACACATAATTCTTTTACAGTTGTGTCTATAAGCCTTTGTTCACTATGCCGGATGCTCCACCTTGTTTCCCCAATACCAGTACAGGGCCAGGAACATATGTACTCACTACGCATCTGTTAAATGAACACATACTGGTAACTATTTTCAACATTATCAAGTTTCTTGTGATCTGGAGGTACATAGGAGAGAGTGAAAGACTGAGGTCAAGAGATATAAAATCCAATAGTCCTAACAGTGGTTGAAGTTCCTACAGAGGGACAAAGGACAGGAAGGGGACATTACAGGGGACAAGGAAATTCACAGAAGTGTGTATCAAACCAAGCCAGCAAAAGGCTACAGAAGTTTCAGGTCTGCATCAAAAATAACAAGCAAGGAATAGTAATAGGGAGAAAAAAGGCAACTGAAACGGCATGAAAGTCATTGCTGCCATAAGCACACTGGTTTTGACTGAAAAGCAACGAAAATGATTGATAATTATGAATCTTCTAGGCAGAAACTGGCTAGATGGAACCCCAAAGCAACTGAGGGGTCTTTAGTTTATCAGATCTCATTTGTAACTGAAGCTGGTCTTGGTGCTAACTTTAACTAGAGCCAGTCTGACTTTGATTAATACCTTCCAGGTCGTTAAGTAAACCCCAGTTCTGATATTACTAAGTTGTTTAATCACCAGCCAAGTGTCTGTATATATTATATACACATACATATATAGGCTGTTATTATTAGAGAACGGACTTTCCCAAAGGATGCCATTCAGCTTTGCTTAAGCACATCCACAGGCTTCCTTCTGCAGGAATCAAAGTGAGAGGAAAGGAGTTCTGGTTCTGCTCTATCTTTATTGTATAACTCTAGCCTAGGCAAACCAGGTGAGTTATGAAGTGAAATGGAAACAATAATGCCCCACTTCTAAAACACACACACACACACACACACACACACACACACACACACACACACACACACACAGAGGCACGCACGCACACAAATGGAAAGAACAACTGTAATCAGAAAGGTGTTTAAAAAAAAAAAAAAAAGGATAATCAACACTACACAAAGCCATGGTTATGTATGCACCCAGCATACTTCATGACCTTCAGGTAGCCACTTCAAAGACATAGAAGCCAGGGAAGGCACAAAACAGGGCAACTAAGAAGTATTTACAAAAATAAAGTGGCTTTTACCTTCAAAGAGTAAGAACTCCAATCTGGAAAGAAAGTTAAGACAGTAAAATTGAATTCCATGTAAAATCATGATGATTGCAGATAAAATACCAACAGGCCTGGCTCCATTTTATTAAAAGTAATTGAAAATGAATCCTGAAACTCTAACTAGGAGATGTTTTAAAGCTAGAAAAAGAAACCTCAAAACACAAGATGTTTGTGACTTCTGTCAAAAGTACAAAAAAAGAGAGTAGTCTGCAAAACCACAAACAAGTTTAAGAAGCATTATTCAATGAATGGAGGCTACACAGTTAGCTTTTATTTCCAGGGGCAAGTTGTACAGTTATTCAGTGGCTGTCCGTAGTTTTACTATCACAACACAAAACAGCTCTTTTGCTCTTATTCCTAAAACTAGCTTTTGGCCCCATCTATAGTTCTGAGCTGGGGGAACCACCAGTCTAACTTTAACTAGATAGTAGTATCCCATTTATTCAATATTTCAAAGAAGCCGAATGACATTTACCCGGCAAAACTGTACAGAGCGAGTAAAATTCACAAGGTAGGACAGAGTGGTAGTTAAAATGTAAGCTCTGGTATCAGACCCACCTGGGTTCAAAACCAGATTGGCTACTGCTAGTTAGGAGGCTAGACCAAAATATCTCTGCACTTCCATTTCCACACTTACACTTTACAGGGTTAAGTTTCAATAACTTCAGACAATGACAGCCCATTGGAGATATTCAGTACTAGCTCTTCTGTCATTTATTTTTGACTGAAATTATCACCAGTTCAACATGTTAACTTCAGTTCTCTCTTCCTGACTGAAGTTCCAGCTGGCAGTTATACACCTTAGAACTTTTTAAAAAAGAAAATGTTCATGAGTGAAAAATAAGAGGCTGCAGCTAAAAAGACCGGTAAGCCAGTGGGTTAAACCATATAGTCTTAAGAGACGCGTAGTCCTGAGTGTCTTTTGAAAAGGAGCCATTATTTCCTTTCTTTCTCAACCACCTCAGCAGTCGCTCCTGTCAAATATATGAATACACTGTAATACTGCGACAAAAAAACGTGTTATCAGACACTAGATTAACCAGGTTCAAAACACATAATGAAGTATGAAACAGCTTGACCTCGTAACAAACGTCAAGAGTTACAGGGGATCGAGAAAAAAGTTATTTTTAGTAAATCTACCCCATCTGCACGAAGCAGTATCTGTATGTCTGTTTATCTTCAGGGAGGGAAGAAATGTTTCAAAGAACTGCTTAATTCAACCATGACCACAGATTTCTCATTTAGAGGCTTAGTTTTCAGTAACAGAAAAATAAAAATGTAAGGAAACCTACCTTCACATTTGTTCTTTCCGATTCAGACACAAGTCACCTCACCTTTGTATTTTTAGATTTTCTTTAATTAAAAATGGAACTATGTATAGGTTAAAATTCTTAAAATCAAGTTACTCTGACCATATCCAGTGGAAAGTAAACTTATTTTTAGTTAACTAAACAAAAAAAATCATGGACACGATTTACAAACTTTTCTGCTCTCCAGGAGTAATCTAAATCATACACATTATTCATGTGTTCCAATAAAGCACTGCAACAGGAGCACAAAACACCTTTTAAATTTTCAGTGGCATTTCTGGAAGATTTGATGATTAGCACTACTATAAAATTCTATTATTGTCTCCCGGAATCTAATCTGAATTCTTTGAGGATAATGATCACGACTTACTAATATTGTATTTCTAACTCCGAACACATTAAATACTCAGTAGTTGTGAAATAAATGGATGACGTATCAACTACCAATGTTAGGCAAAAACTAAACCTTTTCAATAAAATAGCTAACTTTTAGCCAATTCTCTAGATTTGATTGATGATGTATAACACCAATCCATTTAAAATCCCTTCTTAAGATTACTGTACTTTCTGAAACGAAAAACAAGTTACTAGCTTTCATAATACCTTTCCAGGACAAAATCCAGAACTGGAACTTTTGGTAATTCCTATCATTGAGAGCTCACACTACGGAGAAATAAACAACTGTTGTACACATTTTTGCAATCTTCTAAGGTGGAAAACATCACGTTACATTAATAAAAAGAAGATAAAGAATTTTTAACACCAGAAGACATGATGAAGGCTTACTTTGGGTTGGTTATCTTATTAGATTTAAACCTTTTTTTTCCCAAATGTTTATTGATTCAACAAGCTCACATAATTTCTATACTGAGAATTTACACTCAGTGTTCAGCTGCTAGAGTAGTTACCAAACTTCTTTCTTCAAGGCTACTATATCCATCTACAGACACTTAAATATTCTGCCCTAGACAAAATCTTTGGGTAAATTGTAAGAAGCACTTATCATTGCTTTGATCTCTTGTCCAGATTAAAACAAAAGCAACACTAAAATACTAAACATCATTTTTTAAAACCAGTGACTTTTCAGAAAATATTGGCCAGATCATTATTAATGTGGTATTTCACATTATTAATAACCTCCCTCTGGCAGACATTTAGTCTACCCCAAACAAAACCTTGCAAACATTTTGAGAACTAGTGTTCTTAGAGCCAGACCAACTTGGTCAGTTATAAACTCAAAGAAGTGACTTGTGAATTTAGACATGATAAATAAGCCTTGGGCTCCTCCCAAATATACATTCATATTACTATCATGGTGACCTTAAATTCAGGACTGATAAATACAGAGAATCCCTGATTCTGTTCTGAAATACCCATTACTTTAAGCAGTGGATCAAATGACACAGAATTCTACAAGCAAGAATTAACAGGCTTTTAACAAAAATACTGGTATCTAGTGACCTATTTATTTCTATAGGGCTCAGATTTTCATGAAATAGAACAGCAGAAAATACCTGGAATAATCTAAAGCCATATTATTTTATCTAGAAAAATGTTCTAAGACCACCTTTCTTTCTGCATCAGGGGACAGAATATTTACTGTAAGAGTGCATTATGTAGGTTCTCCACACCACCAATTTTAGGGCTGAGCATACTGACTACATTTATGTGTGGTTTTTTTTGTGTTCTTGCGTATGTACACGTACACACACACACATGCACACACTCAGGTCAGATAAATGAAGCTGTTTAACAGACTCTTCCACCAAGTCCTTGAAAAATGCAGAAAGGGCTGAAAACAAATATTAGATGATGGGAATAAGCCATTCCAATATACCAATACTTTAAAAATGCCAAAATACTGGTATAGACAGAACTCAAAAAGGAAAATAAATCTGGATTCTGTGAATAAAATACGTTGAAGTGAAATTTAAAATTTTCAAATAATTTGGAAAGTGGCACCTCTTTCTAAATCAGGTATAATTTTGACTAGGTGAAAAAAATGGCTTTCTCAGAGAACAAAATGCAATGATACTTTGGCCTAAATTTTTATAGATGAATGACAGATGAAAAACAAAACAAATGACAACTATCAACATAACAGACATAAAAACACATTTTAAGCATCCACGTTAAGCTAGGACAAAACGATTTTAAATTCAAATTAGGCTGGCTTTATTTGAGGCATAACTTTTTAAAAGAGCCTTAAACTAAACGTAAAATTGTTCATAAAAATATAAACTTTAAAGTAAACATAAAATTCAACATTTAATTCTGACCTCACATTATTTGGCCTATTTCCAACCTAGTAGTTAAGAACGTACACTTGGGAGTCTGGCAGAAAAGGGTTTTAATCCTGGTTTTGCCACTTCATAGACAGGTGAACCACTAGCTATATATAATAAATTCCTTAATCTCAATTGCTGAGTTGCTCATATGTAAAGTGGGGACAATACCACCTACCTTAAAGGGTTGTTGGTTACGTAATATACAATGTCAAGCAATTCCTTAGCACAGTGCCTGGTATACAGTACTCACACCATAGTATGACTAACCCACCATAAGAAGAAAAAAGCTTGGCTAAGGAAAAGAAACAGCAGAGTATTTATTTTCTGTACTTCATCTGTATTTTTATTTTTCAAAATAAAATAAAATAAAGTTTGAGAGTCAAAAAGCCAATTATTCTGCCAAATTTATCAGGGACTACCTACCTTCTAGCCTCTCTTTATATAAAAACAGACATACCTGCCATTTCTATTCTTCACGAGCATTTCCCATCTGTTGATCTTAATCCATATAAATTGATTTTAAAGTCACCTTTAAGGATTTTCCTTAATCTGCTTTAGCTTTTCACTGCCCACTCTAGATTTACTTTGATCTAATTAGTGAATATTAACCATGTTTTTTCTTTCAACGTTCTGAAATCTCAAGAAAAATAAAAACACACAGGTATTTTTTAGTAACCTATCAGCTTTCCCTTTCTGAGCTTTCAGAAGTTATTTTATCTTCCATGACTCTTGTAACACACTTCTTGATCTAATTCCTAAACAAACAGGCCATGACATGTCCTTAGCGACCTGATCTTTTTTGCTCTTTCCTATTGTAATTTTCCATTAATTGTTTAAAACTTTATTAAAGCCTGTTTTTCTAAACTCACTTCATTTTCTTGCAAACTATGCTCCTAAACTTTCCTCTGGATCTTGAACACTATTAATATATGTGGTGGCCTTTCCCAAAGTTTTAAATTTCCAACTGGACCAACCAGATCCTGCAAACCACTGCAAGTATCTATTGCTGGTATCTTTTCTACTAAGGTCTACTCTGAATCCCCAGAGGGGTGTGAGATAATCTATTACTCAAAGTGTAGTCAGGGACACTGACATCACCTAGAAGCATGTTAGAAATGCAAATTCCTACCCCGTTGCAAATCCATTGAATTATAATATGTATTTAAAAAAAAAAAAATCCCCAGGGATTTCCACTCACACTGAAGTTTGAGAAATACTGTTGAATGAGGAATTGGGACCTAAACAGTTTTTAACTTGAAAATTAAAATAATCACAAGCTTTTTCAATATTATTTTGACAAATGCAACAAATGATCTCATTTATCTTTTTTCATATTTTGAAAAGTTAAATAGAAACGATGTTACAACTAACATACTTACTCATTACTTTAAAAGAAGTTTTAATAAAAATATTAATTGTTGGTTGTATTTAGACAGATCAGATTTTTCCACACCAACTCTATGTAGGTTATACTTAAATATGATTAACCTGGTAAGGTTCTGCTTAACAGGAAGCATGGAAAGTTTCAATATGACCAGCCAATGTTAAACATGTTTGGTTAAACATCTAACCAAAAATATTTAGTTATATCATAACTTGCCAGAAATATACCCAAGTTGCTCTGACCACACCAATTCAGCAAAATATATAAAGCCCTTTATAATCAATAGGCTTAACAAAAACAATTTTTGATAATATTTTGATCAATATAAAACACAAATATTTCAAAATAACCATTTAGCTGACAAAAACAGTAATGGCTTTTTAAACAATATTCACTGCTGTTTGATCTACTTACATACAAACCCAGACAACTGATACGTGCAGATTTAAAGGATTCCTGACTCAAGTATTGAAAGTATAGGCATGTTTTTGTCTCCAAATTCTATTCAACAGTGCTTGATACAGTATATGAAATCTTTGATAATGCAGTATTTTCATATTTAAGGAAATATGTTCCCTTTTACTGAAAATTGAAGCTGAACTCCTTCCCGCCGCCCCCCCTCGCCCCAATGTCACTATCCTTGACAATACAGGTCCTCACCTTTATCCTTGTAGAAAATAATTTTAAAGTGATCGAACCTGTTATTTTAAAGGCATGACTTGAGCTGTACGATTTTGTAACTAATTTTAAGCTCCTGCCCTCCTAATAAATGGCTAGGTGGACCTAAAAATCACCCTTTGGGAATTTTAGGTAAATAGTTGAATAAAACACTACTTTTGCTTCTTAGTTTTTGAGGAAATGCCTATACATGATTGTGAGTTCAGTCACAAATTTCAAGTGTAGGTCAATAGAAATGTGTTTTTCATAGCTATAGGCAGAAAATAGTCCCCTACGTGAATATAATACACTCCACTGAAAATATCTAATAAAATCTAATTATTTCTAAAACATAAACTAAATAAATTCAGGGCTTTAGGTAGAGCCAAAAGATACCAAGAGCCTAAGCCTAAATCCATTGTCAAAAGCAAGGTCTCTTATTTTTGGAAAAAAACACACCATAAATCAGTAAGCTGCCGATCCTAACCCCAACTCTGTCAACATTCAAAGCGGCCCAAGTTTAAATATTTTTTTCTGTTAGAACATTCCTTCCTGTCTCAGTGAATGATCTGTTGATTTTGGACAAAAGGAAAACAAAAACAATAAAACAATAAAATCTTTCTGGAAAATACTGACCTAGAGGAAGTATTTTGTCTACTCTTCTTATATTAAAACAATAGGGCAATCACTTTTTTTCCCCCTCTATTAGCTCACATTTATTTAACAGTCTTCATTTCAAAGAAACAAGGCAGAATACTCCCTGTGAAGGGTTTCTCACTCAATTTGTTTATAGATCATTAGGTCTCTATCACTTTCCTCCTAGATCTTTTTTTGCTGTTACTGGTACGTATCTGCAGAAAAATGAGCACATTATTTCAAGTAAATTTCCATCTGAGTTGCAAAATTTCTACCTCTTTTGGTAGAAAGAACTCATGAGAATAAGTACTGTATTAGGGCTCTCCTGAACAGAATGGGATCAGTATTAAAACAGAAATCCTCGTAAAGTTTAAGAATTAGCTCTTGATATGGTACTTCTTGTATATTGGAGACATTTCCCAATGATGCATCTAAACCCTCCAACACAGCCTTCCTGAAATATTCCCTCACCACTTCTTCACCTGCTGACATGTTATGTCAAGGGGTCAAGAACACCAGGGGAATAAAATGCCTACTGAAAACACTGCGTAAGTGTTTACTTTTGTCCACCTCTGTATGTTTTCTGGTATCATTTCCAAATGCCATAATTATATCAGAAAAAGTTAGTGGCAGCCTGTTATGCCAAAGCCAACATTCCCATCTTACACCTGTAGACCCAGGTCTAACCCCCCAGTAAAGCTACTTCCTGACACTTTAATAACCCCCTCAATTTCAGCCCTTTTATTTTTACTTCTTCCCACTCCTTCACTACCTTCCTTCAAAAGGTGCCCAATATCTAGTACTGAATCTGAAGACAGGAACTCCATTTGACCACAAAAGTCTCAATTATAGAAATACTGAATCTGTTTTCCACAATTGAAATCAGCACGCCCCACCCAAAATCACCAACACAACATTTTGAACATGTTAGATTTTATTAAGAATATTTAACATTGTACAAATATTCCAATACAGTTATGGTACCTGAACACTGTACCAAAAGCACGATTTTTATTAAACTGATTAAGTGGTCTTGCAAATGGTCCTATTTTGATATTCTCATATTACTGTGTGCATATAGCAATGTAATGTCTGCAGGAGCTTTCAGCTCAATTATATAAATAGCCTTATAACATAGTACTAAACATCTTAATTGGATTCATTAAAGTACAATTCTACCTATGTTACTGAACAAGCTAGAAAAGTCCCTTTTGTCCAACCATCATAGATGAGAAATCAAGAAAAGTAATGTTCACAGGATCCTAACAAAGTTACTACATAAAATGAAAGCCCTTGTTTGTATTTGAGGAATTTAAGTCTTCCCCCGTGATACCTACTTTTCTGACCCCACGAAATGTGTTTTATTGTTAGTATATAAAAGCTAACTAGAGTTTGTACTGCGTTTTCCTTAACTTAGATGAACCCCTCAGAATTACTTGAGTGTTCCTACTACTTACTATAACAAGTTTTCCAAAGAGCACCATTATTAGTGCAATCTCTATCTTTTCTATCACTGATACACACATATAATATGTCAAAAGAGAAACAAGTACCTCAACAAAATAATGCAATTACTGCAATTTTTAAAGTACAATTTCATTGTAGCGATTTACAGGTAATCTACAGCAAGCTTACAGACAAGATTTCAGGACACTAGAACGTTTAACATACATCTAAGAGATTCTTCCTAGACTGATACACTCAACTGAGAAAGAAGGCATAAGAATATCAGGGAGGTTCTTCAGGCATGAATAATTACTTTTAATCAGACATATTACAATTATTTTTTATGGATTATGATCAGAAATGCTTAGTTATTAAAGGTAATTCCCTTAATTTATACTTTACTATCATGGAATCCTCCATTATGAGAGATTTTAATCTTAAATAATCATCTAAAAACTGACTCCTAAATTCTACCAGTGTCTACTAATCCCAGCAGCTGTCCTGGGTTTCAGACAAAACACAGTTGTTGACAGATCTGTGGTTTCACTCTGTTCAAGGTCCTAGTATTTTAGCTATGTAATTTCCTCTTGACCCACAGTCATTATATCAAATGTATCTTTAAAACAAGCCCTCTGCCGTTTATGAAACTGCTAGAACTTTTAAGTTTCATTTTACAATGTTAAAATTTTCTGGAAGATTTAAAAATAATTTCTCCTAATGCTTATTAAACCCTCCATTCTATCAACACCTTCCTACTTTTACTAAAATTGGCGTGCAATAAACATCTCTTAAGATGAACTATGTGTTAAGTTACCCAATAAGAATGCAAACATAATAAAGATATTAGAGGGATTGAAATCACAGTAAAATAAAAGCAAATTTATTGTCTAAGAGACTTTAGAGTCTATCTTGTAAGGTGTCTATTTCGATCACTTAAAATATACCCTGAGTATTTCATTACTTCATACTTGCAGGCCTTTCCTGCTAAACTATAATTTGACAATACAAAGTATGAAGTACTTATTATATGTTCCTATTAAGAACAAAATTATTTAATATTATGTCTTATTTGTCTACAAGGCCAACATAAATGCCCACTTATAAAATATGGGCATCCTCCCACACTTAATGCCCCACTACTGATAAAAAAAAAAATAGGAAAAAAAAATTTCTTACCAACAATTCCACTGGTTATCGTCCCCAGCGAACCCCACCTAGCAAGTCGACATCATGACATGTCAGGTCAGGGCAGCCTCAACCTCGCTTCCCTGATAGTCAGGTGATAAAAGGAAGGAGTTAAAACAGGAAAAGTACACTTGCAGATTTCTGGATAACATCTGAAAATGGTTAAAAAACAAAAACAAAACAAAAAACCCAGAGCTTCTGGTAACCTCTAAATAAAAAATACGTATGTATATATATTTAAAAAGAAAAAAAAACTATTCTAGAAAGATTAACAGTAACTACACTTCAAATTAAATATAAATATTAATTACTGACTAATACATTAAATATGCAGTACTTTTAAGGCTTGGTGTTTGCATTTCAAAAATCAAAACTAATCACAAACTTCTAGTGCAAAAGTAAACATGCTTGGTTAGTGGATTTGTCATTCTGAATTCTCTAGTCAGTCACCCAATCCCCAGGCTTACTCAGAACTAAGTTAACAGAAGCTCCCATTCTTAGAGAAACATAAACACACTTATAAATCCAGTGCACTCTTTCTATAAGGCTTTTTCTTAGCTGCTCACTTAAGAAATGCCACACGGTAAGGGACAAAACTAACATTAAAATTTCTTCCACATACTTCAGTTGGTTTTCTTTAAGAATACTGGATAGCTCAATGTAACAAAATCCTCTTTGGAAAATCAAAACTGCAAATTTTACCATATGTAAAAGTCTTTATAATTGACAAATAATAGCCTTATAGCAAGTATTTACTGGAAAGGTTTTGGTTTTTACAAATAATACACAATTAATAAAACATAGGTATGATTATCCAAATGGGCAGGAGGCAAATGATGTAATGAGTTTCAAGAATATTATGTGGCTTTATGCTAGGAATGGAATTTTAGGTCTCTTCTCTTTTGGAATTTAAAACAGAATTTATTTTGATGCATGCTGTTCTTTTTAAAAAGAGGGTTCACCTCCTAAGTCAGATTTCAAAGTCAAATGAGAGAAAAATTGTCTACTAGCAGAAAGCATTGGGCTTTCTTATGCAGAATAACCCCAGTAACTAAGAAAACTGAAAAACAATTATGCTGAACTTTCGCTTAAAAAACTACAGAACCATAGTAACTCAATTTCCATATCAATTGATCAAATAAACTTGGATTTATTAGAAATCTGGCAACTTATTAGAACTTTTTTGCTTTTAAAAAATTAAAACACCATCATATAAATACATACATTTAAGCAACTGCTATAAATGAGTGATCAAATAAAAATTAGCATTCCATTATGGGGAAGGGGTATATTTATGTCAGTCTCAGGAGGGTACCTATGAAGAGGTTGGCCTCAATATGAAATAAATAGATTTCCCAACACACATTACTGCAGCAGGCTCATAAGTAAAAGCAAATGAATTAGGTTGGGGAACAAAAAAGATGGCACAAGAGCAGGAAATGAAATTTCCCAGAACTCATTAAAAAAATTCATTAAAATAAAACACCTAATGAAAATCTAAAACAAAGACCTCCTCAATGGACGTATTTGAGGTTTATAGATTAGATGGTTAGATTTATTTCTGTGAAAAGTTAAGCTCTTAATCTATTTTCTCTGAATGCTGCTACAGCAATAGTTTACAAGACATCAACAAGGGAAAAAGCTCTAAAATGAGATTTAATGCTCAAAAAGTTGTGTTTTTCTATTGAATAAAATAGCTACAAAAACCCTATAAAGCAATATTAGAGGGACAACTCAGGCATATTTTAATAGATGAGAGTAAAATATTATTTGCAATTAAAGGAAAGGATTTTGACATGGGACCCAAATTTTATTTAGTCTTATGTTTTTGCTAGGGTTTATATTTTAGGATGGGTAGGGGAAGCAAAATAAATTAATCTGTTTCAGAATCACTGTTTTTCCCATTCCTAATTTTCTTCATCGTGACTTTGTAGCTGGTAACATCAAATTTTTAAAAAATACAAACAATTCAAGTTTTACTTGTAAATGCTTTCTTCTTTCCAAGAAAATTCAGGATTATATTTAAGTCTAATTTAGGCTTATTGTTACAACTACAGATTGTATTTTCAAAGTTTAAAAGCAGCATTTAAAGAATATTTGGTGTCTTTACTTGCATACATGGGCATAAGAAAAACACCTAGATCTAAGCTTTACCAAACAGATACCCATGTTAATTTGAAAATACAACAGACTATATAATTCCTTTATGAGTTTCCGAAAACAAAAGGAATATTAATAAGGCCTATTAACTTACTGAATTATATAATAAGTGTACTTTTAAAGAGAAATGAGACATAGACTTTCATCAGTAAGTATTCTCTTATTTGAAGTCAAAAGAGAAGCCATGAAACCCAAAATATGATCTAAGCACATTCATATTAAGTGGCTTATGATTTTGAAATTTACTACTGCTGTCATAAAAGACACCAAACAGGAACAAAACACATAATAAAGGTGTGTCCATTTTAATTAATTATTCCCTAATGGCTTATTTTTATAATTTAACGACATTTTAGACCCACCTAAGAATAAAACATAAGGGAAAATTTTATGGTAATTTGAAAGTGATCCAGACTTTTCTGCACTGTCAAGGTGGGATTCTTTTGTTCCTCTTATTCTCAAGTAAAACTGCCATTGCAATAATTCAGAATTTCTAAAGGAAACAGGGAAATAGGTGTTATAACTCGGCCAATAAAAACTTTAGCCAGTAGGGTAGTAAAAAAAATAAAATAAAAGTAAGAGGTATTAACAGAAAGTCAGAAGTGGGTATTTTTAAGCCTCTTAAAAGGCATGAGTGCTTCTCAAAGCAAATTTACAATTGGAAATTATATTCCTAAACCAGTAACTGAAGTGATAGTCACAATCACGTACGCTAAAATTGATGTTTAGTCCGCAGTGCAATTGACGCCACAGTACTAACATTTTTTTCCTGTTATACATTCACTTATCCAGCAAGTAAGTTCTTCAGGCAACAAATTATCCTTTATAGAAAGAATGTGGGTCAAAATAAATTGCAGTCTGCTTCCCCAGCCCCATTTTTATTTAACGCAAATTATCCAATGCCTGCAAGAATGTTCAAAAGCCTTTGAACCTGTTTTTATAAAAATAAAGGATAAAATTTCAAAATTAGAAGAGACTATGAGAGAACACCAACCAATAAAGTGCTATTTGGAATAAATACTAGAATTTAGACTAATTCTCAGTCTGATAGCCACGGTACATATTGGAATAGACAAGAAATTTTGCATGAATTTGATCACTCACATAGGCAGTTATAATTTGAAAACAATATTCCTCGCAAGGATTACGAATAAAATAATGTTTTAGGACACAATTGAATTTGAAATAGGTAATGTTTTGAATAGATTTTTTAGTTTTATTGAAATCTTACATGAACAAGAAATTGGAAATACAATCACATCAAAGAACAAATTGTCACGGCTTTGACGTTTAAGCCAAACAAATTTTGTAGGGCAGATTTCAAAAAGGTGTGAAGTTATAACAATTTAAAAACACAGTTAACCTACTTCTAGGAATGCAAAACATACAATCATAGGTTATTTTCAATACAAGAAAACTTAAATTTGTTTGCTTTAATTTCTTAAAACTACTAAGACAAAGCACTAGCTTGTATTTTTATTTACAGCATACTCCATACTCCTATGTAATCTATCCCAAATCCAAAAAAAAATGAAACTGTTCAAAACCAAAGGTTCTGCAAAATCATGATTTAACAGTGTGCTCAGCTTGTTTTTGAAACTAAAATGAAGCCTGAAACGATAAAAGCATTGTAACCCCCAGAATAAGGGAACTCTGCAAGCCCAATAATGTCCAAGAGCATTTATGAAAAGAGGAAAAAAATAAAAAGACTTGAGTATATATACAATAGTGATTTCTTCAGCCCAATACAAATGGCAGCAAACTGCTACTTAAAGATGAAACAGTTAAGCCAATTTTTTTTTTTGAAGAATGTAGATCTAGAGCCAATCGGATCTTGCCAATATCATTTTCAAGCCCTCACTTGTCTATTTCCACTGTTGCCCATAAGTATCCTGATAAAATTCCTGGTTGTCATTATTGTAACCATAGTTACCAGAATAGTCACCACCTTGTTGAAGCGGCTGCTGAGCGATGGGTTGGGAACCCCAGTTCTGTTGGTTGTTGGTCTGACGGCGCTTGGAATCAGGTTGGTTGTACCCGTCTGCCTTTCTCTTGCCTCCTACATTGCCCCCACGATTGCCCCGAGATCCACGGGAACCACGGCCTCTCTGCTGTTGTGCAGGACCCCCTCTGCCACCCCTAGAGCCTCTTGGTGGTCCCAAAGGTGCCCCCCTCTGTGAATAGCCAGCTCTACCTCTTGGAGGTGGTGCTCCCCGCCCCCTTGGTGGTGGCGGAGCACCTCGCCCTCCCCTTCCTCCTCCTCTTCCTCTTACTGCATAGCCATCATCATAGCCGTAGTAGGGATCTTCATAGCCTCCACGATAGTCGTGATAATCATAACCATAGTAATCATCATAGTAATCTTCATAGCCATAGTAATCTGGAGGGTAGCCATATCCACCTCTCCCCCCACCACGACCCCGACCTCTAATTGGAGG
Organism: Panthera leo; assembly: GCF_018350215.1. Lineage (NCBI taxonomy): Eukaryota > Metazoa > Chordata > Mammalia > Carnivora > Felidae > Panthera > Panthera leo. The sequence goes on from NC_056686.1 coordinate 17,191,730, forward strand.
TGGCATACGAGGAGGAGGGTGATAGTAATAATCTTCATACCTAGCAACGGAAGGAAGGGAGAAAAGAAAAAAACAAATTAGCTTACATCAAGACCAATCCTAAATTTTTTACTAACTTGATCTCTATTACCAAGTTATTCCTTGTTCAGAGATGTATTTATTAAAATGTAGACTCACGCAGTGCTTCTGGAAGCCTGTCTAGCAGCTTGGCGCTCTTTCCTTTTCTTGTCTGGTGGCTTGGCTAAGACTATTTCAATTTCTTCCCCTTCTATTTCTTTGCCATTCATTTCATCCATGGCCTATACAAAATTACAAAAATAAGTTTATGTTGCAAGTAAACTAGTACTTTAAAACATAATTACAAAAACATGTCTGTGCCACTTAATACAATTAATAAGCAATTTATTTCACAACTATCTTAACTGGCAAAAGAATGTGGGTGGCTCAGTCGGTTACTATTAATACTATTATATTTAAAAAGGTAAAGGGGCTTCGAGGGCTGCCTATCACTGCTCCTTAATTCTAAATAACTAACCCCTCCAAGTTGAGCCATACCAAAGAAGCAAATCCACATCTGGGAAAAGCACCAGTATTAACACAAACTTTTCAGGATTCAAATTTTTAAATAAAAAACATGGCATTCAACATGTAAATCTGAAACTACTCTTCCATAAAAATCTTAAAGATATTAAAGACAAATGACGTTACTGAATGCGGTTGTCAATTAAACGGAACAAGATACTGACCAAAAATTGCCTAGGTTTCCCCCACAACACTTCACCTAAAACATACTTCCCCTGAACAGTTAAGAGCACAGAGGCCAGAACAGGCGTGGACTAATGAAGACTCAAGTACTCACCTGGGAAGCAGTAACCATAAGTATTCTATGCTCTGTCCTTTACCTACGCTGTTCCACCTAACAGCCTCTGCCATACATCAAAGTTCAAGTAACTCAGTAACGAGGTATCACCTCCTCACCACAGCTTTTCTGTTTTCTTACACAACCTTTTCTTCTCTGGATGAACAGAATAAAATGCTCTATCTATAAGGAGCATTCAGTGATAAAAAGTATCTGAACAAAGACTAAATCAGTCCTCCTCTACAAGCTAATTCTCCCCTTTACCACATTAGCTTTTGGCTCCTTCACCTAAAGCAACTAAGTCAAGTCTACAAAAGCCTCCCAGATGCTGATAAATTTTGTAATGTGGCAAACCACCCAATCAATTTTTATGATTATTTTTAATTAGAGACAACTATTTATTTAATAAGGACTGAATGAAAATGAGTGTTTAGAAGGTATAAATTTATCAGTTATCCGTGTTTCATACCTTTGGCAATTTCAGAAACCAAGCATTAGATTCTGTACTAAACTGTGAATTTGATAAGCAGTGCTATCTCATTAATTAGTTTCCATCAAAAAGCAAACCAACAGGGGCGCCTGGGTGGCTCAGTTGGTTGAGCATCCAACCTCGGGTCAGGTCACAACCTCACGATTTGTGAGTTCAAGCCCTGCACCGGTCTCTCTGCTGTCAGCACAGAACCAGCTTCAGATCCTCTGTCCCTCCTCTCTCTGCCCCTCCTCTGTTCACGTGATCTCTCTCAAAAATAAACAAACATAAAAAAAAAAGCAGCAAACTAATAAATTCTAACGAGTCAAAGATTCTATAAGGCACACTTTAAAGCAGTACACCCTAGGCAGGAAACAAAAACTGCTCAAATTAGAGGTGGCACCACTCCACCAACAGAACATGTAGGAAAAGAACTAAGCCTGAATGAGTCACTGAGGATTTTGAACGTATTTCCCCAAATACATAAAAAGCTTTTTTAGTGTTTTGTCTTCTTTCCCCCACTAGGAAAGGCAAGAGGAACAAGAAACTAGAAATTTTACACATTAAAAATGATACTGATCCATTAGGAGAGAAAAACAGCAGGGTATTCAGCTTTGATGTCATAGCCACCACACGAAACTACTTTTTTCACCATTTTCATTACTATCATCAAATCAACTATTACATGCAAGAAATATCTCTAACAACTACTGAAACCAGCAAAAGCAGTTAATACTATTAGAATTCTAAAATGACTGAAGAAAGGCAAGACTAAAGGGGTGCCTGGGTGGTTCAGTCAGTTAAGCGTCTGACTTCAGCTCAGGTGATGATCTCACAGTTTGTGAATTCCAGCCCTGTGCTGGGCTCTGTGCTGACAGCTTAGAGCCTGGAGCCTGCTTTGGATTCTGGGTCTCTCTCTCTGTTCCTCCCCCACTTATAATCTGTCTCTTTCTCTCAAAATAAACAAACATTAAGAAAAAAAAAAAAAAAGGAACTAACCATTCTCTCAGAACACATCTGCTGAATTAAATATGCTGTACTGTGTGTGAAGTCATGTACAAGGCTCAGGTTCCTTCATAAATCCACAGAGTAGTTATAGTACATTCATTACCTGTTTTACCATTTACAACAGCTAATTAATACACCTTGTAATATTTCCAAGGCATCACGCTATCAAACCCTAGGTTTACAAAAACAATACAGAGATTAAAACTACTTGCCTGAAATCACAAGCCCAGTTAGTAATAATCAGGCTTTGAAATATGAAGTCTTACCTGTTAAACTATTACCACTTCAGATAATTAAAAGATAGTTCCAGAGCTCGGCAAAAGCTGAAAACCAATTTTATTTCAGTTTTTAAAGTCATTTTACGGGCTTAGCAAGTTTCAACAACAAAATTCGAATATCAAGATGCAAAATTTCAAAATGTCTACCTTAACAGCTGCTCCTCTGTCTTCAAAATGAACAAATGCATAATCTTTCAACTTCTTCACTCTTTCGAGTTTTCCAAATTCAGAAAATGACTTTTCCAATATTTCTTCTGTCACTGTAGTAGCCAAGTTTCTCACAAATAAAACTTTCACCTAATACAACAAATACACAAAATTGGCACTGGCTACTTAATTTTAGCTGAAGTCTTACACTAAAAGTATTTCTTCCTATCCTCATGGCAACCTTGCCTTTTCAAAAACATTAAATATTAAAAGTACATCACAGAAAGTATCAAAACTACCAAGAAAATTATTGTCAGTTACCAATTTATATAGATTATTGGGTCCTTCTCTTGCCCTGCCATTAAAATCCCTAACACTGTGAACAGAACCCTCAAGGAACCAACACATAATTACTAGGTTGATTCAAAAATTTAACATCGTCCCTCAACACCCTCTAAAACAGTATGTTTTGGGGCTTTCCCCCCTAGAACTGAGTGAGCAGATTCCAAAGTTCTTATGAAAAAATAAACAAGAAATAGGGGGAAAAAAAAAAGAACAAAAGAACAAAATTTAGAGACTAGCCCTACCACATATAACAAATTATAACTCTTAAATCACTGGAACAGTGTAGTGTTCATCTGGGTAAAAATAAAAATTGGGGGGGGGGGGGGCGCCTGACTGGCTCAGTGGAACATGCAACTGCTGATCTCAGGATTGTAAGTTCACGCCACATGCTGGGTGTAAAGTTACTTAAAAATAAAAACTTAACAAAAAAAAGTTGGATTTATACCTCACACTATATATACCAGGATAAACCCCAAATAGATCAAAAACTTCCAAAGGGGTGGACAGGGATGGGGATGGGGAGAGACTGAAAAATATTAGAAGAAAATAAGGGTAATTCCTTTATGTAAACATTGCTCTAAGGAAGGCTCTGTGATTGAAAATCTATTATATAAAGGAGTGATAAAATTCAACTACTAGAAATAAGTGACTTTCATATGGCAAAAATACCAGAAGTGGAGCCAAAAGACAAATGACTTATATTAGAGTTCATCTTTCTTTTTTAGTATCGGAGCTCCAGGAAAAGGAAAAAAAAAAAGCTCAATGGAAACAAAAAGATATGCATAATTCACAAATACATTGTTCATATAAAGAAACACAAATGGCCCTCAACATATTAAAAACTTGAACCCATGCATAGGAAGAGAAGCAATCACAATGGTTTTGAGATCTATCATTTACCAGACTGGCAAAATCCAAAATAAGATCATACGCTATTTAACAACGATGAGGAAAATGGGCCTCTTGTATTTTGCTGGTGCGTGAGTAAAACAGTACCAGGGGAATATAGCAGTATCTTAATAATTACAGATGCATTTACTCTTTGGCCCACAATTTTATCTCTGAGAATCTATTCTACAGACATATCTGAACTTGTATCAACTAACAAGATACAAGCTCATTCATTACAGCATTGTAATAATAAAACATTAGAAACAACCCAATGTCTAGTTAGTTGAACACAGCACAGTATAATCCACAGAATGGAACTATTATGTAGCCATAAAAAATGAGGAAGAGTTCTAAGAGTGGATATGAAGAGACTAACAGGACACACTTTTGGCAAGACATTTTTTCCCTCTTTCACAGCTCCGAAATAGGTATCCAACTTATAGTCGATGTGACACGCAAGCACTAGGTCATAAATTGGCAACATTTAATAACTTTTTAGTGGTATGCATAATAATGGTACACTTCCTTAGAGCTAATAGGATAGTGAATAAAGCAAATATAGATCAGTGAATATAGTAGGTTACCTGTAACCATCACGTAAAGTCAGGAAAGAACCTCTAAAAAAATAAACCAGAGACTACTAAAACTGGGTGTGTATCAGGGACAGGGAATATGACAGACGGGATTAAGTAGAAGTGGGACTTCTTCGACTATACCTTTCTTCATAATTTTGATTTTTGAACTAAGGAACTGTATTACCTATTCAAAGAAAAAAATTAACACACTCACTGAATAAGTTGTTACCTTAGATAAAGGGCTATATGAATAAAAATTATCTGAGGAAAGGTATTAATTCAAGGTGAAAAAACCTAACATCGTCCACTTTCACCTCCACCCCCTTTATTTTTGCAGTGTTGTCACAGAGGTCAAGCTCTATGTTATGCAGGCCTCCGTTGGTTTACTTTTCTAAAAAAAATTCAACACAGATCTTTTATTCTTTTTGGAGATGAAACCACAACAGACTATATAAAAATTATTTGTTGAAACTTTGTTTAAAACGTTCCAAAGGAACAAAGTCCCTTTAAGAAAAATACATTTAGGCACTTAGGTTTTGATTTATTATAAAACTGACCCAAGTTGACAAAATATCTTCCAATGAATTACAACACTGATAGAGTGAAGTAATACCAGAAGCTTTTACTCTTTAGGGTAGGACCCCCCTGGTGGAATTTAGAAAACAATAAAGAAATCAATATTATCCGATCAAATTTATTCAGTAAGTATTATTCAAGTTTATCGAGGCCTCCCTTTCTTTCTGAAACTTGTTTATGACCTCGGAAGAATAGTTCCTCGCATAAAATGTTGACGTTTTCTAACCCTACAGAAAAAAGTTTAGGATGAATTTCAATCTGAAAGGTTACAAGAGGTATGTGAAAAGCGTTGATGAGCAAATTACCAGCTACACTTACATTCTCTGGGAATTTTATTTACCTCTTATAATGTGTAGATATATTACACATGACACATGCTATTTTAAACACGTTTTTATAGAAAAGGTAATACAAACTGTACTGTTTCTACAAGGCAGTCAAAGTTGTAAGGGTTCTTAAGAGACTTATCCAATTCCAATAAAACAGAGAACATCCAAGTTCAGTAGCTTGCCCAAAGTCAAATTGCATTAGAATAAACAAACGGAATTAAAATGTTAGTAAAAAATAAAAATAAAAAATCAGAGCTATTTAAATTCCCAGTCCCTTCCTTAACACAAATCTGTTCAAGAAATGAGAAAAAGATACTGAGCAGCACATCTGAAAGCCTCTGATTCATTTTCAATGGATCTTCTCTTAATCCCAAGAGGTCTGTGCCTACAAAAACTTGATCATACTAGTAAAAACTGGGGCTGGCTCTCCTTCAAACTAGTTAGAGTGAAGACTACTTGCTCAGAACCTGGAAAAAAAAAAAAACCTTTAAAGAAAGACTTCTTAGTCTAAAAGAATTCAACCACTAATTTCTGGCCATCAAAGAGTTGCTGCCTTATTACCAAGAAGGGAAGAGACACACCAAAATACACAAAAACTCACTAGAACCAGCAGAGATGCCACTCTGATGTGTCCCTTCAATCCCTGGAGTCACCCAAATGAAAGCCTAACCATCAGATCTCATGGCACCATTATTTACCAGGCAAAGATCGCAGCAACGCAAGTATAAGATTCAGGAGGAAAGCAAGGGCCTGCCACAGGACTTGCCGTGCATATTTTGCCACTATCACGTAACAGCAAACATGATAACCCTTTGTCTTTCTTCATGGAGACAATACTCTAAGGGAGCTTGACCATTAGATGAAAAAAGTCATAGTATGGTCAATGAAGATTACAATTCATAATCTCCAAAACATTACTTTATTCAACAAGTCCTGGTCTTTTATAAACCTCTGTATCCCTCCTAGTGCCTAGCACTAAACAAATTCTCAGCGTGTATGAAAATACTTAAAGGGATTTCATTTCAGTTCCTTTGCACATTTAATCTCTGGGAAAAGGGAGGATTAAAAGAAACTTCTGGATACCAAGACAGGATGTTAAGTTTGGTATTAAAGCAGGTCCTTGCCTAAATAATTAAGATCAAGAGCTACAATCTGTATTTATCATAAAACGTTTAAAAATTGAGCTTTATTCTAAGTACAAAATTTAAATGATAATCTCATCCCCATCCCAAGCAACTGCATTTACCTTAGCCATGACTTCTGGATCTGGTTCTTCCACAGGGTCAGCCCATTCAACTGTAACTACATTTCCCCATACTTTTACTTTTCCACTCATCAGCCGGCGTCTGGCTTGTGCTGCTGACTTGTGATCCTCATATTCAAGGAAGCAGAACCCCCGATTCTTCTTTTTGTCATCGGGTTGATGATAGAGAATAACGTCCACCAAACCCTCTGTTAAACCAACAGCCAGATATATAAGCCAAAAGCATCCACCACACATCTAGCGATTAGGCAGACCTAAATCCATTTGCCGAAGAGCAAAAAATATTGAAGAAGCCTCAAAAGGGTTCCCTAATTACCTAGTAGACAATTAAATCAGCATTGTTAGATATGGGTTTTGACACAGTATTTTATGTTCCCTTTTAATTTTTCAGGGTCCTGAGGGTACAGCCATAAACAACAGGTCCAACCACTATATGCTGACGTATAACATTCTATAGTGTTTTAGAGTGTTTGATATAACATGACCTTGTAATTTATGAAAACACTACCAAGGAACTTAAAACCCAAATTATTAACATAAACCCAAGAGAACTTACATTCAACAAATACTCATTACCAAAAATCATCCTTGGATCTAACTTAAAAATTAAGGTTTTTGCTAAGAATGAAAATGACTGCTAAATATTACTGTCTTGTGTTCTCATCTTTCCACATATGTTCTTTCTAGGTAGTATCGGCTACTTTGTACTTTTAAAAGCTATCTACATCCTTAAGAATGCTTAGGTTTTGGTTCTAGCCCAGACTTAAAGACATTTCGAATTTAACATGTCCAAAACCGCAGTCACCGTTCCCTAAATCTGTCTTCTCTACTTCTCTATCTAACAAACAGTCCCACCTCCTGGTTCTCAAGACGGAAATTGAGGACTCATTCTTGATTTCTTCCTTTACCTCCTGTACTCCCCTACCCAATTCTGAGCCCATCTACCTCTTTTCACCTTCATGGCTATTATCCTAGTCCAATCTTCTATCTTAACTACCATGACAGCCTCAACTAATTAATTAGCTTCTCCTCCTAAGCCCCTCTAAACCATTATCCATATGGCAGCAGCGATAATATTCTATAAGCATGAAACAGACATTACTCCCTGCTTGAGACCTCCAAATACCTTCTCATTACACAAAAAATCTAAACTCCTTACATGGTCCACAAAAGCCCCCTGTGGCATCTCATATAATTCTACCCTTAATTCTACAGTAATTTGAAGAACACTGGCCTTCTCTCAGTTACTTTAATACACCAACTTCTCTCTTGCCTTGGAGCTGTGGTATGTGTTGCTCTCTTGGAACGCACATCCCTTTGCTCTTCGAATGCTACATCCTCCTCATTTGTTGGGTCTTGGTTGAAATGTCATCTTATCAGAAAAGCCTTCCATAACCATCAAAGCAAGGATAGTAGCTATTCTCTAGCTAAGTATCATCTCCCTCTTCTCAGTGCTTACTGCTTACCCCAATGTATAAATATTTCTTTAATTTTTTTGTCTTATCTCCTTTCCCAGAATATAAACTCTACAAGGGCAGATAATACATCTTATTCACCACTGTATCCCAGCAAATAGCACAATGCCACCACTTAACAGGCACTAGATATCAACACTTGCTGAAGGAATGACTAAATGGGTAAGAAGCCAGAAAACTAACAAAGTGATGAAGTCAAAGAACTGCACCATAAGGGGTACGTAACCAACACAACTGTGACAGGCGGTGGCAGTGGTTACAAAGCGGAATGCTAGGAATCAAGATTTTGGAGTGGGGAGAATTTCTGGCGGCAAGATCCAGAATGTGATCTGGATGTGGGGGTGCTGAGGTAAAGAACTGGGGATGAGGTGGTCATTAAACTAGGAGGCTAGAGGATTGGACAGTTCGTTGATATACATGTTAAAGGTACTACAAATAAGTCAATTTAGGGCAGAAGAGAAACACTACGAGCCAGAGCAATCTCCAATTAATGAAAGACTGAAACCAGAAGAGCAACAGATGACAGCATCAAGGAAGGAGAAAGGATAATATATCTGGAAGACAAAAACATGGTTTTTATGAGGGGAAGTAATGGTCTAAATCAATGTTTTTTTTAAACCATAGCCAGCAACAGTATATTCCTACCCACATTAAAAAAAAAAAAAAAAAAAAAGGAACAGGAAATACCATGCTAAATCATGCATAAAAAGTGAAATTAACAGTTTTGTTAAATTTTGTTTCAGTTATAAATGTATATAGACCTGTGATGTTCAACAAACATCTCAATTCCATGGATTTAGAATCAGAAATTTTCCAAAATCTGATTTAGACAAGGCAACAGGAAGGATAAGAACTCTCACCCTCTTGGCCCTGAAGCACACTTAATGTTGGGAAGCCTTCAGGGCAAGACTATGGCAAAAGCTAAGGCACAGAAGTGAAGGGGTCATTCCAAGAAATTAAGGATGAGAGGGAACACACTTAGTCCAAACCACTGCAAAGTAGAAAGGAGGCAACTTAAACATTGAAGATTTGTTTGAATTTTTAGATTAATATACACCTTTTTTTTTTTTTGTACTTATAAATAGTACCACAGACGTCCCAAAACTAACTTCTACTAAATACATTTTTGTTTTACCTGTGACTTTACTGAATTCTTCCAGAATGTTTTCCTTAGTCTTATTCTTCGGAATTGATCCAACAAAAAGCCTGTTGTTTGCCACAGAAATGCACACTCCAAGGTGTTTACCAGGGCGAATTTCATAGCTGTCACACTGCAAGGAAGACGAGAACCAGATACCCCACAACCATCCCAAACTCAGGACGACTGATCTCAATCTAAAAAATTCAACAATTTAAGGTCAAACACTTCCTGCTTCATGAACTCACCGAGTTCCCTCATGCTTACCATTACATAAATGTGTATTTTAGAACTTGTTATGGTCTCTCATCTTAGTTTGGTTTTGTTAACTTTCACTGCTCCTCTGGATAAAAATGACTCAGTTATTTCACTTTATTTTTTAAAGTATCTTATTTAATATTTCAATGTGATCTATCTGAAAAATTGTCCAGAGAACTTCAGAAAAAATACCCAAGACTGATCATTCAGGGTCCTTGGAGATAAAATTAGATACAGATAAGCCAAAGGCAAAATAACAATACAAAAAGAGTAACAACTATGTATAATTAATACAAAAGAAATTTAAAAGAATTTCACATTCTACACAAAACACAGAATTCTAAATGTATACATGAAAAGTTTTAAACAGCATATCAAACACCTTCAAAATACCTTCAAAATTACATGAAATAATAGGAAATAAAAACAGTTTTATTTCAATCACTATGGTGATAGTTTCCTTGGTAAACTTTAGCTTCTTAGGTTTTAACATTACTTACCCATTACCTTACTAAAAGATACGTGATTAAAAAATAAAATCATCCATACATTACCAAAAATGTGGAAATAAAGCTTTGAAAACTTTCAATAGTAAGTCAGAAGGAAAAGTCCCTAATAAAAACTAAAATCTGGGTCAAGCTAGAAGTGGAAGTAATTTAGAAGTGATTAATGAAACCAAAAGCCCTGGTGGAAGAGGTACCCATTCTAGAAGGACTGGAACTAGACAAAGTGAGGCTTTTAGATGTCTGGAAAGAGTAGGCAAAAACAATGACACTGTTATTTTAAGTAACTGAGATGGTTGTACCAATACAGGAGTGAAGATAAACCTCATTTGCAGAACTCTGTTACTCCTACTCCTCCTAGTAGTAGTCATACTATTGTACTACTAAGTACAAAGAGTTAAAGGCCCTGCAAAAAGGAAATTACTAGATTATAGAAGATTAGCTATAAAATAGTAAAAAAAAAAAAAAAAAAAAAAAAAAAAAAAAAAAAAGGAGAGAAAGATTAAAGACAGAGAAGGCTGAAGGGCCTGAAAACAAAATATAGAAGAATAGGCATATACTTAGAAAATAAATTGTATGATTAGGTGGTGACAAAAATAAAAGAGTCTCAATCATTTCCTGAATTATGTCCTAAAAGTCGCTGTTACTCAGTTACGCTCTGCAGAATCCATCCCGGCCTTCATTACCCTTTTGAGAATCTTATCCTAAAGTTTCATAGTAATGACTGACATCCTTTCTGCCTAAAATCAAAAGGGAACTGCAGAAGCCAAATGCATATTCAAATGAAAGTTTAGTTACTAGCCAATCTAATAAATAACTTCTAGGAATTAGGAGAGACTTTCTCTAACACATTATTTCTTGGGTATGTTCATTCTTTTTTACTTTTATAATCAGAAAATACAGAGCAAAGATCACGTACCAATTTAATCAATATATAACCACTCAAAGCAAAAGCTGAAGAAAATAATGTTAACTGCAAACATTTTTAATTGAGGTAACTCTCTCAAATAATGACTTGCTACACAGTGTGTATTTCTTTATCACATACCAGTTTAACAGCTTCCTGTGCAGCTTCCTTTCCACAGAAGGTGATAAATGCATACCCTCTGTTCTGACCAGACAGTGGATCCATCATAAGACGTAGATCCCAAATGGGACCAGCCTTTTCGAAAAGGGGTACCAACTCATCCTCATATAAATCTCTTGGTATTTTACCTACAAAGACCTGAAAAAAAAATCTCTGTATTACAATCCCAATGTAAACATTTGATTTTAGAGCCATAAAGCCTAACTGCCCTTTTTCTAAGGGGCTAGGGGCACAAAGATGGTTAAGGAGGAGTAAGTACAATTTGAATCTTTGGGGGTTAACCTTAATGTTTATTTATTGTGATTACCTTAGGGTCATTAACAGAGAACAATATTCTATAGGGAAAAACGGAAGCTAATTAATAAAGAGTGTGCAAAATTCGTACAAACAACTCTAAATTTTTAATTTTTATAGTTTTTCCTTTTCTCACAAAAGTAACAAAGGGCATGTATGTATCTTTGGGAAATATTTCTGCATTTTTATAAAAACATGAATTGAATAAAGACTGAAGTGCTCTTCCTCAAGCTTTCTCAACTCTAGTATCTTTACCACTTAAAACTCCAGAGCTTCTGGATGGAACTAGAGGGTATCATGCTAAGCGAAATTAGTCAGAGAAAGACAAGTATCGTATGACTTCACTCGTATGAGGAATTTAAGACACAAAACAGATGAACATAAGGGAAGGGAAGCAAAAATAATATCCAAACGGAGGGGGACAAAACATAAGAGACTCTCAAATATAGAGAACAAAAAGAGCGCTGCTGGAGGGGTTGTGGGAGGGGGGAGGGGCAAAACGGGTAAGGGGCTGAAGGAATCTACTCCTGAAATCATTGTTGAACTATATGCTAACTAACTTGGATGTTAAATTAAAACAAACAAACAAAACCCTCCAGAGCTTCAATGTATCCCTTTCTCTGTCAGAGTATTTCATTTTAAGGTGTGAAAAAAATTCATCATTTGAGGATTTGGTGCTCTACCTTAATTAAAATTATGTAATGAGGATTAAATTATAACATAAATTAGAATTAAACAATCAAAAGCCTTCTCAGTATTTAATATCAGATCACAATTTTCAAGTTTCCACCATGTCGGCAACATCGAAGACAATCTTTCACATGAAAACATTTGCAATCCACACACAGTCTTAAAGAGTAAATGTTTGTGTTAGAGATGAATTTTCTAGTGAAACACATCTTCATCTTTTCATACTATGAAAAATGACCTGATTAGTTAAACAGCAATCCAAAAGATGGCCAAATTATTACTAGATATTAAGTTTCTGGTGTTAATGTAACAGTTGTTCTAAGACAACCCTTTTCAAAATAATCAAATTTACCTTCACTGCTGTCTGGCAAAACTTGAGGTCTTCTTTTGAATTCCTAGTATAATTCTCACATAACAGCTATTCAGTCCTTCTGTCTCAGTGAAGTCTCCAATCCTCGTTCACTAAGTCATTCCAAGGAGATTGTGTGGGAAAGTCACCGGTGTCCTTATATTCTCTCCTCTCAGCCTTAAAAACTTTCTCAGTAACTATTTTTACTTCTTTATACCTCAGAGAAAGAGATTTACTTCCTTTCCAAGGTTAACTCCTTACCCCTAATAACTAAGCCCATTTCTTCTCCCCACCTTCTTCTGGAAATAACCGCAAACTTTATTTCTTCGACTCTCCTATTTTGCTCAGTACATCCTTTCCTACCCACTGGTTCTTGTCTTCAAACGTGCCAAATTTCCCATAACAAAGCAATATACAAACAAGAAAGCTTTACCCATTTACCTTTCACTTTCAAATGCTTTGAACACATCACATCTACTATATCCTTAATGCTGTGCAGCTACAGAGAATAACTAGACACCTAAGGCATCATCTATGCGATATCCCTATAGAACCATGTTTCTAACGAAAACTCACTCTGAAAAGCCCTTGCCATCTATGCTCTCTCTTTAACTAGCACTGGCTTCTTCCTCTAATGCTAAGCTGTATGCCCAAATGTCACTAATGGATACTTTGCTTCCGCAGTCTCATCCTCCTTGCCTTTGCAATAAGCATTAACATTAGTGATGCTGCCTCCTAAAAATTCTCTTCCCTTAAATTTTCAGGATCCTCCACTAGCCTGGTCTTCTCACCTTTAATTATTTCTCTATCCTTTCCATGGTGATTCTTCTGGCCACCTAGTAGTAATCTGCATGTTTCCCAAAGTTATGGCTCTATCTCATCTTCCCTGTATTTTCTTCACTTTTAAAGATCATATCCATTCCCCAGGTCTACTATATAGTCATCTCCCAGATTTACATCCCAAGACCTAATTTTATACTTCCAACTGCCTACGAAGCATTTCCTCTTGGTTGTCCTGATTTTACCTCAAATCACCAATAAGTCTAGCAATGCCAATTTTGTGTTTTTAGGTTTTTTTTAATGCTTATTTATTTTTGAGAGAGAGACAGACAGACAAAGCACGAGTGGGGGAGAGAATCCGAAGCAGGCTTCAGGCTCTGAGTTGTCAGCACAGAGCCCGACACGGAGCTCGAACCCATGAACCACGAAATCATGACCTGAGCCGAAGTCAAACGCTTAACCGACTGAGCCACTCACGTGCCCCAAATTTTTGTTTTCTGAATACAGATGCAGACATAAATATGACTATGTATCAGAATAGTACTAATAGTGGTTTATCAGTGCATGAAAAAACTGTTCTAATTTTATTCTTTTTCTTTAATTGTATTTCCTAAGTATTATATGGTAGATATAATAGATTTGTAACAAATGTTTCTTCCTTCCAAAAAACAAAATAAGTAAAACCCACACTTGCCAACTAGTTCCTTTAATTTTCCCCATTTCTCTTAGGACAACGTAAGTTCTGCTGCTCCCTCCACCCATGAGATGACTAAAGAAATAATACCTATGTAAAAAAAATCTCAGATATTTTGAATCCCTCCCATCCCTATCCATATCCAATTAATCTTTTAAGTATCAGCTTAAAGTTGTTCCAATAAATAATACCTAGCCTATATAGATAACTGGATTCCTCCCAACTCATAGAACTTGTCCAAACTTTTCATGAGACATGGAATTGTATATACCTTCAATTCATGTGCCATGTTTGTTTTTCTAAGTTCTACAGATACAGTGAATACCACAAACAAGGTCTAAACAAACATGAGACTTAAATACTACTGATAGAGAAAAAAGTTAAATAAACAATATGATTTCAAGAGGTGTTAAAGGCTAAGAAAAAGCAAGGAAAGGGAATAAATGATGAGGAAGAGGCTATATTTTAATTAGGAAGGCTTCCTTGAAGAAGTAAATTTGAACTGAGACTTAAGGTAGAAAATTAAGGAAAAATCTGAGGAAAGAGCATTCCAAGGTAAAGGAACTGCAAAAAGATGGGAATACACTAGACGTATCTGAAAAACAGATACAGGACAGTGATGGAATAGAAACCTGTTGGGAAAGACAGAACAGGGGCCAGACTAAGTTAAACCATGTTAGGAGTTTGCATTTTATTCCAAATGGGTTGGGAAGATATCAGGGGGTTCTGGGCAGTGAGTAGGTATCACATGTTCTAAAGGGCTGTCAGCTAGGTAGAAAATGGACTGTATGGAGAAACAGGCTGACCAGTCAGGTTCACAAGGCAATCCAGACAAGGGATGATGGTGGTACGGACTAATACGTTGACAGCTGTGAAGGTAGGGAGAATGTGAGAAATAGCTGACTTTTAAGTTATGTTGGACTCAAATCTACATTTTAGTTACTTTTGAGTAAGTTTCTTAATCAGTGAGTTGCAATACCCTATCTGGGAATAACACCATCAAGAGGGTTCAATTTCCATGTGAGCAGAGAGCCCACATCTTGTTCTCATTTTATTCCCAGTACGGATCACAGTGCCTGAAACATTAACAGCTGCTCACCTTTGACGAATGTACAAATGAAAATCTACCTCATGCTGTTAGCTTATGCACTAGCTCCCATTCCTTCTCTTCTACTCAAGGACACTTGGTCCAGCAACAATCTGATCATCAATTTTCTCCTTTATATATAGACCATTCTCATCAGCACACAAGTGATCATAATTTCTCACTTAAAGTTTAAATGAAAACAAAAATATATCTTGACTATGACACACCTTCCAGTTATTGCCCCATTCCTCTGCTCCCCTTTATAGCAGAAGTGCTCAAAAGAGCTATACCAATCTTGCTATTTTCAAATCCCTCACCTCCCACTCTCTTGAATCGTCTCCAAACCCAGCTTTTACCACCACTGCCAAAGTCACTAATGACATCCACGTTGCCACAATCAAATGGCAATTCACAGTCCTTGTCTTACTTGGAAAGTTTGTTATCATTGACCAAGCTTCCTTTTGTGAAAACTCTCTTCACTTGACTTCTAGGATACCACACCCCAGGTTTTTCTCTTTCTGCTCAGTTCCCTTGCTAGTTATAGTTAGTTCCTTCTCATCTCCCGAACCTCTAAACGTAGAGGGCTGTGGGGATCAGATCTCAGACCTTTATTTTAGCTGCACACACTTCCTTGGTGACCACATCCAAACTCTGGTTTTTAAATACCATCTGGATGCCTATGCCTCCCACCATTTATAATCTCCAGCCAAAACTCTCCCCTCAACTCCAGGATTATATAAGCAACTGCTCACTCAACAGCTCCATTTGGAGGTCTAAGAGACATCTAACTCTTAACATGTCCAGAACTGAACTGCAATCTTTCAATCTTGCCAAAATGTCCTTCTGTACAGCATTCTTCAATAAATGGCAACTCCATCCTTCTAGCTGCTCAGGTCATAAGCTTTGAAGTCTTCCTTGGCTCCCTTCTCCCATATCCCCATATCCAACTCATCAATAAATCCTGATAGAATCTAACCACTTCTCACTAGCCTCAGCTATACCACCCTATATTATCAATCCTATAAATGAGCATTCATTAAGACAAAAAATAAACAAGGATAACTGGTATTCATTTTGAAGTGTATTTTTTGGTGTGGCTAAGCTCTCTGGCCCAACCCGGACAAAGTGTTTTTATATTTGAGGTTACTTGTATTTGAATATTTAAAAACTGTTCTTGAAAGCAAATTCTGTTTCATATTGCTTCTATTAACATAATGCAGTGGTGCTTCATAATTGCATTTTTCACCACCCCTATTTCTTCCATACCCATTACAAATATATAATAAAGCAAAGAAAGAGCAGAGAAAGTGGCAATATGAAAAAACCTTTGACACACAGCTAAGTGAGGAAGCTAGGTGTCAGATTATTATACTACTTCTATCACATTTGTGCTTATATTTTTAGAACCAGAAAATTTACCTTATCAAGCAAACCTAAAGTGAAAAACCTGTATTTTCAGAAAAAGTAACTTAATGATTGATTAATCACTCTACAGAAAGGATTCACAAGACAAGTTCCTTGTACTTTAAAATATCATTTGAATGTTAGAAGTCTAACTTACAGATTTTTTTAAGAATACTGTTTTACTTTAAAAGAAACATCAGCATTAGTCAGAGAAAGACAAAAATCATATGACTTCACTCATATGAGGACTTTAAGAGACAAAACAGATGAACATAAGGGAAGGGAAACAAAAATAATATAAAAACAGGGAGGGGAACAAAACAAGAGAGACTCATAAATATGGAGGACAAACTGAGGGTTGCTGGAGGGGTTGTGGGGGGGGGGGTGGGCTAAATGGGTACGGGGTATTAAGGAATCTACTGAAATCATTGCTTCACTATATACTAATTTGGATGTAAATTTTTAAAAATAAAAAATAAAGCTAAATAAAAAAAATAAGATTAGAAAAAAAATATTCTGGAAAAAAAAAAAAAAATCAGCAAATCCATGGTCAACAAAGTCCCCAGTATTATAATCACTGGGGTCCGTGGAAGAAACAGGCTAACAATACTGGTTTACTGGGGGACCTGGGTGACTCCGTCGGTTAAGCATTGGACTTTGGTTCAGGTCACAATCTCACGGTTCGTGGGTTCTAGCCCAGTGTTGAGCTCTGTGCTGACAGCTCAGAGCCTGGAGCCTGCTCTGGATTCTGTGTCTCGCTCTCTCTCTGCCCCTCCCTGGCTCACACTCTGTGCCTCTCTCTCTCTCTCTCTCAAAATTAAACACTAAAAAAATAATAGTAAAACAGGGGCGCCTGGGTGGTTCAGAGTCAGTTGAGCGTCCGACTTAGGCTCAGGTCATGATCTCACTGCTTGTGAGTTCAAGCCCCGCGTCGGACTCTGTGCTGACAGCTCAGACGCTGGAGCCTGCTTCGGATTCTGTGTCTCCCTCTCTCTCTGCCCCTCCCTCTTGTGCTGTCTCTCTCTCTCTCAAAAATAAATAAAACGTTAAAAAAAATAATAATAACAATACTGGTTTACTAAGAAAAAGGAGATGGCTTCACTTCAAGATCAGTTTAACTTTAGGACATTAACTTAAAAAGGCAAAAAATAAATAGTATTCAAGAACTAATTAAGCATAATTCCTTTAAAAGTTTCTAAGCTCAATTTTTAATTAACTAAAATGAAATAGAAATGCTTTCCTTATATTAACTTGTTGGTCCCTGTGCCACTCTGGCTCCACATGAACTGTTTGGAGTTAGCACTCAGACATGTGCAGGTAATCCTCCCCACCCCCCACCCCCATCAGAACCAACAGCATCTAATGAACACCGTAACAACAGTCCTTTCTTTACTCACTAAGCATCAAGGCTTGAAAAAAGTTTTGGCTGTCTACTATCTATCCATCAAATATTTCAATAGTAACAGAGAAAGCCCTCTGAGGCTCTGGAAGCAATAGAGGTAACAGGCAGCACAACATCGTCTTTTGAGTGTCTACGGAGTTCGTCCATCATCCAGCTCTTATTTGCTATTTTGCAAACACAGCAGCTCTTCCTTATACACAATTCAATTTAGGTACCACTAAATCATATACTTTTACATCTCTGTTAAATAAATATACTGGTTTTCTCACACTTCCATTAATCAACCAAAGAATTAAATCTCAATCTACCATTTCCCTTAAATTCCTCTACAAAACATCAGTGCTCTGCTCTTTAAACACGTAAGTGCTTATTATAACGTAAACAAATAAAAACAGACGTTCCTTCCCAAAATAGCTGTACAATGCCAGCTGAAGAGGCACAGGTACTAGAACCAGACCTGATCTGAGGGCCAAGACACACTAAAAAATACTCTTCAAAATTAATACCTATCTCTCTTGTACATTTCGCATCTCAGGGCAATGTCTAAGAACAACGTCTGCAAATGGGTGCTCACTTATAGGATTAATTTATAGTATGTTTTACCCAAAGATGAACCCTTCGTCTTCTCACAACTAAATTTTACTTCTGTCAGTCTCAGGCACTGACCCTAATTTCAACTTTCTCAATCAAGAGCTAAAAATTCTTAATAACTGTAGTGAAATATAAAAAGAAACAAAAACTTAAACTTCACAGCATCAAAATGACACCAACTAAAACCAATTTATTAAATTAGCAACCCAATATATTAAAAAACCTCTTATTTTTCTGATTTTTAAAAAACTTTAATTTTCAACAAGTATAGACCAAATCTCATTTAACTTTATAGGAAGAATCCAAACCTTTACACTAAGATTCTGTGGTAACAAACTGCTTGACAGCAGTGGCTTACGCTCATACAGGGATTTCACTGTAGCAGTATTTGCTGTATGCAAGGATACCCAATATATAGGAAAGTGCATCTTTTTCAGAGACAATGCAATATAAGAGAACATACATAGTTTACAATTAAGATACCAACTTTGTTTCTAACTGGATACTCAAAATAGCTTATCCTATTAAATGGTTCAAATGCTTTCAGCGAAATCTTAAGAGTACTAACAAACTCCTTTCTTATCTATATAAAACAAAGATACAACAAGTCTCTATTAATGAGCTTGTTAATAAAACCAATCCATGGGGCGCCTGGGTGGCGCAGTCGGTTAAGCGTCCGACTTCAGCCAGGTCACGATCTCGCGGTCCGTGAGTTCGAGCCCCGCGTCAGGCT
Organism: Panthera leo; assembly: GCF_018350215.1. Classification (NCBI taxonomy): domain Eukaryota; kingdom Metazoa; phylum Chordata; class Mammalia; order Carnivora; family Felidae; genus Panthera; species Panthera leo. The sequence goes on from NC_056686.1 coordinate 17,210,956, forward strand.
CTGGGCTGATGGCTCAGAGCCTGGAGCCTGTTTCCGATTCTGTGTCTCCCTCTCTCTCTGCCCCTCCCCCGTTCATGCTCTGTCTCTCTCTGTCCCAAAAATAAATAAAAACCGTTGAAAAAAAAAAAAATTTAAAAAAAAAAAAAAATAAAAAAATAAAACCAATCCAATGGGCTAAAAAAGTTCATTTTTATAATTATAAAATAGACCAACTATAAAAACATAGTTTTAAAATTGTATTTTCTAACGTACGATAATATATAATATACAATAACAACGTAATATACAGTAACAATATTATACAGTCTTAATTTTTATTCCTAAGGATTTTATAACTAAAGAAATAAGACTAAAATAAATGTAGTAACTGGTAAATATCAACAAGGACATCACTTGCTGGATGATACACTATAGATAACTTTTTTAGACTGTATTCCCCTCTTGGAGGTGTTTTAGGCTGCCTCAAAATAAGGAAGAGGCAAATGAGCAATTCCATTTTTTACTTTTCCCCCCCATTTTTTATTTATTTTATGACGGTCTAAGGTAAGAAAACAAAACTTAATGGTAAAACCATCAGAAAAAAGTACATTATGAAGTTGTTCAAGTAAGAAGGCCAAACTACCTACTGTTTAAAAGTAAACAGAATATAAACGTAGATTTGAAAGGGTTCAAAATCTAAGCAGGACGTTAAAAATGAAGAATGGGTTGGGGCAACTGCCTGGGTGTGCAACTGATCTTGGGTTGTGAGTTTGAGCTCCACGTTAGTATGGAGATCGCTTAAAAATAAAAAAAAAATCTTAAAAAAAAAATGTTTAAATGCTTGGAGTCCCTTTTAATATTGCTAAATATTAAGAAATAGAATACTAGTTGTAATTATGTTTGAAAGAAGTTCAGGGAACAAAGACCAATGAATGTAAACTCTATCCTCTACACAGAGAATATACTGGAATTACTTCTGATATAAATCTAAAAGGTTATGTTAATTGGCGATATCTTTATTCACAAACTAGAAATAATTATCTTTGCTCGTGGTTACCTGAAAGACACCAAATCAGAAAAGGTCCTGCTGTAAACTTACACTTTGGCATACAGTTTTTACCATTTAAAGGATTAGAACTGGCTAACTAACATAAAGGTGTATGAAGAAACCTTTACAAAGGCTCATACGGGAGGAAGGATTGCTTCTTTGCTCAAGGACAAACCAATGTGCTCTACCTTTATCTGATTCTACATCCTTCCCTTGTGTAACCCACTCCCATCAATAAATCTCTCAGGAAATATTGAGTACCCTTTATGTGAGGAGGGTGGGTCAAGAAGGGAGGACAAGCACTGTTCAAAATTACTGACATGAAACAAAAACAGAACAAAGCAATTCTTTGTCCTTAATAACCTCAACCCAAGCAACTAAAACAGTGTGTTGTTGGCTGCACGGTTTTAGAAACTAGTTCTAAGAACTCTACATTCCTTTACGAAGTGTTTGGGCATCTACTAGTCACGTGATTCTCCTTGCTTAGGAGGACAGTAAAATACAGATGGATATCCAAAACGAATAATTATAACTACACTTTGAAAAGAATCCAGTATTCTCCCCCATTATAGAATAGAATAATTTACAAACTGGAAAGATTTCGGCAAACAGCTGAAGAATACTCACTTCTGTTCCAATTCCCGGTTGCACACCCGAGTACACACTGTCTGGCGGAGGACCACCATACTTCCTCTGTCCTGTGGTTACATCCAGAGTATAGCCAGTCCTCTCAAGCAACGCCTAAAGACAATTATACATCTGTTTATACTTGAATTGTAGGCAAACGAAATCTCTAAGCACAGAACACATTTTTGTTACGCACGAGAACAGAAAGACGGGGTAAGGATTATTAAAAATGTGACAGGAGCTAACCCCCGGCTATCTACATACACCTACTGCAGCATTCCTCATTTGCATTCTCCTCTACTCCAATGAGAGCTTTCCTTAACTTGTTCCCTTTATATACCATATATCCACCTGTGATTCAATTCAAATAAAATGTTCTCTACTCTTAAAAAATCAGAAGTCCCAGGGTGTCTGGGTGGCTCAGTCGGTTAAGCATCCAACTCTTGATTTCAGTTCAGGTCATGGTCTCGTGGTTCATGGTTCGTGGGTTTGAGCCCCTCAGACTCTGTGCTGACAGTTAGGAGCCTGCTTGGAATTCTCTCTCTCTCTCCCTCTGTCCCTCCCCCAATCACGCTCTCTTTCAAGAACAAATGAATTACAAAAAAATAAAAAATAAATCAGAAGTCCTACCTCCTTCATGCAGCTTTCTTCATTTGCTATTTCTCACATCTTCCTACTCTGACTTTCTATTATAGTCAGGTAAGTTAACCTTTGTTTTGTTTAATCCTTTTGTCTTTACTTCTGCTATATCATAAGCTCTATAAAAACCAGACCATTTCTCATATAGCACGGATTCAAAATATGTGGCAATTACCAAATGAGTATACTCAGGTTCAGAAACAAAAAGCAAACAAACAAAAAACAAGCAACTTTATGCTTCCTGATAACCAACTTTTTCCACAACATTATATTAGGTATTGAAGGAATACAGAAAAGAAAGTAAGGGTTTATATTTATAGGAGAGGCCTAAAAAAACAGAAAAAAATGGAAAAAAAGGAAATGCAATGTACCTAAAAAGGGGAGAATTTTACACTTCATGTCTTAAAAATGAGATGGTCCCTGATTTGCGGTGATCTGACTTACAAGTTTTGGCTTCAGGATGGTGTGAAAGTAATATGCATTCAGTAGAAACCACACTTCATATTTTGTTTTTTATCTTTTCAATATCCAGTAGGATATTCTCGTGATGCTGGGCTGTGGCAGGGAGGCTCAGCTCCCTGTCAGCCATGCGATCACAAGGGTAAGTAACCAATACACTCACAACCATTCTGTACCCATACCGACCACAGTTTTTCACTGTCAGTACAGAACTCTATATAAATTACGTGAGATATCTAACATTTCATTATAAGATGTTTTTACCCAACTAGGCTAATGTTAAGTGTTCTAAACACATTTAAGGTAGGCTAGGCTAGGGGTGCCTCAGTGGCTCAGTCAGTTAAGTGTCCAACTCTTGATTCTGGCTCAGGTCATGCTCTCACAGTTGTAAGGTCCTAATATCAGTTGTGAGGTCCTGAGAACAGGCTCCCACTGGGTGTAGAGTCTGCTTGAGATTCTCTCTCCTCTCCCTCTGCCCCTCCCCAGCTTGCACACATATACATAGGTGCTTGCTCGCTCTCTCTCTCTCTCTCTTAAAAAAAAAAAAAAAAAAAAAGGCAGGCTAAGCTACAATGTTTGCCAGGTTAAGTGTCATCAGGTGAATTTTCAACTTAGGATATTTTTATCAACTTAAGATGGGTTTACCTAAGTGTAACTCCATCCTAAGTTGAGGAAGATCTATACACAATGTCAAAGCAACAAGAGATTTTAGACATCATCAGGTTTAGTGGTTTTCAAAAATATCTTTGGAGGAACTCTGGGATTCCAGAGTTACCTCAAGCTCTCTATTCTTCTACCTTTGACTCAAAAAGAGCTGCTCTACCTTGAAGCACAGAAATAAATGTTGATACACAATAAAAACACACTACATATATTACATACTTACACATTACTTGTCTAATATGTCATATGCACATATCACATGTATAATACATACCTTACCAAGAGCAAATACCCAGCCTGAGGGAAATAACATAGGCCTATTCAATACACGCTAGTAAGTTTTCCTTAAAAATAACTATTATGTCAGATGGGCTTTTCATGTATTTATTTATTTATTTTTTTTTTAATTTTTTTAACATTTATTTATTTTTGAGACAGCGAGAGACAGAGCATGAACAGGGGAGGGGCAGAGAGAGAGGGAGACACAGAATCTGAAACAGGCTCCGGGCTCTGAGCTGTCAGCACAGAGCCCGACACGGGGCTCGAACTCACGGACCGTGAGATCATGACCTGAGCCGAAGTCGGCCGCTTAACCGACTGAGCCACCCAGGTGCCCCTCATGTATTTATTTTTTAAGTGTACTTATTTATTTTGAGGGAGAGAGCAGGGGAGGGGCAGAGAGAGAGGGAGAGAGAGAATCCCAAGAAGGCTCCGTGCTGTCAGCACAGAGCCCGATGCAGGGCTTGATCTCAGGAGCCACCCAGATGCCCCTCACGTGTTCATTTTAAAAATACAGGGGTGCTTGGGTAGCTCAGTGGGTTGAACATCCAACTCTTGATTTTGGCTCAGGTCAGGGTCTCACTGTTCAAGAGTCTGAGCCCTGCACTGGGCTCTGCGCTAAGAGCATGGAACCTGTTTGGGATTCTCTCTCTCCCTCTCTCTCTCTGCCCCACCCCTGCTCCCACTCTCTCTCTCAAAATAAATAAGTAAATACTTAAAAAAAAAAAAAAATAAGAATGGGTTATGCCATTTTATAGATGAGGGGGTAAAAGGTACAAAAGGAGGTTCATGTAAACCAGTTCCATGATAGAAGCCACAAGTTCTATTTCCTGTCTAAAACATAAGACTGCACAAACAGCTTCATTAAATAAAGTAACTATTTCAACTTGAAAAGTCTATCTCTGTGGCAATAAAACATCAACATCCATTTAACAAAGGAATTAGGTTCACTGGTCTTTCACCAAAAGCCCTATATTCACCTTTCAGGGAAGTTTATCTCAAGGAAAGTAACAGTAATGGGTGCTAGTTACACAGTTCTTGCTACATTCCAGGCATTATTCCAAGCACGTGACATATCTTAATTCCTTTAATCCTCACAACTCTATGAGATGGGTACTATCACTCTTCCCAGTGTACAAACAAGGACACTGAAGTAGATAAAGAGAAACAAAGTGCTTAGAAAGAAACCAAACCAAGAGACATGACTGAATCAATCTAAAAAGCTATTATCAGAAGCATCAATAAACATGTACCATGCACAGCCAGAAGAACAAGTAATGAGGCAAGAGTTTGAATTAGGGCTTTTCACCAAACATACAATTGAATGTTTGCCCCTGAAATGCTTCTTAATTTTCCTTAGATTATCTCATTTCTAAAACACTAGTTTAAAAACAAACAAACAAACAAACAAACAAAGTGGAACTGTAAAAACTTCCTAGAAAACATGAAAAAAACATTCAATCTCCTCATTAAACTTAGTATCACCATGACTACCCAAGTCAAGTTTTACCTTGATCTTTGCTTCATCAGGTCCCTTTGTGGACTCTTGCACCTTGCTCCCCTGCTTCTCCCTTTGCCTGTAGGTCTTCATAACTCCACATAAAAATGCACTTTTGTTCTAGAACAGGCAAGTAATTCGATGAAAAAGAACCACCAGGAATTGTCGAAAGGTCAAATACATAATTAAATTACAATTTCAAAAGACAAGAATTTTAACAAAATATTTACTCATTAATTCACCCAACAAATATCTGCTGAGAGGCTACTAGGTACTGGAGACTGGAGCAGAGGGTAAGAGCTTACCTTCCACACTGGCAAAACCGTCTTCTATTTTGTTCATATTCAAGTGCGTCTGGATTATCTTTGCCAGACATTCCAAAACTATTCTTATCTACATTATTTCCCTCCAAGATAATAAAACAGAATCAGAGAACCCCAAAATGTTTAAGATCGCAGGAATCTAAACATGTAAAAACCTACTAATAACAATGAGCAAACCCTGTTTTTAAAGTAACTTACTGCAAAGCGGGGTGAGACTTTTACTTTACACTTTTGTTTCTGAAAACTCTTTGCCATAAGCAGGTTTTTCTTTTCTTTGGACTAATTTTTTAAAAAGAAGCGGAGGTAGTCACAAACAAAAAAATACCAACTCTCTCAGGAAAAAAAGTAATGGTAAAGTAATTTCAGATCATGAGTTGTTCAAAGGCATGTCTAGCAATGGCCTTACCTGAACATGTGATAAGTCACTTTCCTTGAACTGTTGTAGTACAGACAGAGCTCCTTCTTCATTAAATTCCCTGAGAGCATCAATTGCTCTTTCATCAAGATCGACATAAGCTACCAATCCTAAAAATTAAATTGAAAAGGGGTAATGTTACTGCAACAAAAGGGATAATCTAAACTGTGCTATCAATGTTTAATCAAGAATTGTTATATTCGACACTATTACTAACCAACTGCATTTTCACTGAATATGCAAATAGGCAGCTATACAAATACTATATACACAGAAAGGTCAAGAGTACAAATATGAAAATAAGAGATAAAATGTCAACAACTTATAAATTTCAATCCCCACATCCCACAAAAACCCCACAAAAATCCTAACCCCGTTTCCCACTCCCCAAAAAGTTTAAGGTTTGGAAGTTAAATCTGATGCACACACTGTACTACAGATTAAGCACTAATATAACAAACTCTGATTTATGTTAGAGTAGTAAGCATACACTGTATTCCCCAAGGATCAACCTTCAAATTATATGGACTGCTGTAGTCGTTGCTAACCACACAAGAGGTGGGAGAAAAAAAAAAAAGAAACCATTTTTATTAAATAATTCTTTCCACTCTCCAAAAGGTATCAAAGGCTTTTCCTCCTTAGCACCAAAGAGAAAATGAAATTGATTTGTTTATCTGAGCATCCACTTTGCTGCAATCAGAATGTGGAAAGGCATAATTTTAAACTCTTCTACAAATGCAAGTGCAGCTTGATTAATCAATTCTGAAAGTCATTTAAGGCAATCTTTTGTTCTTTTGATGTGTGTCAAGCTGAGGTTTAAAAGATGCTGTGGCATTCACAACACTGTCAATAATGACTATTTTTTTTCAAATGGCATTAAGGACTTTACTGTGGACTTACAAGTAAACTATACAGAAAATATATTGGCACTGCAATGTATACATATATTAACTGCACACAGAACAACTACTCAATTTATAATATAGTTTCTTGAGTCTGTTAAGTTTGTGTTGTGTTTCTCTCTATGTAAGAATATATTTCAGAATTGATCCAATGTAAAATGGAAATATTTGGCAGATTAAAACCCGAGTCCATATGAACTAACATCAAAAGTGACTCCATTTTGATAAAGCCAAAAAGAACGTTATTCCATACAATAAATATATTTTAAATAAATGTAATGCCATTTGTAAAGTTACTTTAAGAAAATGTTGCCAAGATTTGTTTTAAAAGCTCAAGATGAGCATGCCTAAATAATTGAGAGTTTCCTTACTTCCATATTCCATACCACCACCCAAAGCCACAACTCAGGACACCCATCAATCCATTCTGTCAATCCAACCCTACACCCAAACCATCAGCCTCTTATCAATAACAAACACTCTACAAGAGAGCATCTCTGAGCAAATCACTGCCAATTCTCTATGGCAGAATGTCACAGCAAGTTCCTGAGGGCTGATTTTCAAATGGAACCATCACCCAGGAGTCATTTTTAGAAAGTCATTTTAACGTCTAAAATTATCCTAAGCTTCTCAGATTTGAAAAAAAAAAAAAAATTTTTTTAAGGACAAAAAAACAGATATTTGTTACTAGAGTACTTAAGACACATTTGTCAGACAATTCAATTCTCTCTCCCAAATCTGGAATAGGCACACAAAACACAGAGGAAGAAAGTTTCCATCTATGGCCCCAAAGGGGGAGGACACATTTATTTATGAACAACACTCCCTAAGGGTAAATATTTCTCTCCCTCTTTAAAACTTCAAACCACTTACAACCAACCATATTAAGATATTCATATTTGCTTAAGCACTTATCCATGGGACTTCTAGATTTTTTTTAAAAGCAGCTGTTACAAACCAAACACTTCCAAATTACTGAGAGATGTGGATTTTTGTCTATTAGAAACTTAGACAGGCCACAAACTCTCAAGAAGTCTGACATTTATTATCGTTTCAGACAATACAGTCTCACCAGTCCTCTTATTATGCCACCTAATCAGACCTAAGCTGATTTAACAATCACTTTAAGAAGCTAAAAGTAGAAAAGTAAAAGCAAAATGATGACTGATTTAGATTAAGAAAATGTAAAATTTGGTATGCTGAAACATACATTTTAATTGGTGGTAAATCTAAGACAAATTGATGTACCGTTCTGAAACAACTAAGACTGCATATTCAACACTAAGAAGGCTTCAAAATAATGAAATAAGAATATCAAAGTCAAACCCAATATGCCCTCAATGAAGGGAAAGTAACAAACATTCAGCTCTACATAGATCAGAAACAATAAGTATTATTTAACCTTAAAAAAAAATCTATAAAATTCAAAGTGGTTTGCCCTCACTTTCATAACCAGTCAGAAACAAGAAATGCATATTATACCTGTCTGAAATATTTCATCAAGTCTTTCTGCCACCTTCTGTGGGAGGCCTGCCTCTATCAGTGTCTTGTAGTGTTCTGTGTGAGTTACACTGGAAGTATCCATTGGTTCTTCCTCTTCTTTTAACTGTACCGCATTACCATTCACCTGATTAGCCATTTTATTATGCTGCTGGAAAAAATTCAGGAGCTATATTACATTAAGCCAGAAATAACTAGTTTGTAGGACAATGCATGATTTATCTAAACTAATTTGTATACATGCTGCTAATAAACTCTATCAAAATAATATTATATGCCTTTTGTGATGTATCTGACCTAAATTTGCAATAATAATCCTGTAAAACCATAAAAAATGTACATGGAAGCATCAGATGTTTAAGGAACTTCATGTACACCAGGTTAAAAAAAGGCTTGAATTTACTAAAGGCAGAATTGCTGATTAACAAAAGCAGCTGTTGTGTCCTCACAAGCATATCAACAAATCACAAAATCCTAAAAAGCCCATCAGCTCTCAATTCTTATACAGTTTTAAAAGTTTGATTTAGAAACAATGAACACCCACAGACCACTTAATCAAAGTTTAGGGACTTTCAAATTATCCTAGTTCTGCTTCAAATCTAGGATAGGTGTGAAATAAATGCTCTGCTGTCTCTAGTTCAACATGCTGGTGGTTTGGGTTTTCTCCGCCTCACTTAAAAAAGAAACAACACAACTTGACATTAATTTTTGTTCTAAAATTAATTTGCTGTTTTCCCATTCACAGATTTAAAAGAAAAAATGACCAAGTTTAAAAGCTAAACGATTGTGTTAAGTCCACATAAAATAAAACACGAGCTATAATTGAGGTTGCTTCTTTAAAAAAAAAAAAAAAAAAAAAATCATGAGTACGTATCGAATTTTTCGTATCAGTAAAATAAAGCTCCAAAAACATATTGAAGAATGGACAGCTAACTTCTTCCAAATAGTTTCAACAAACATTACCTAAATTAGGGTAAACTTAGGTCAGATGTCCCAGATTAACCTACCCAAATTATTTTTTTGTATGTTCGACCTGTATGTAATGCTGAAATGGACCAACTCCCTGAAGAGAGAAATTAGATAATAAAACCATATAAGGCCAGTCTCTATACTGCCTCTAAAAGACAGGGAATTAAAGTGCACTGGTCTCTAGTGAATGTGATGAAGATAATAAGCAGCAGAATAAAGACATTGCAACAAATACTGAAATAAAGGACATGAAGGTGGATCTCAAGAAGAAGCCTACTTTTCTTGATGAACCTCAAGGTACCCTAGTTAGCTAGAAAGAAAATACAAGCTTCCTAAAAAGCACTAAAACCCGCGATAACCACACTTCCAAATTGCTTATCAACCACTGTGCAAATGCAGCAGGTGCAGTTTTCTGACCTACAACAACTTCTTTTCATCTCCAAGTCCACAGATATTTAGTTGACATTAATGAAAAAGGGAGGAAGACCAAGGGGAAGGAGGTAATAGAGAACAGGAAGAGAGGAAAATGCAGAAAGGGTTATTCGGAAAATAAGATAAATATGACTTCTTATGATTACAAACGTTAAGACTTGATAGCCCACTAATGTCTATACAGACGCAGACCCTGGTTAAAACTCTGGGTGGAGAAATGTTTCTCAAGGCAAGCCTCAAATTCTGATGAATTGGCAAAAACGAAAACATTCAAAACTGGCACGCTTTTGATCAAGAAACTACTTACAGTGTAAGATGAATACGTTTACTGATTAATACAACCTATTTCTATAAAGATGCACTCTAAAGTCCAAAATCTGTGAACATATAGTTCTGTTTGCCCACGTTCCCCCACCCCCAAATACAACCATTAAGATCATCAGAACTCAAAAGTTCTCAGTATCACAAGACCCTTACAGTATCGCACCTGGGAATTCTATCAACCACAGAAAAGAAGCAAATTTTTAACAGGAAAGTTCAACGAACATCTGGTGAGGTGGTATTTTTTTTAAGCATGTGTAAAGCAAAAAGACAAGTTGTGTCATTAAGCACAAGATAGAAACATTTATGACCATCATTTCATTGCAAAGGCTCTCCTACAAGTTGATTCTGAAATTGGTTGGAATTTTCAAAAAGTTTGTAAACTTTAACGACAAAAAAAGTAAAATAATTAGATTCCAGAAAATAAAACCTTTCGGACCAAGGAAAAAACCTCTCTCAAGCCAAATACAATGTGCTCATTTAAAAAAAAAAAAAAAAAAAAAAGTCTTTTATGTCATAGGAGATCGTTTAAAACTCTTGTGTCAATTCAACACAATGCCACACAGCCAAACCATATTTCTGGATGCAGCAAATGTACTGTGACTAGAGTCATTTGATAAGCATTTTTGCAAAAAGGAAACATTTAAATAAGATTTTAAAGGGCTGCTGGGAGATTTGGGAAGTCAGCACTAGCCCCTCCCTGACTTTTTCTGAACATCTCTGCGCAAATTCTTCGTATTAAGAGACGGGCTTTAAAAGGACCAAAGAAATGAAAACTAACGGTTATCTCACGGGCTAGGAGTGTCAAGCCCTTATCCTACGACTGACTCACGAGACATAAATTCAGCCTCTTGAGGGACAGCAAAAATCTCAAAGAGGTCAGTGTGAAAGGACCGAACCTTTCAAGAACCCCTTGGCTTTAAGTTTCATCCTGTGGCAACACGGTTACTGCCGCCTAAGAAAAAGAATCGCCCTTCCAATTTGGTGCGCCTGTGACAGTCTCAGAATCGTGCCTCTCAGACGCCGCTCGAAGCCTAAGTTTCGTGGCCTCTAGTAGTCATTTTTTCCTTCAAATCTCGGCTCGCAGCATGCAGCGTGGGGGAGGGGAGGAAGGCTTCCTACACGGATCGGCCCCTGGGCTCCAGCTCGCACAAAAGTTTTCTCCCGGCTCAGGTAACCCCGGGTTTGCATCCCGCCCCCTGCCCACCCCACCCCCTCAGGCCCGTCCCGATCAGTAACACATCCCAACATCCCACTCGTGGCTAGGCCGGCCGAGACGAGAGCGAAGCGGCTCCGGAGTTGGGGGGGGGGGGGGGAGACGAAGGGGCCGCGGGCGCCCTTAGGCCGCCCGGCCGGCCGCGTGGAGCGGCCGGCGGAGGCGGGAAAAACACGGCCGTCCCCAGCAGGCCGCGCGGAGAGCGCCCGGCGGCACGGACCGCGGGCCGAGGGTTGGAGGGGCGGGGGGAGGATGTGCAAGGGCGAGGAGGCGCCTCGGCGGGGCTAGGCCCTCCGCGGCGCGGCCGGACGAGGCCGAAGCCGCAGCCGCCCCCAGCCCATCCCCACCCCCACCCCGGGGCCTCGGTGCGAAAACGAAACTGGGGCCGAGGCGCCGAGCCCGGGATGGGCCCCGTCGGGTCGGATCGGGGCTCCCGGCCCCTCCCCCCACGGGCCGGCGCGAGACTCACCAGGGCAGAGCTGGGGCCGCCGGCCGGGCCCGTGAGAATCAGCGCGAGGCGCTTTGAAAACGACTAGAAATGGCGCGCGCGCCACCCCCTCCCCCCCTCATGGACAGAGACGCGATCCCGGCAGCACGCGGGGTTTCCCGGAACTGCTTCCAGGGACTCCGAGTGGCCGGGCAATCATTTCGCGCGGCGGCCTGAAAGGCAGCCCAGGCGCCCAATAGCAGCGAGAAGCAGCGGCTCACGCAGGGGGACAAGGGAGCCAATCGATGAAGCCATCGGCTGAGCCAATGAGCGAAGTCAGCGCCGCCGGCTGGGGCGCCTCCGGGGCGGGGGCAGGAACACAAAGGGGTCTGTGGTGAAGCCCCGGGTAGAGGCGAGGCTGCGGGGCACCAGGCCCTGAGAAGCCGGGGTTCTTCCCTCCTCGTCCGCCGCCGGGGCGAGACCGAAAAGCTAGGCCTCAGGCCGCGTGGCCGCCTCCGGAACCCCGCCCCCTGCTGTCCCCGCGGGCCTCGCTCCGCCGCGACCCTCCCGTCCCTTCGCCCGCGCCGAGGCGTCCCTAATCCCTCTCGCGCCGCCGGCGTTCGCCCCAGACACGCCCACCGCCACGCGGTCGGGCCTCCCTCTGGGTCATCTTTTGGGCGCTGGTTGGAACGCGGTTTAAGAATGATTTGGCCGGCCGTCTGGCTGTAGGGTTTCACGTAGAAAATCATCCCTCGGATCGGAAAACTGCCCCCCGGCTCCCTTCCACACGTCATTGGGTCAGCTCACAATGTGAGGGAAATCGCCAAAGTTGGCATGACCCAAGAGCAGTGTCAACTCACACGTGCTGGAACGGGGACCTTTTTTCCCACAGGGTTTGAAGCTCATTTTTTATGAAGTAGTAGGGCAGACATACGCATGCGTGAAGCCAAAAGAGCTGTGCGGGGCGGGGGGAAGAGCTAAGTCCCAAAGGAAGCAAATTCCTGTTATTCGTAAGCCTATTTCTTACCCTGCGCCCTTACCGGTTTGTTCCCTATCCTCGCCTTAGCCCAAAGCCTGTCTCCTCCCACAACCTTCCCAGCTCTTCCCTATCCCAACATCCAATACCCTACTCCTCTTAGGGACTGGAGAAGGTCAAGCAGTGGTCAGCAGGATTTCCAGATACACTAGAGGATCAATTAAGTTTCTCAGAACCGACCAGCCCCAAATTAATTATTAAAAACCTATTGTGTGGGGGCGCCTGGGTGATCTAAGCGTCTCTTTAAAGGTTTATTTATTTATTTACTGGGGAGCGGGGAGGGGGAGAGAGATCTGGAGACAACAGAATCGGAAGCAGGCTGCAGGCTCTGTTCTGTCGGCAAAGAGCCCCGTGTGGGGCTCCAACTCACCAAATGTGAGATCATGACCTGAGCGGAAGTCAGACCCTTAAGGACTGAGCTACCCAGGCGCCCCTAAGTGTCTGACTCTTGATTGCGCCTCAGGTCGTGAGCTCACCCTTCGTTAGTTCCAGTCAGGCCTCCATCTCTGGAGCAGACAGTTGGAGCCTGCTTGGGATTCTCTCTCTGCCCCTCCTGTGCTCACCTTCTCTCTCTCTTTCTCTCTAAATAAATGAACTTTAAAATTGAAAAATAAAAACCTATGCCCAGTACCAAGCTAAATGTCTCAGTGGATCCAAGTTTTGGATTAGTGAAACTTACACAAATGCTGGGATCTTTGTGAGAAGTAACATAAAATGATAAAAAAAAAAAAATTGAAAAACACAATCTTGGAAGGGCATGGTAAAAGTGAGGGACCTCAAAGTTTAAACTTTATTAACCTCTTTCTAGCTCAAGGGTTCTTAACCTTTTTAGTGTCCTTTGACAGTCCAATAAGAACTATGGATCTCTTCTAGATTTAAAAATAAAATACATAGCATTACAAAAGAAACTTCATATTGAAACACAATTACATTAATATATTTTAAGAACAAACTTGTGATACAGTAGTCTTTACTAACATGAAATATCAAGATCTTGCAGTAGGTCAAATAACTACTGAAATTTTTTTAACTTTTTATGTATTTTTTAATGTTTATTTATTTTTGAGAAAGCGAGAGAGAGCACGAGCAGGGGAGGGGCAGAGAGAGAGAGGGAGACACAGAATCCGTGGCAAGCTCCAGGCTCTGAACTGTCAGCACAGAGCCTGACGCAGGGCTCGAACTCACTAACTGTGAGATCGTGACCTGAGCCGAAGTTGGATGTCCAACCACTGAGCCACCCACACACCCCTTATTTTTTAACTTTTTTAAAGTATTTCTTTTTTTTCTTCTTTTTTTAATGTTTATTTATTTTTGAGACAGAGACAGAGTGTGAGTGGGGGAAGGACAGAGAGAGTAGGAGACACAGAATCTGAAGCTCATTCCAGGCTCTGAGCTGTCAGTACAGAGCCCGACGCAGGACTCGAACTCACAAACCATGAGATCATGACCTGAGCCGAAGTCGGACACTTAACCGACTGAGCCACCCAGGCACCCCTCTTTTTCCCTTCTCTTTAAGTTTTTTCCCTTCTCTTAAGTCGGTTAAGTGTCCGACTTGGGCTGTGTGCTGACATCTCAGAGCCTGGAGCCTGCTTCGGATTCTGTTTCTCCCTCTCTCTGTCCCTCCCTCCCCTGCTTGCACTCTCTCCCTCTCAGAAATAAATAAACATTAAAAAAAAAAGTAGGGAATATAAAATGAATGAAACACAATCTCTATCCCCTAAGAGCTTACAAAGCAGGCAAAGCTGACAAAGCAGGCCAGATATATAAATAAACATAATAAAAGTGAGCTGTTAAGGAGCACACCAGCTATATACCTAATCTTTTGAGATTAGGTAACAGTGCAGCCACGCTGTTTTACAACCCTTACCTGTCACAGACCAGATGTGTGGTCTGAGCTGATATGTTAACGAACGTGCTTTTGCTTCTCAAAACAATTACAGGGCACCAGAATATTCAAATTGAAGCTTTGACTTTTACTACTTACAAACTAAAGTTAACAGAGAATGTTTAAAATGAACAACCCAAAAAAAAAAAAAAACGTTGAGAAAAAAAAATTTAAAAAGGGGCGCCTGGGTGGCGCAGTCGGTTAAGCGTCCGACTTCAGCCAGGTCACGATCTCGCGGTCCGTGAGTTCGAGCCCCGCGTCAGGCTCTGGGCTGATGGCTCGGAGCCTGGAGCCTGCTTCCAATTCTGTGTCTCCCTCTCTCTCTGCCCCTCCCCCGTTCATGCTCTGTCTCTCTCTGTCCCCCCCCAAAAAAAAAAACAAAAAAAAAAACAAACAAACAAAAAAAAAACGTTGAAAAAAAAAATAAAATGAACAACCCTCCTTGGGGTGCCTGGGTGCCTCAGTCAGTTAAGTGTCCGACTTCGGCTCAGGTCATGACCTTGTGGTTTGTGGGTTTGAGCCCCGCGTGGGGCTGTGTTGTGACAGCTCAGAGCCTGGAACCTGCTTCGGATTCTGGGTCTCCCTCTCTCTCTGCCCCTCCCCTGCTCGCGCTCTCTCTCTCTCTCAAAAATAAATAAACATTAAAAAATGTTTTCTTTAATGTATCAACCCTTCTTACCGGAACCTTAGATCAATCATCATGCTTCTCCCTTTTATCCTTCAGACTCCAAACACGATTACATCAATCTAGCTTCTTCGAAGTGCCTTCACTTGCCACTAACAAGGACGAGCTATCCCAGGCATAGTTCAAAGGCACAGGCAGGGGAAAGGGGAAAGAAACAATATAGAAAGTAAGAAAGAGGAGAGGAAAAATAGGAAACCAATACCACGTGTAGCCTGTTGTGGAAAGGATATCAGCAAACAATCCCTGCTAACATTAGGTGCCAGGAATCCTCTACACAGCATTACCTGAAAACTTCAAACTTCATTTTCTTCATCAAACTTTCTCTCTCTTTTTTCTTTTAAATTATTTTAAGGAGCTTTCCAAAACTGTTACAATCAAGCTGACCAGAACTGAAGGCTGTTCTTCATTTATACTTCCTAGGATTGTGCTTCTTTTAAGAAATAATATGCAGTGCGGCTGACTTGAAAACAGCTTGTAGTCAATTCACCCCAAGACCTTCTTGTATGCCTCCTTTATCATTTCTGTCGCATATTTCTTCTTTTGAAGATTATCCTTGCCCTGGCCTGTTGAATTCTCTCCTAATTCTCAAATTCGTCAAAGCCACTTTATTAATGTTTTTATTTATTTTTGAAGGAGAGAGAGAGAGAGAGAGCATGAGTGGGGGAGGAACAGAGAGAGAGACACGGAATCCGAAGCAGGCTCAGGCTCTAAGCTGTCAGCACAGAGCCCGATGAGGGCTCAAACCCACAAACTGTGAGATCATGACCTGAGCTGAAGTCAGACGCTTAACAACTGAGCCACCCCCGTCAAAGCCACTTTAAAATGGAAAGCGTATCTCCACCTTAGCTGCAAGACATTTTAAACAATAATCACTCCTACTGTAAATTAAGCTTCTGCTATGTATTGGGTGTTCACACGCTACTGATGTTCCTTATATGAAAGCTTTAAGAGTAGTATTTTCCTATTTTATGGAGAAAACAAGTCTCAGAAAGGTTAAAACATTTGCGCAAAGCCACACCACTGAAACTCAGTGAGGCCCAGCTCTGTGTGAGTCTAAAGCTACTTCACCAAGCTACTTTTCAGTTAAAGTCGCAGCACTGACAGTCTTCGCTTGTAGAGGGTACCTATTTTTACATCATCACTGTCAATCTGATAAGCTAGAGGATACTATTCAGAGTCCCAAGCAAACTGTGATATGGGACAATGGCAACATTTTCCTTACGTGGTTTGCAAATTGACTTCCCAAAGCAATTGGAGCTTGTTCTGAGAAATGACGGCATCTAAGAACAAACGTGTGTCCTCAAAAGGTCTCAACATTGGGAAGCAACAGTTCTCTGGGTAGGTTTGTTAGAAAAGAAAATGACTCAGGAAGACTAAACCTATATGGATTTCATAATACTTATTAACATGTGTTAAGCACGTAACCACGTTGTCTCATTTAATGCTCATTTAATGCTTGAAGTATGTGAGGCAAGTCCAAAAATGTATCAACTCCCTTTTGCCGATGAAAAAACTAAGGCCCACAGGGTGCCTGCGTGTCTCAGTTAAGCCTCTGACTCTTGATATTGGCTCAGGTTGTGGTGGTTTCAAGCTCCACGTCAGATTCCGCTCTGCCAGTATGGAGCCTGATTGGGATTCTCTCTCTCCGTCTCTCTCTGCCCCTCGCTTTCTCTCTCAAAATAAATAAACTTAAAAACAAAAAAGGGGGGGGGTGCCTGGGTGGCTCAATCGGTTAAGTATCCAACTTCAGCTCAGGTCATGATCTCTCTGTTCATGAGTTCAAGTCCTGTGTCAGGCTCTGTACTGACAGCTCAGAACCTGGAGCTTGCTTCAGATTCTGTGTCTCCCTCTCTCTCCCCCTCTCCTAATTATCCTCTGTCTCTCAAAAATAGATAAAAACAAACAAAAAAATTTTTAAAAAAACAAATTAAAAGAAAAAAAGAAAAGAAAAGAAAGGAAGCTAAGGCCCAAGCTATAGCTGAAACTCAAACTCTGGTGTAACTCCAGATTCTAGTCTCTTAATCATTATGTTACACAGCCAGAAGAGATGAATCAAAACCAATAAAGTTAAACCTCCCTCTTTTTAAGACTTCATATTACCCGGGCACGTGGGTGGCTCAGTTGGTTAAGCAACTGACTTCAGCTCGGGTCATGATCTCGTGGTTTGTGAGTTGAAGCCCCGCGTTGGGCTCTGTGCTTAAAGCTCAGAGCCTGGGGCCTGCTTTGGATTCTGTGTCTCCCTCTCTCTCTGTCCCTCCCCTCCTGCCCCTCCCCTGCTGCTCCCCCTCTCAAAAATAAATAAACATTTTTTAAAAAGCCTTCATATTCCCAAAGCTTACGTTGGAAGTCTCTGATTTTGAAGTTCTTTTTGTCCTGATTACTTTTTCTCATGAGTTCTCTGTTCTCCTTGAGTTCTGTTGAGGGAATATGGAAAAAGCGAGAAAAGTGAGCGCTCCTCTCTAACCTTCCATTCCTCCACACTCAAGAAAGGCAAGAATCAACTTTCAAGTCTAATTAGGATTGTTAGACCCAGTTTAAGAGCGACGAACACGTGGTCTCATGGAAGAATTTGACATACTTGGCAATAAGATTCCCTGGCAACCCACCACGAGAACTATCCATTGACACTGAACTCTGCAGCCATTTAAAGAGAGAGGCGCAGGCGGTGGCGACACCTGCTATCTAAATTCCAGAAATCAAATTCCGGGAGACTATTGAACATAACATTTGGTCCATTGAATTCTAGTTATTTTAAGGTTTCCCTTAAAGGGAAGAAGAGCTATAGTCTGCAAATCGTTCACGGAAGTGTTACTGTAAGCTCTTAACCCAAATCCAGGAGAATTTTAAGATATTCTTACCCATATTCAAGTATACAAGTTAAATACATGGTTACCCAAATCAGATTCAACAGGGACGGTGAATCCTGCTCCTTCAGTTAAACTTACTTATGACTTGACTTTAAAATTCAATAAGACAGTAAGAATTGATTATAAATAGACTATGTGTATGTAACTAAATTCTCATTACCCTTAAATTGAAATATCCTTTAGAAGGAGGAAGTGTTCTCTGATTATCATTAATAATAACAAGACTGTAATACCTTGTACTCACATAGAGTTTTCCCATTTACAAAAGGTTTCAAATACAGTATCTCACTAGACATCTTTGCTATGTTTGGACATCTTGAAATATGCCCCATCCCTTGGCCCTGTGACTCTCGTCTCCTGATTTTCTGGGCTCTGTAATACTTCTAGGTATTACCTCTAGGTCCTCTCCTCTGCCCATTGTTATCTACTGGTGTTCCCAGGATTCCACCCTTCACACTGTTCTTACGCTCTATCAGGGTCACCCATTCATATGCGTGCTTTATCATCTCCATACCAGCTATTCCCATTTCTTTATGTACAGCCCCACTTTTGGCCCTGAGTTCTGGACTCATATTTGCAACTACCTGATGGGCATATGAATATATGTTTGGATGCAGTAGGTTCTTCAGACTCAACAGCTAGTCTCTAAAGATGGTTTTCATCTCCCACCTTTTGACCCCTTGCTCAATGAACTCCACCCCCACCAACCTGGTGGTTGTTCCTCTAGTATGCCAACCACTGCCTCACCACTTAACGTTTGCTCTTCAGTAAATTAAGTATTCAGAACACTTCCCCCAGATATTCTGGTGGCTCATTTAGGGCTGTGCTCTAATGTCACCTCTTTAGAGGGGCTTTCCTTGAGCACTCTCTCCAAAATAGCGGTCCCCTTCACTCTCCTTCCCTTATGTCTGTTTTTCTTGTTATCACCTGATGATATATATGTCTTTGTTTATTGTCCATCTCCCCCACCAGCATATAAATTCTACAAGGGCAGAGTCTTCATCTCATTCAGTCTTATGCCAGGTACCTAAACTGGTACTCAACAAATGTTTGTTAAATGAGTTAACTTGTAATCTACATACCCGTCCCAGACTCCTCCTCTTTCGATGTTCTGGTTCATAGTATATTCATCCATCCAACAAATAACTTACCTCAGAAATCTGGATCTCATAGGTTCTGACTCCCCCACGATAAGCCACTTGTGGAAAATTTAAAAAAAAAAATGTTTATTTATTTATTTTGAGAGAGAAATTGGGAGAAAGAATCCCAAGTAGGCTCTGCGCTGTCAGCTGGGTGCTTAACTGACAGGGCCACCCAGGCCCATACATTTTTTTAAAGTAAGCTCAATCAAAACCACAATGAGATACCACCCTACACCTATCAGAATGGCTAACATTAACAACTCAGGCAACAACAGATGTTGGCGAGGATGCGGAGAAAGAGGATCTCTTTTGCGTTGTTTGTGGGAACACAAGCTGGTGTAGCCACTCTGGAAAACATACAGAGTTTCCTCAAAAAACTAAAAATAGAACTACCCTACGACCCAGGAATTGCACTACTAGGCATTTATCCAAGGGATACAGGTGTGCTGTTTCGAAGGGACACATGCACCCCCATGTTTATAGCAGCACTATCGACAATAGCCAAAGTATGGAAAGAGCCCAAATGTCCATCGACGGATGAATGGATAAAGAAGATGTGGTATGTATATACAATGGAGTATTACTCGACAATCAGAATGAAATCTTGCCATTTGCAGCTACATGGATGGAACTGGAGGGTATTATGCTAAGTGAAATTAGTCAGAGAAAGACAAAAATCATATGACTTCACTCATATGAGGACTTTAAGAGACAAAACAGATGAACATAAGGGAAGGGAAGCAAAAATAATATAAAAACAGGGAGGGGGACAGAACAGAAGAGACTCATAAATGTGGAGAACAAACTGAGGGTTACTGGAGGGGTTGTGGGAGGGGGGATGGGCTAAATGGCTAAGGGGCACTAAGGAATCTACTCCTGAAATCATTGTTGCACTATATGCTAACTCATTTGGATGTAAATTTTTAAAAACAAAACATAAAATTAAAAAAATATATAAAGTAAGCTCGACACCCAATGCGGGGCTTAAACTCACAACCCCAAGATCAATAGTTGCATGCTGTACTGACTGAGGCAGCCAGGCACTCAAGTTTTTTAAGTTTATTTATTTTTTTAAGTAATCTCTATACCCAATGTGGGGCTCGAACTCATGACCCCGAGATCAAGAGTCCAATGCTCTTCCTACTCAGTCAGCCAGGTGCCCCGGAATTTTTTTTTTTTTTTTTTTTTTTTTTTGGAAATTTTTGATAGGACAGCTGGAACCAGGACTGAAGAAGAGTACAAATAGAGGCCTGTCCCCTTCTTTCCCCACTCTGTATCTGTCCCGTTCTAGGAGGGCCCTAACATCCACATGCGTGAGGCTATGCAACCTGCAGGTGTAATCTCAGTCTATCCTCCCAAACCTAAGGCCTAGGGGTACACACGTGCAGATTGGTTTACCTTCAAGAACACAAACCTGGGGAAGACACTTGAAAGGGAGCTATTTGGGCAAAGAATTCCAAGGTCCTGGATACTTAGAGTTGGTGATCTAGAAAGGGAAGGAGGAGGTATGAGCTCCAGATGGGCACATCCTTAGCCCCATGAGCGAAGGTGCAACTCGAGCAAAGCCAGATCAGGGACCTTTAAAGAGCAGGGCTCAGGGTGGTGGCCCTGCTGCCCTGATCTAATGGCAGTACTACCTAGGCTAAAACTCAAACTCCAGTAGAGCGGATGTAACTAAACAAGAATGAAGTCCAGAAAGCGTGCTTTCTCCCTTCCTTTGCTAAGAAAACAAAGATTTAAGTGCTATGATTCAAGATACCAATGTGAAGATCTAGAAAAGGAAACCTGGGGTAAAAATCCTATCAGAAAACTGCAGGTGATCAAAATTTGAAACTTTGGTTCTTTGAAAGACACTATTAAGAGCATGAAAGGCAAGGCCAAAGACTGGGAGAAATACTTGTAAGTCATATGTATGATAAAGGACTTGTGTCCAAAACATATAAAGAATTCTGAAAACTCAATAAAAGCAAATGATCTGAAACTTTTCATTAGATTGTCATAGGAATCTGGATTCTTCCTGCAAAAGATTACCCACCAATTTATTTGTTTATGTGCTCTGCTTGAAGAATTCAGAGGCTGATCAAATACCAAACTTAGAACAGGGAGCTTAAAATCCTGCCCAAGTTTCCTGTGTTGACAGCCTACCTTGCAACACAGCTCCAAAGTTGCCATAAAGTATCTATTCCTAGAGAGAAGATGACAATGACCCATCAAATACAGGAACCACCAGGGGTGGCTGCCTTTATTATCCCAGCTTTATCTGGGGGACAGGCTGGGAGGTGTCTTTGATAGGTCCTATTGGCTCTGGGAGCCTTCTTCATCTTGCATAAGGCCCCACCAGATATCCAATGACAGAACTTCTAACGTTCTTTGGTGAGTAGCTTGTGTGGTGACAAATTGGAACCGAAGTCACCAGCTCTGCTGAGGGGAATGAAGTTTACACATAATGTCCTCTCACTTATCCAACAAATATCTGTTGCCTGCCTACTCTATATCTTAAGTCAAACATTTGCTAATAGCTGAAGATACGATAGTGAGCAAGACACAATGACTTCTTCAAGGGTACCAAAGTCTAATGGAGGAGATGAAAAAGTAAGCAGGCAATTATGAAGCAGGGATAAAGTGCTTTGATTGGCACAGACTCATGGAACACAGAAACGGGACACCTGTCCATCTTGTGGGATCAGGAAAGGGTTCTTAGAACAAGTTAGGAATGAGACTTGAAGGACAAGGAGTTGGCCAGGAGTGGAGAGAAAGAGATTCAGCTTGTAGCGTTGATAGCACAGAGAACTGAAGCTGAGGGCAGTGGAGGGCGGCAGAGGCCAGAGCACGGATGACCTCCTCAAAAATTACACCAAAAGAGTTTCACCATATGCAACGGGCGATGGGAAGCATGAGAAGATTTTACACAGAACAGTGGCAAAGAAAGGATTTGCCCTTTAGTAAGATCCAGCTCCAGCTAGGCAGAATAGACCAGAGGGGATTGCAAATGGAAAAGAGATGCATGGGATGCCTGGGTGGCTCAGTCGGTTGAGCGGCTGGCTCTCGATTTCAGCTCGGGTCATGATCTCATGGTTCATGGGTTTGAGCCCTGCATCAGGCTCCATGCTGACAGGGCAGAGCCTACTTGGGATTCTCTTTCTCTCCCTCTGTCTCCACCCCTCCCCTACTCACGCATGCTCTGTCTCTCTCTCAAAAACAAATGGATGAACTTTAAAGAGAGAGAGAGAGAGAGAGAGAGACTCATTAGGAGGTGGTTTCAGTAAACAAGATGTGGGTGGGGACACCTGGCTGGTCAGTCGGAGGAGCGTGTGGCTCTTAATCTTAGGGTTGTGAGTTTGAACCCATATTGGGTGTAGGATTACTTAAAAATAAAATTAAATTTTTTTTAAAAAAGTCAGCAGGATGTGGTCTGGTGATGGTCTGAATAACTGCAGCTAATATTTCAAGCCCATTATCTCACTTAAATCTTTGCAACTCTAGGAGGTAGATATAATTACCCCCATTTTATGGATGGGAAATCCAAGGAACAGAAAATTAATGAACTTGACTAAGGTTGCATGGTAAGTGGTGAGAAAGCAAGTAGAAAGAGCAAGGTTGGTCATGACTGGATGACTATTCAACTAATATTTATTGTCTTGGGGAAAGGCCGAAAGGAACAGGAGCTGTTGAGTGTGATATCCAAGTTTCCAGCTTGGGTAACTAGGCAATGGCTGAGTTAAATACAGGAGAAAGCAGCTGGGGGGTGGAAGAAAGCGGTAAGGTCAGTTTGGGGTTGATTTTAAGGTGCCTGGTAATTTCCAAACGGGGATGTCCATAAATCAGCTAGGCGCAGGGGCTGTTGTGAAATTCAGAGTGGATTTTGAGGTCATCAGCCTCGGTCTCTCCCTGAAGGAAAAACAAAACCACCTTTGGAGAAGCTGAAAATGATAAAAACTTTGCACACAAAGCATTTAGGAAAACATTAAAAAAGGAGATTAGCTTGAGGCGCCTGAGTGGCTCAGTCAGAAGAGTATGCGACTCTTGATCTTGGGATTGAAGTTTGAGCCCCATGTTAGGTGTAGAGATTACTTAAAAATAAAATCTTGGGGTGCCTGGGTGGTTCAGTTGGTTGAGCGTCCGACTTCAGCTCAACTCACGATCTCACAGCCCATGAGTTCGAGCCCTGCGTCGGGCTCTGCTGACAGCTCAGGGCCTGGAGCCTGCTTCAGATTCTGTGTCTCCCTCTCACTCTGCCCCTCCCCTGCTCGTCTCTGTCTCTCTGTCTCTCCCCGCCTCTCAAAAGTAAATAAACATTAAAAATTTAAAAAAAATGGAAAACTCATTAAAAAATAAATAAAATATTTTAAAAATGGGATTAACTATGAAACAATTTTAGGCCACGACAAGGTAATTTTCTTCTATTAGTTTTCCTCCTCAGTTGTGTTTCACTAATGCCCTTTTATCTTGAAGTCTCCTACAGATACACAGGGCCCAGGCTACGCCACTAGAGACGGGTATCTAACCAATGCTTCAAAAAGTCCATTCCTCCCAGGGCATAGGAACTCCTTTTCAAACAATACTAACTTTTGAAACAGTAGGGAACCACTTAACAAATTATCATTTCAGTGCATTCATGGGTGTCCTAACGGCCTGGAAGCAAAGCCCTAACCTGGCCTTTTAGAGAACAGCTCACACAGAAGGAAATCTGCTTCCATTATAATAATGGCAAAATATTAACATATCAAATACCCTTAGAGGGGGGCTCCAGGTGAGCCAGCATTTTCCTTTAACGTTTCCTCCCAGAAATAAAAATTGTTGAACATGTAGCAAGGAAAAAGAGGGCTTTAAACGATGTTTTAATAAAATCTCTTTTCTTTCCAAGTCTTGGGTATAGGTTTAATTGAAGTTTTTCTTTCATCTTTGTAGTTTTCCCCAATTTAAAGCACTTCGACTCCCTACCTCCGCCTAGACTGGCCCGCCATTTAAAGAAAGGTTTCATAAGAGAAAATTACTTGTAAGTAATTTGAAAATTGTGGCCACACCTTAGTAATACATAATCACTGCCTTAGGCAAACTGTGTCATGAATAGAGAGCCTTTGACTATTTCTAAGAGGGATCTGTTCTGGGATTCCAATACTAGTTCAGAAGAAATTGTTTTAGCGTTCTTAACAGATATCCAAAAATATCTCCTTAAAGCAACAAGGCCTCCTTTCATTTTTGCTTCTGGATGTGTTTGTGTTTCACCTTCTCCAAAGTTAACGAGACACTCATACCAAATACTTCCACGCTGCTTTGCCTCCAACCCAATCTTCACAGGAAACTCTCTAGATTTTTGCATCTTCCTAAAATAATGGCAATATCCAGAGGGCCCACCAGTGTGTGAAAATAATGTGCGCCCAAATTTCTACCAGAACATCTGTACAAATGCATCAGCGTAAAGACAATTGTGTCCACTCTTCGTGAATCTGACGAGAAACCAGTTTATGAATCGGTGCTGGGTTACTAAAATAATTCTCAGCTTTTTGATTTTTAAAAATTATACTTTTAATTATAGAATATTGTTAGAATACAGATGTAGATAGACACTAGCATAACTGCGACCGATACCCTACGAAAAACTGCTCTACATACTTACTTGTTCACTCACTCTCCACAACCATAGAAAACAGGCACAAAGTGTTCAGGGTATGTGCAGAAGCGGCCAGAGACTTGGGAGCAGGAAACATGCAGAAAGCATTAGCAAAGAGAGTCTGATGCAGAAGTTCTACACAAAAGTTCAACACAGCAAATGGGCAGCAGTTGGCAGAAAGACAGGAGACAGCTGGTCTGGCCCTTGCCCTTTGAACTTCCCAGCTGGAGTGTACATGTATGGAGAGAGGCTGGGGCACCAAGAAGCCTCTTCTTGAGCCACTCACCTCTAAGAAGCCAAAAGCAGCAGCAGGAACAGGTTGGGATGGGGCAGGAGAGTAGGGAAGAAAGAGGGAGTGAAATACCCTTGGGCCATGAGGATGCTGTCTTCTGTGGCCACTCCAAAGCTGATGCCCAGAGTGCCTCACAGAAACAACAGGCGAACTCTGATATTTGTTAAAACCATTAGCAACACTGATACAGGAAAGGACATATTCGAGTTCAGTCACCAAGAACATGTGAGTCATTCAACAATTAAAATATGGATACCCACGATCGGCTAGATTTTGTACAGGACACAAAACATGCTCCCTGCCCGAGTTGAGTTTGTATTTAAACGGGAGTGGCGACATGAAGAAACCTCCTTGATGGAGCGGTGTTTCATTTTGTTCCTTTCAAGGTTGTGTCCCTGCAAAGGATGCAGTCCCACACAGTTGTGGCTCCTAATGACTCGACGTAGTATACTACCCGAGGGAGACCACTGGCTCCTTTAACACACCAAGTCCCAAAGAGCTATGGCGAAATATTTTTCAAATGTTACAGCATTCACAATAAAGCACAGTAGAAATAGCTCGGGGCACTCTCGAAAAAGATATATTCCTTAGTCCACTCCCCCTCACACCTCCACCCCCAAGTGCCTGGATAAGCACCAATGCCTGGGGTATTTCTTAACTCCCATGTGGGCTGAGATAAGGAGAACTGACGCTAACAGGTTTAATTTGGGTCAACTTTCATCTTAACCACATGTATCTGTAGACTGACAGGATAGAAACACATTCCTATCTGGGTTTATTAATTCCTTGTGAGTAGGCCAAAGAGAAGAGTATTCAGTCTGAGAACAGGACACTCAACCTATCTGTCCAGTTATTACCTCCCACAATTGACTGATACACATAAACAAGTGCTTAGTTCTGTACAAAGACAGATCTTAAAGGAGCGTGCACACTAGAGCACTCGTGTTTAACATTTTTCCTTTATAAAAAAAAAAAAAAGAAAATGAAAGGACATTTCTCACACTGGAGTTGTCTGTAGTTCTGTCACATGATCAACATCACCCAGGAACATGCTAATTCTGTGTGAATTCAGTTTCCGCTACTGGAAAAATTACAGGAATACACGTTTTACTGTACATACACATGCCCTTATGCAAGCCAAGAGAAACACTGGGATGTGGCCCTTATCAAATCCTAGAGTTAGCAGTAGAATTGACCTCTCGAGGCAGAAGGGGAAGAACACAGAAAGGAATGGTGGTGGTCCTTGGGGAGGAACTCTGTGTTTCCTTCCCGGGAGCGGCCAATTCCACTCGGTCCTTACACTCCACCACCAGTATGGTCCTATCTTCCCTTGAAGATACCCTCCCTACATTGTTCCCTACAGTGATCCCCCAAAGAAAAGGAATACATTTTGATCAGTGGCAATAACAACAGTAACCAGCTCTTGCTAAAGTCACCACCATTGATGAGTCCTTGGTCCCCAAACCCGTGTCTCATGTTTCCTTTTAATCTGCATCTGTAGTTAGCTCTTGCAAAGATGCAAGCTTGAATAAAGGTAATTAGGAACAATGAGGGAAACGGTTATGATCATTGCCTTCATCGTGCAGAATCCTGCCCTCAGGAAGATGGAAAGATACAAATGCATACGCAACTCAAGGAAAACGCCTTTCAAGGGGGAAGATGTGCGTGCCCAACAATTATGGAGAGTGAACAGGTGTGGCAATTCAGGCAGTCTCTGGTTGTCTTTTTCCGAAGCAGCTGTGACCACCCTATTACAGTCCAACGTTTCCCCTAGCATAGTTCTTTGGGCCACGGATGAGAGAGATAACTTTTAAAGATTTACTCCATTTCCAATCCTGAGGATTTACCAGCATGCATCCCCTGGTCTTCAGATTCCAGTTACTTGTGGAGCTGATTCTGATGAAGTACTTCATCACTATTCAGTGAATAAAAAAAATCACTCCTTGGGAGAAGGGGGGGGACATTCCCAAAGTTGTGGGTCAGAATTTCAAATGGCTTATCTTCTTTGATGTTTCAAACGATGGCCGGCAAGGAACCTCACGACGGTAAAAGCAGCTCCGTCTTGAGGGAGCTCTTTGCTATCAAATAAAATTGTACCTTCAAGTGAATCATTTCTTATAATTACAGGACTTAGTCAGTATGTACCCTCTTATGTTTAATAAGTGCCGAGCTCCGGCTGAAGCTCTTCTCGCACTCAGTACATTCGTAAGGCTTCTCTCCCGTGTGAACTCTTTGATGGGTGATGAGGTTGGAGCTCTGAGTGAAACCTTTTCCACACTGTACGCACTCATAGGGCTTCTCTCCGGTGTGGGTTCTCTGGTGTTTAATGAGATCTGACCTTTCTCCGAAGCTTCGCCAACACTCATTGCACTCGTAGGGCTTCTCTCCGGTGTGAATTTTCTGGTGTGTGATGAGATGAGAGCTCCGGCTGAAGCTTTTCCCACAGGCGTTACATTCGTACGGCTTCTCCCCTGTGTGCGTTCTCTGGTGCTGGACCAAGTGCGAGATGCGGCTGAAATTCTCCCCACATTCGTTACAGTGGTACGGCTTTTCTCCCGTGTGGGCCCTGCGATGGCGCACCAGGTCGGAGTTCTGACTGAAATTCTTCCCACACTCATCACACTTGTAGGGCCTCTCCCCCGTGTGCACCCGATAGTGTTTGATGAGATCAGATCTCTCGCTGAAGCCTCGCCCACATTCATTACACTCGTAAGGCTTCTCCCCCGTGTGGGTCCTCTGGTGCTGAGCTAGGTGAGAGCTCCGGCTGAAGCTTTTCCCACACTCCTCACACTCGTAGGGCTTTTCCCCACTATGGGTCCTTTGGTGCTGGATGAGGTGAGACAGCCGGCAGAAACTTTTCCCACACTCGTTACATTTGTGGGGTTTTTCTCCAGTGTGGATCGTCTGGTGCTGAATGAGGTGAGAGCTTCTTCCGAAACTTTTCCCACACTCGTTACAGTCATAAGGCCTTTCCCCGGTGTGTGTTCTTTGATGCTGAATGAGGTGTGAGCTCCGACTGAAGCCCTTTCCGCACTCGTAGCACTTATAGGGTCTGTCTCCGGTGTGGGTTTTCTGATGTCGATTAAGGTCTGAGATCTGACTGAAGGCCTTTCCGCAATGAGAACATATATGATACCGGATGCCCGTGTGGACTTCTTTGTGAACGAGCAGGTCAGTGACTTGTTGAAGAGGATAGCTCACCCACTCTTCTGCTGCTAGATCTCCCCACTGTCTTTCGGGTCTCTCCCTGCTTTCAAAGGCTTCTTCATTTTCAGGATTTTCCTCGGTGTTCCCCACAGGTCTTTCAGATGCAGTGCCAAATTCCACATCTTCACTAATCTCTTGCTTTGGATTCACTTCGTTCTCACTCCTGATCTCAAAATCTGTAATAAAGGGTAAATAATAATAATAATAATCCCGGCAAATACACAAAATTTGTCTCCTGTGTACCAGGCACTGTGCTAAGTTCTTTCCCCAAATTACTTCAATCACCCTGAGAGTCAGGCATTATGATTTCTACCCTATGGATAGTAAATTCTAGACCCCGAGAAGTGACCTGCAAAAAGTTCACAGAGTAGTAAGTGGTGGGACTAAGATTCAAATCCAGGTTTGTCTGATAACAGTTCATGCTCTGAACCATTACCGTTAATGGTTCTTTATGAAAATTGTATATGCTCCCGGTGTTTTCAAAGAACAAGAACAGAAAACATAAAAGACTGTATATTAGAATGCCTAGAAGCCAAGGACCTAGATGTTTTACATGTGATCGCATTGTGTGTACGTTCTTAAACTTTCCAAGCCTTCATCATTATCATTATATGATATTTACTATGAATCTACTGGGTTAGGATGGAAAAAACATTTTTGTCTAGCTATATCAAGTCTTAGTTGACAGGAAAAGTGACTGCCAAATGTTACTTGCTTCCTTCCAGTGGCCTTTAACAATTTTTTAAAAATTTTTATTTATTTTTGACAGAGAGAGAGAGAGAGAGAGAGAGAGACAGAGCATGAGAGGGGGAGGGGCAGAGAGAGACAGAATCCGAAGCAGTCTCCAGGCTCTGAGCTGTCAGCACAGAGCCCAACGCGGGGCTTGAACTCATAGACCAAGAGATCATGACCTGAGCCAAAGTTTGACGCTCAACTGACTGAGCCACCCAGGCACCCCAAGCGGCTTTTAAATGTGAATAGAGGAGGGAAGGTTGGAGAATGCACAAATGATGCCTGGCTCAGAACATCCCTGACATTAACTAAACACAGCCTTCAAATGAAAATGAAAAAGAAAATACACAACCACTATCTATAAGCAACTTTCTACCAGACACTGTTTTTCCAAGTTGTGTTACTTAGCATACTCATCAACCTAGAGATTACTATGTATGCTGGGAGAAAAGGGTCCATGGATAAACTACTTTGGTAAATGGTGCATTCAACATCTCTTCTTAGAAATGGGCACGCCATTTAACACATTAAAGGTTCTGAAGAGTACTGAGGTTAAGAAGCCTTGTAAATTTTAATTATTTACTAATTTTTTTTTTTTTATTTTTCAGAGAGAGGGAAAAAGAGGGCACATGCATGAGTGGGCAAGGAGCAGAAAGAGAGGGAGACAGAGGATCTGAAGCAGACTCTGTGCTGTCAGCAGACAGCCTGATGTGGGGCTCAAACTAGCGAACCATGAGATTATGACCTGAGCCGAAGTTGGACACTCAACCGACTGAGCCACCCAGATGCTCTGTAGATATTATTTACCAATAATACTGGTATTTACCAGTATCAAACTTATCTGAGAAAAGAACTTATTTTTCTGTGTGTGTGTGTGTGTGTCCTTCTAACAAGTACTCCTTGGGCTGGCAGAGCCATACAGATTCACATTTCTTTAAGACTCTCACTGCTTGCTTTTGTTGGATTGGGGTGAACATTTGGATGAGAGATTGCACTATATCTAGATAAATAAATTTTAGTTGATTTTCTAAAGGAAAGATCCAAGAATCTTGGAACATCAGGGAGAGCCCAAGGTAAAAAGGAAACCCCTTCTATTTGCCTTTTGTTCTGGAAAAGGCTATAGAAATAAAGATTTCAAAATAAGAATTAGTCCTAATGAAGGGCAGATGACCTAGTGAACCATATATGGTTGCTAAGTTCTATCAAGTCTTACTAGGAGGCAAAGTGAGTCAAAAGACTGTTCAGCTCAAGAATATACTGTTTATTGTAGTTACGCCCAGACCAAAGGATAGCTAAGAGAAGACAGGTTTACAAACCATCAAAACAATTACTTCTCTTCCTAATAGAATTTGTGATCTCGTTGAGTTCAGGATTTTTCTGGAACAACATTTGACACACTCAAAATTTACGATCAACTCTGAAACATCTCTAGACAGGTACCTGCTCCAGATAAATAAAGGACCTCTGGCAAAGCTAAGGCTCTGAAGACAAAACAAACACAAAAATGTGGCTTTTGCCCTCCCATGAACCTGAGTCAGAACCCTCCTCGTCTTCTAGTAAAACGACCATTTACATGGGCATTTATATCCTGGCAAGCACCATTATGTCAGACCTGTTTGGTCAGTGATCTGTACAAACAGGCTGGAGAGTGGTAGATGACTCAGGGCACAAGAAATCTGAATGTTTCTAAAATGGGCAGAAACGGTCTTTCCTTTTAGACAATATGACCTTGATGTTCCCACACTCCAAGATCTGCCTGAGGACTCAACTCAAACCAGTATCTGATTCAATGCTTTAAAAATCACACAACTTGGTTGTGTTGAAAGAGCTGAGCCATTTTTGAGTCTCAAAAACGTGGGAGTGAAGAAAGGCAGAGAATCCTTACTTACCTAGTGAGACAACGTTTCCGTAATTCTCCTGCATGACATCCCTGTAAAGGTCCCTCTGTGTAGGATCCAGAGGTCTCCATTCTTCCCGAGTGAGGTACATGGCCATATCTTCAAATGTCACAGGTGCCTGAAATCACACAATGCTTCCTCATTACTCGGTATCCAGAAGGTTAACACTAATTCCTCCTTTTGAAATTAGAGACATGGCTAGAACTGTTGCGAAGGCAAAAGGTATCAAGTCTGATCTGAAGAGTCCAAAGAAGAAATAAACAGGCAAAAAAAAAAAAAAAAAAAAAAGAGATGTGGGAGAGAAGGGATCCATTTACCAGCTGACTGCTCTGGTCCCATGGCCAGATACTCCTGTCCACTCCAGAACTTTATCTTCTAGTACTTTTCTCAGAACACACGTAGCGCCTACATCCCTACATCCCTTTTACTCGCTGTTCCTCTATTCCTGTATGTCTCAGACTAGTGAAAATTTACAATTCTTTAAGGCCCTGTTCCAGTACAGACAGTTCTTCAGTGTCCCCTGGCCCCCTGCTCCGCTCCACTCCTCCCTTAGGCTCCTTAGAATTAATCACCCCAACTTCTTGGTTCCCACACCACAGCACTTTGTTTCTACGACAAATAAAGCTGTTATCACGTTGTATCACAGTTCAACGAATGCGTCTGTCTCCCTACAGATTGTGAGCAGGCGGGGAGGGACCGTTCCGTCCATCTTTTGTCTTCCTAGGATTTAAAGGCATACAGCAGGTGTTCAATAAATGCTTGTTCGTGGCTATACTGGCCTGGTACTGAGGTTTCTCGAGGCAGAATACCGAAGCGAGCGAATTACTAATCCCAGGGAATTTCCAACAGGGATTTGCACAGCGAAGAAACGCCGGGACAAGGTGGGTAAGCAGAGGCAGGGTCCGAGAAGCCACCCCCGGCTTACCTGGGACCCAGCCATGAGCAGGGTGGCTGCCATCTCGGGCTCAAGGATTCGCCTCCCAGAAGAGAGAGCAGGAAAAGCAGCTAGCAGACAGCGCTAAAGGAGGCGAAAAGCAGGGCGTGAGGCACAGGAGATAGGCCCTGCCCACTCCCCAGGGCTGGAGTTCTGGCCGCCAGGCGGGTGGGGAGGGCCCGGGACCCGGGCCGGGTCACTCTCCTTCCTGACCCTCGAGTGCAACCCGCCCTCTGTGTCTCCGCCACCGGAGGGTGGAGGCACTGCCGGAATTTACTAAGACAGCCCCCTAGCTCGGGCCCTCCGGGGCCGGGGGTCAAGTCGATGCTGTCTCGGGGAGGAGGCTCTCAGCCCAGCCCACAGAACGCCTCCGCTCTCCCATCTCGAGGCTGGCCCTTTCCGGCAGCTATCTCAGCCAATCAGCGAGGGAAGGTTGCAAAACGCTTTGCCAATCAGATGCCGAACACTAGGCCCGCCTCTTGTAGCGTGGCTGAGCACCTCGATCACGCCTGCGCCTGCTCCCGTGGCCTGCCGGGAGTTGAAGTTCCATTCCCGCGTACAAAGGCCAGTCAGAGGCCAAAAACCAAGGAGGGAAAAGAACAAAAGGGTGAAGAAGGAAGGGCGTCCTCCTAGCCAGGGAGGAGTATCTTCCGCTTTCGTCTCTCGGAGACCACGGCCCGATTAAGCCAGAGGGATCGCCCTGCATCTCCTCACGACCTTATGCTTGTCTTGAGTCGGGCCTTAACTTCGACGTCGGGCCTAATATAGGCGCTGGCTTGTGTTGAGTTCTGCTGGGATCAGCCCTAATTTGACAGCCGGGGCCTGAGAGAAAAGCGGCAGCCGCCCACTCCCCAGGGGAGACTCGGCGGCCGCGCTGGAACTTTGAGCTCCGCCCACGCACTACGTCTCCCAGCAGCGCCTGCGGCACTCTCACCCGGCTGCTCAGACTACAACTCCCAGGAGGCCCCGCGCCTCCAGTGCGCTGGCTAGTGGAGACCGCGGCTCGGCCAGGCGGTGTCCCGGCCCTGTTGCTATTAACCCTGTACGGGCATCCAACCTTGTCCTTCTAAAGAGGGCGCCGCTTGATGGGCGGGCTGAGCTGCGTCCAGCAGAGAAGAGAAAACCCGAGGGAAATCAAAAGCGAGGGTGGAGGATAGGGCGCATAAGAAGGAGCAAGTCAAGCCCCAGGGCTGAAAAAACCCGTCCTGATCATCCCTGGGGGCTTGTCTACTAAGAGGATTTCTGACGGTTTCCTGCACGGATGGGCTCTTGGGCCTCTGAGGGCCTGAGCTGGGCGGGCCCTCAGGATGCTAGTAGTCCCTGACCCGCTGAAGGTGGGAAACCGAAAAACCAAGCTGGGAAAGAACACACTTACCGCCTGCCGCGCAGAAGATCCACTAGATCGCCGGCTCCAAGATCTGAGAGGCGTCAAACAGATTCCAAATCCGCAGAGTTCTCTGAGACTTCGAGTGTTTGGAAGGATTCTAGAAATCACTGGCAGATCTCGGATATCTCAGACCCGCAGGTAGATCTCAA
Source organism: Panthera leo (assembly GCF_018350215.1). NCBI lineage: Eukaryota > Metazoa > Chordata > Mammalia > Carnivora > Felidae > Panthera > Panthera leo. The sequence continues at coordinate 17,244,478 of NC_056686.1, forward strand.
ACCCGTAGACTTGCAGGCAAAGCCCAGAGATCGTAGGCGGATCCTAAAGACTCACAGACTCTCAAGCAGCTTAGGGAAACCACACACTCATAGGCAGATCCCCGAGACCACAGCAGCTAGCCAAGAAACACCAGCAGCGGCTAAGCTGCATTCAACTGGAGTTCTTCCGAACGGAAGGACTTGCAGCCTTTCCTTTCCCCAGCCAGGATGAGAAAATTAGACAATGGAAGCCGAACATTGGGGAAAGCAGGCATTCTGCGTGGGGAAGAGCTCTGAGCTCGCTGTAGCCTTGGAGAGGGAAGTGATGGAAAAAGAATATAGCAGCTTATTAGGGACTCCCACCCTCTTCAAGTTATAAATATCCCCAGAACCTTGGCTACGTGCCCAGAAGCCTGTTGTCTCTAACTTTACAGGAGATTTCTCTGCCTGGGCTGGGAAAGGGGCTTTTCTTTTGTTTTGCAGATACATCCACCCACTGAGTGACTTGAATTCTACCCCCCCCCCCAACATGACTCCAGGCTATGCTTTTATTAGTGAGTGTCCTGTTCCCAGTGCCCAGTTATTTATGGTTAAATTACTCAAGTGTCTAAAAAGAACTAGGACCCTACCCAGCCATGAGGCAGACTCCCACTCCCACTGCTCTTCCCATCCCCAGCTGTGAGGTTAGGAATTCTTTAGATAGCTCAGAATTGTACCATCCTACCCCATCTGAAATTTATTTGGGTACCACAAAAAAAAAAAAAAAAAAGAAAAAAAGAAAGAAAAGAAAGAAAGAAAAAAGAAAGAAGAATTGTAGAGGATTCCCAAGAGACAATATCCATAGAGCAAAGAGGGTGGGCATCGAGGTCAAACAGACCTGAGTTGGAATCCGGGCTGTCTATCCTCTAGATAGTCATTCAATCTCTCCAGGCCCATTTCCCTTTATGTAAAACAGGGCAATCATACCTAAGGCGGTGGTGGGCACTAAGTAAGATGGGGTAAAGCCCTCCACACAGAATGAACACTCAGATGGTAGCCGTTATTATTATTAATCCTGCCTTTGGTGGCAGGGGAGACTTCCAGAAAGGCCTTGTGGATATTTTCACCGGCTCAGGAAATCTGGGAAGTCAGAGTGCTGGTGACCTTCACCCACATAGTGTTTCTGTCGGAAATCCAGAGGGAATTGGAAGTTGGGCCAGTTTGGTGGGTTCAAGCAAACTGGTGTATTGAGCCTATTAGAGCAGAGGTGTTTGAGGTTGCCAGAACCCGGCCAGTGGAGGCCTCGCTTGCGTTCTGGGAAGCTCCTGGGACGACTTTGGCTGAGTAAACGCACATCTCTAACTGGGCCTAAGGTGAGTAGAGCGCCTGCGCCACTCAGCCCAGCAGGGCTCCCTTTTCATCCCTTCTCTGACAGATTGCTTTGTAAACTTCCTTAGGCCTCTCTCCCCCTTGCTCCGGTGCTTTAAGTCCTTCTTTGTCCTCTGTTTCTTTTATTCCTCAGGCCTGCCTGGGGGCAGGACAACTTTCCTCTCCCAGCCCAGCTTGGCTGCTTGCCTCCTTCTGAGTGCTTTTCTCTCTCTTCACCTGGGACCCTCAAGAGGGTGGAGGAGAAGAGAGGCGAGAACAGAAGCTGCGTTTGGTGCCCTTGAGGAGGAAGGGTAGGAAAGACAGTGGGTGAGGGGTTTCCTGCTGCAGCCTTCAGCTGGACTCAGGTTGGGGTTACTGGAGAAGGAGGTGGCTTCCTGCCCCATTGTTGAGGACTTCATTGTTTCTCAGGAATACTTGTTGTATGTGAATTTTCAATAATTAACTTGCAAAGCTGTACGTGTGCCAGTCATTCAGCAAACAGTGAGCACCTACTGTGTACAGAGGTGGCAGCACAGCCTATCAGCACAGAAAGGGGCCAGAAGAACCTTCTGGCCAGGGTCTCCAAATTGGGCTTTTGACACAATCTCCAAATGGGGTTTCACATTATGGCAGATCCACTGACCGGTTTGATCAAAGACCCTCCGTCTGTGTCCCTAAACTTGTTTCTCATTAACAGACCGCTAGGCCTGTGGTGCATTATAAATTATTATATTTCAATAAATCCTATCATTATCTTGTGAGAAGCACAATTATGTTGTATTTTTTTGTATTCTTAGAAGCATTAATTTATTAAACATGGAAAAACTTGCCTCAGTATTTATTTGCAAACTTGTTTTGCCATCTCCTCATTTTCAAAAATACCAGGCACATCAAAAAATCAAAGTGCCCGGGCTCCTCTTGACCCGCCCCCCACCCCCACCAGGAGCAGAGAGGAAGCCTCATCACAGCACAAGGAGCTGGGGACACGGGGACACTTGCAGTGACTAGGAGTCCCTGCAGTCCAACTGCTGTAGTACATGATGAGCAAGTCTGTGCCGAGGAGGGGGCAGACTGAGAGCAGAGGGCAGGGGAGGAGGCTTCAGAGAGGAGGTGACATCTGAGCTGGCTTGCAAAGACTGTAGGAGTCTCGGAGGTGGAGAAGAGAGGGGAGGGAAAGCATTCCAGTCTTGCAGAACAGCATGTGCGAAGTCACGGAGGCGTGAAAGGACAAAGCTTGTTCCAGGATAGCCAGGACTGTGCAGGGCTAGAAGGAAGGGTGTGGAGGTAGAGTGGCAGGAGGAGGAAGCCGAGCAGGGACAGTCTCTTGTGTCCCCTTGCCTGCCTGTCTCTGCCTTTGGCTGTGGATCAGCAGAGCCGGTGATGAGGTACAGATGGGGGGGCGGGGGCGGCCTGGGGGCTGGCCTGGGGTGAGAAGAGCAGATTGACTGCAGAAGGAGTGGGGAGTGGAAAGGATAGGGAAGTTCTTTAGGAACTCATGCATTTCAGCTAGTTTTCTCCCGAGAGGATCAACATTTTCCAAAAATGTAAACAATTGCATTAAAAAATGTACAAGCTTACTTAGCATTATTTAGCCTACTTAAAGGCATTGCGAGGCCCACAGTCACTGAACATGTCTCTGTTCTGTACCAGACACTGCGGGGAGATAGGACACCGCCCTCACGGTGACTGCAGGGCTGTCGTGAGGATTACATTTGAGAATGGCTACAAAACATGGGCACAGAGAGGGCCTGGCCACACGGCGGCCATGACTGTTACGAGGGAAGTAAAACACATCACAGATGCTCTGTGAGATGAAGCCGTATTTCAAAGCAGCTTAGCGCGTGAACAAGGACCCGGGTTCAAGTCCAGATTCTGTCTCCTAGAAGCAAATTGCTCTCTGGACTTTGGTATCCTCAGTTTTGTAAAAAGAGTGTAGTAATAACAGTTCAGAGAGACAGAAAGTGGAACAGTGCTTGCCAGGGCCTCAAGAAGGTGGGAATGGGGAACCGTTCAACAGGTATAGAGGTTCAGTTTTGCAAGATGAAAAACGTTCTGGAGATTGGCTGCACAACGATGTGGATGTACTTAACACTACTGCACTGTACGTACTTAAAAATGGTTCAGACGGGGGCTCACTTTGGCAGCACATCTACGAAAATTGGAACAATACGGAGATTAGCATGGCCCTGTGCAAGGATGACACACAACTCCGTGAAGCAGTCCATTAGAAAAAAAAAAAAAAAAACCCACCTCACACTTGTCAGAATGGCTAAAATCGGCAACACAGGAAACAACAGATGTTGGCAAGGATGTGGAGAAAGGGGAAGCCTTTTACACTGTGGGTTGGGAAGGCACACTGGTGCAGCCATTCTGGAAAACAGTATGGAGGCTCCGCAAAGAGTTAAAAATGGAACTACCCTACGACCAGCGACCAGTGACTGCATTGCTAGGTAGTTACCCAAAGGATACAAAAATACTGATCTGAAGGGGCACATGCACCCCAATATTTACAGCAGCATTATCCACAATAGCCAAATTATGGAAAGAGCCCGAATGTCCATCGACTGAGGAATGGACAAAGATGTGGTATATATACATGGAATATTACTCAGCCGTCAAAAAGAATGAAATCTTGCCATTTGCAATGACGTGGATAGAACTATAGTGTGTTATGCTAAGCGAAATAAGTCAGGGAAAGACAAATACCATATGATTTCACTCATATGTGGAATTTAAGAAACAAAATAGATGACCATAGGGGGAAGGGGGAAAAAAGAGAGAGGGAAACAAACCACAAGAGACTCTTAACTATAGAGAACAAACAGAGGGTTGACGGAGGGAGGTGGGAGAGGGATGGGCTAAATGGGTGATGGGCACTGGGGGTTATGTGTAAGTGATAAATCACTAAATTCTACACCTGAAACCAGTTTTACCACGTATGTTAACTAGAATTTAAATAAAAACTTGAAAAAATGCAAAAAAAAATCCCCCCAAAAGGTTAAAGTTGTAAATTTGATGTTATATATATGTTATCCCAATTTTAAAAAAGAGAGTATAATAACAGTAAGCAGTTCATGGGTCTGAGGGTGAGTTGAGACAATGTAAATTACGCCCCTATTACACTAGCTAATGTTTCCTAACCAAGTACTTTGTGTCAGGTATGATCGTAATGAGTCCTCAAAACCCTCTGAACCAGGTGCCATGATCATCACCATTTTACAGATGGAAAATGGAGGCATACATAATGTGTCCAAGATACCCAGTTAGCAAATGCTCAGTAATTATTAGATATTATTGATACTGTGATACAAAGAAATCATCACCATCATCTTCATGGTAGAATGCAGTGTAATTATGACAGTCTCACAGCACTGCGCAAGTTCTGAGGAATATCCCTTGTGGCCAGGGGTTAGAGAAGACTTCACAGAAGATGTGCATCTGGGGAGGGGTGAAGTGGGTGAATAGGATTAAGAGGTACAAACTTCCAGTTATAAAATGTCACAGTGATGAAAAGTACAGCGTCAGGATTATAGTCAATAACATAATGCTGTACGGTCACAGACGGTGAGTACACACTTCACTGTGATGAGCACTGAGTAATGTATGGAATTGTCAAATCACTATGCTATACACCTGAAACTAACATAACGCTGCGTGTCAACTGTACTTAAAAAAAAAAAAAAAAAAAAAGATGGGGGCACCTGGTGGCTCAGTCGGTCAAGCATCCGGCTCTCAATCTCAGCTCAGGTCTTGATCTCAGGGTTGTGAGTTCAAGCCTCGTGTCAGGCTCCACACCCAGTGTGGAGAGACGGGTGCCTTGGGTGGCTCAGTCGGCTAAGTGTCCGACTCGGTTTCAACTCAGGTCATGATCTCACAGCTTCATGGGTTCGAGCCCCTCATCGGGGTCTGCTCTGGCAGTGTGGATGGAGCCTGCTTGGGATTCTCTCTCTCTGTCTCTCTGACCCTCCCCCACTTATGCTGTCTCTGTCTCTGTCAAAATACATAAATAAGCTTAAAAAAAAACACGCATCTCAAGTGAGCTGCTGAAGATTGGTAAGATTAGGGTGAAGGTGGGGAAGCAGTACTCAGAACAGGCATAGTTTGGAAGGTCCATCAGGTTTTCAAGGGCAAATACGCCCCTCAGGCTGGAGCAAAGGGGCAGCGGAGGTGTAAGATAAGCCACCCAAGACAGGAGAGGAGCTCTGAAAGTGAAACCAAGGAGTTTGAGTTTGACGGCTGGTGGAAGTCCAGTGGAGGTGACTGGGGAAACAATGCTCAGAGCCGTGCGAGGCACATGCAGGTAAGGGAAGGATGCTTTGAGTTGGGAGATCAGTAAAAGGTCTTTGCATCGGTGCAAGAAAGAGAAAACCTGAAACACAGTGTTGCAAGCGATAGCAATGGAGACAAGGGTTGGACAAGGGAGGGACTATAGGATCCGTAACTGACAAGTAAAGAGAGCAAGGGGAAAGCGTCAGAGATGCTTCTAGGTAGTGAACCAGCTGACAAATACACAAGACAGAAGAAGGCATTTAAGAACGTGAATATGTGAGTTCAGTTTCAGATTAATTGTATTGAGAGGGCCAGTGTATTGAGAGGAGAAATCTAGATAAATACTTAGTGACATTAAGTTTTAAGCTCCAGGAATCCAGGGCTAAAGACGGAGATTTGATAGCCTGGATATAGTCTACGAAAGACTTCTCACCGGATGTAGTCTTTGAGGATCCTGTAACCTTCTGAAAATATCTTCTAACTTGGTCATAAGATCTTGAAAGTACTTTGTTTTCAAGGTCTCTGGGCCATAACATCGCTGGTGAGACGCTCTCTCCCCCATCCCAAGCGTGTTGCCTCAGTGTTCCACCTTACCTGACCTGGTCTTCTTCCTCCTGTAAGGTAGCAATCTCCACCACCCCCCAACACACACCCCCAGGAAGACTTCCTGGTAGCAGAAGTTCATGCTAACTCCCTTGCCACTCGCCCCCTCTTTGTCTCTGACATGAAGGAGGAGATGGGGTTAAATCACGAGTCCCAGCCAACAGTCTGTGCGAAGACAGCATGACAAGGAGGAACACAGCACGGCCAGTGTGGCTGGAGCACAAAGTGTGGGGGCAGGGCAGAGGCCAGCCCCGCGGGGCCTTGTGGACCCTGCCAAACGCAGTGGGGGAAAATGGAAGGCCTGGAATGGGGGTGGGGGAGTGGGGGGACCCTAACATGACCAGAGTTGCGATTCTGAAAAGCCTATTCTGGTCAGCGCAGTGGAGAGCCTGAATTGGAGTGGGTCCAGAGCAGACACAGGAAGACCAGTTGGGAGGGTATTGATGTCTGCTGATGAACACAGTCTGAGGCCTATTCATGCTTTTCTGGGCCCTTTTGTGAATGTAGATGTGTACTGTATAGATGTGCAGACTGGAGCTGACTTGTTTTTTTGCTGTTTAATCTGATTCATCTCCTTTGTAAACAGTAAGGTCATTGAGGGTGGAGATTCGGTTTTTTGTATTTTTCCTGTGCTGTAACTCCCTGGGACACTGGGAGCACAATGGATACGGACACCGTGACTACTGAAAACCACCCCCCCCCCCACCCAGTGCCGCTTTAAACAGCCCAAAGTAACATTTATTAACCTGAATGTATTGATAATTGTTGCTTCTGGTTTCTAGGCATTTGGATGGAGGATTAGATCATGCAAAGAAAAATCTGGATATCTAAACCTTTACTACTCAAAGTGTGTTCTACAGACCAGCAGCAACAACATCACCCGGGACGTTGTTAGAAATGAAAATTCTGGGGGCGCCTGGGTGGCGCAGTCGGTTAAGCGTCCGACTTCAGCCAGGTCACGATCTCGCGGTCCGTGAGTTCGAGCCCCGCGTCAGGCTCTGGGCTGATGGCTCGGAGCCTGGAGCCTGTTTCCGATTCTGTGTCTCCCTCTCTCTCTGTCCCTCCCCCGTTCATGCTCTGTCTCTCTCTGTCCCAAAAATAAATAAAAAAAAAAAAAAAAAAAAAAAAAGAAATGAAAATTCTGGGGGCGCCGGGGGGGGCTCAGTCGGTTGAGCGTCCGACTTCGGCTCAGGTCATGATCTCGCGGTCCGTGAGTTCGAGCCCCGCGTCGGGCTCTGTGCTGACAGCTCGGAGCCTGGAGCCCTTTTCGGTTTCTGCGTCTCCCTCTCTCTCTGCCCCTCCCCCGCTCACGCTCTGTCTCTCTCTCTCTCTCCCTCAACAATAAACATTTTTAAAAATTTTTAACTAAAAAAATAAATAAATAAAAAATCTCACCCTCCCCCCAGACCTACTGAATCAGAATCTGCATTTTTAACATGATCCCCAGGGGGTTCCCATCCACACTGAACTTTCAGAAGCACCTGGCTCTGGAGGCAACACCGGCCCATACTTCCATGGGTAATATGCCTCCCTCAGGTACAGCTCTTATCACATCCTGCCGGGCATGGAAGACTGCTTATGGTTTCTTTCCCTGCCAGGCCTGGAATTCCTGGAAGGTAGGGGCTGAGCACTGTGTAGGACTCTGGGGCTTTCATAGCATTGAGCACAGTGACAGGAAGCAGAAGACCAGGGTTTCGGTCCTGGTTCTGCCACTTACAAGCTCTGTCTTTTATCTTCCGTGGGAAGACTTTCAGTCCCTCCAAAGGACCTACCCCAAATCTGACTGTTGCAAAGCTGAAGATGGGGGCAGATTTCCACGCACGGTTTATTTACAGGGTTCGTCTATACAAGGAGGCGCTTGATGGATGGAAGGAGGAAGGCAATGACCAATCCCGGATGATGCCAGGGCGTATAAGGAGCTTGGGCTGAAGTTACTCCCAATAGCTGCTCTAACAGTGAACCCAGGCGGATGCAAACCAGTGGCCTCTGCACAATGACCTTGTGAAGTAGGCACTCATGCCACTCCTACTTTTACAGGTAAGAAAAAGGCCCAGAGAGGCTAAGTGACCTTCCCAAGCTCTCACGAATTCACAGACCCCTGTACTTTGGCTATTTGAGGAAACACAGGGTCTAGGAGGCTCAGCCTGGGGCTGTCAGAAGGCCAGAGATAGCCAGAGCCTGAGACCCTGGACGTGCTCACCAGACCTGCTCACAAGACTCTTCCAGAAGGTTCCAGCTTTGCCTAAATTTCCTATCAGCATAAAATGCAAGCCAGTATCATTGCAGGAGGAGCACTCCAAGGTGCCTTGTGCCCTGTAAGCTGTGAAGAGTGCATTGCCAGGGCCCGGGCAGGCTCCAAGCCTCCGGATCTCCCAGGGACCGCAGAACTCAAAGGCATTGCTGTACCTTTCGCTCAGAAAGCCTGAGCTCAAGATGATCTGCTCCCTGCCTAGAGGGACTGGGTCTGGAGTCCTTAAAGGTGCCCAAAGCCAGCATAAACAGGGCATCGCAGAGAGTCTGGGAAGAGATGAGAAGTAAAAATCTTTCTACACGGCACGGGAGTCCCATCTGCCTACGCCAAACTGTGTGCATGCTGTTCTGCACGTGTGACTCTGGGGGGTTGGGGGGGTGGTAAGATTTGTGTCCGGTTGGTATTTTTCAATTTGGAAAAAGCTGAGAGGTTGGGATGTGAGGGAGGCGCCTCAAAGCAAAGGACTGCCAGCCCACATTCTAAGGCAGGACACCTCGGGCATGAAGCCTCTAAGCTCCTGCAAGAGGTTTGTCAACACAGACTCTTAGCGTCGCATCCCAATTATGCTACCCCATTAGCGTATATTAATAACTGATTATTAACATGCAAAAGACTTCTCCCTCTGATCCCTAAGACCCCATTCAGAGTTCAGCATTTTTCTTCATCTTAATTTTTATTTTTTTCTCCAGCTAGATTGGCTTAGTGCTTTCTCTTTGTTCTTCCTCACCTTGTTCACTGAAATCCTGGCTGGCGGTTCCATCAGCAGAACTACAAAATCAAAAAGGCAGTAACATTTTAGAGCTTTCCCTGTGTCACCCAAGGAGGCCAGGGGGCAGACGGAGGGGACATGAAAAAGAAGGTAGTATCTGGAGCCACACAGACCAGAATCCAAATCCCAGCTCTGCCGTTATTAGCTGTGTGGCCTTGAACAAATCACTCATCTGTAAAATGGGATCAGAGCGCTGGCCAATGCAAGAAGATAGCAGGTGATAAATGAGTGAAAATCTGATGCCAGGTATGTGGTGGGCTTTTAATTCATGGTCAAAAACATCGCTGTGATTACTATTAAGCCTCCCACATGGCAATGGACACTACCTGAAAATCAGAAGTCACGTAGCTACTACCTCTAGTGAGCCCTGCCTCTCCAACTAAGAGATGAGGGCGGGGAGCTGGATTCACAGCATGCAGAATGTCCTTTTCCCAACTGTAAAAATTACAAGAGCTACCATTTGTTGAGCACTTCCTCTGGGATAGGCAACATTACATCCGGACCATCACTGTATGAGGTAGACACTATATATCACTCCCATTTTTGTAGGTAAAGGAGCAATTCAGACAGGTTAAGTGACTTACTCAAACTCCCATAATACCAGTAGGTAACAAACGGACCGTAATAAGAGTGGTGGTTTCTATGTGTCAGCACATATGTGCTCAGGGCTTTTTTTTTTTTTTTTCTGGTATAGTTGTACAGGTTGTTCACTGCACAAGAGAGCCTGGCCACAGGGCAAATTGGGGCTGAAACTTAGCTCCTGCCCCGTCTGCCTAGTGCTGTATCCTGATGCAAGGCTGGGTTCACTTGGAGGCAGGGAGACCCTTTTCCGATTTGACAAAGATACCATACGTGCTATCAGAAGCCCTGTTAATGTTGTATTTGTATTACCTTCTCTAATCCTCAAAACAGCTCTGTGGACTAGATATTAACACCCGCATTTTATAAATGACGAAATTCAGGCCTGGCAAGTTCAGGTCACTCAGCAAAGTCGCTTTGTAAGTGATAAACCTAGAATCCGAAACTGATATCAAAGCCCATGCTCTAAACCCCAAGGCCACTACACTGGCCCCATCCCTAAGTGCTCAATAAGTGAATAAAGGAAAAATACATCATCATCTGACTTTCACCTTAAAAAACAACAGCGGTTCTAATGAGGCTCCAGGGCTATCAAGGCCTTTAGTAAGGTTGCAGAAAACTCAATCGATCAGGAATTTGGAGTACTGTCTTTCAGTGCTCCAAACTGTGCCGGCTTTATGCTCGCTAAGTATTTTTCAGTGGCTCAATTTCCTCGCCTGAGAGTGAGAGGAATATTTCTCATAGTTGTTCGCAAAGCGTGTATGCATACGTGATGATCTTCGCATCGACCATGGGAGAAACGCATCACCATCACCCTTTTGCTCAGGGAGGTGCATGGCATGCTCAGGGCCACACAGTGGGTAGGGCAGAGGGGGACCTAAAACCAGGGCTCCTGACTCCCAGTCAGTCTTGGGCTCCTTGCCAAGTACCTGAGAACTTTCGGGGCACCTGCAGCCTGCCTGGTGGCCCAGGCTGCACACAGTGCACGTGCAAGTCAGATGGTACTGGAAACTGACATGAATCACATGACCACACTGAGTCTTTTCAGAAGACGTGGCAGGAAGGAGCACTCTGGTAGGAGTGTGTGCTTGGTTCCCATGCCCTAAAACAAAACCTCTGCCTTTGCAGGGGCCGGAGCAGCCCAGATTACAGTCTTGGGTAATTTAGGGCTTTTCCAGGGCTGCCTTATGAAGAGAAGATGACCTGGGAGCACTTGGTGGCAACGCCCCCTGACAGGGCTCAGCCTTGCGCTCACCCCTGGCTGTGCTGGGCAGGGTTCAAAGGAAATTGCATCTGCGAAAGAACTCTGCAAAGAGGTGTGGCCCAAATGCAGAGTGCTATCGTTTTTCCTCCCCTCTGTGGATCTCAGGAGGCTGATTGCATCTGTGCTCAAATGACAGACTTGCCCATCCTGTGATAAAATGTGGGCGGCTGCTCCCACCCCAGCCGGGTGGCTTCCCCAACAAAAACATGCACATGCACTCTCTCCCCGCCTCCCCAGCAACCACCCGCCACTATCTCCAGCTCTGCAGGCTGGGAAGCCCCCCTCCTTGGCTGTGGGTATACTACTCCTTATGTGGGGCAGCAGCTGTGGACGACAGGGGAGGGAGAAAGTTACAGACATACAGACCTTCCAGCGATTGCCACATTCATTGCATAAGACAAAGGTAGTCATGGGCTCATCAGCACTGCGTGTCTGCACCTGAGAGAGAACAGGGCCGCTCAGGAATTCACTCCTGTGCTCTAGGACCTGCCGTAGCTCCCACCGTCTGTAGCAGAAGGCCCAAATCCCAGAGCTCGGCACTGTTATTCCCGCCCCACTTTGGCAATTCCCTCATCACTGAGAGCAGCATAGCCTTGTCTCTCCTCTCTCAGGTCCATCAGTTCACCTCTAGTGCCTCTCTGGCTCACCCAGCCCTCTGCACTTTCACTTTTGGCCTCGATCCTTCTGAACTGATCTCTCTTCTCTTGCCTCAAGGCCCAGCTCCTACAGGAATGATTCCCTGACTCACCTCTGGACACACCCTCGTGGCTGTGCTCCACTGATCAGAACTTGAGTGAGCTGGGAGCACCCTTAAAGACCATCGAGTTCGTTCCTCATTTTAGAGTTGCAAGAACTGAGGCCCGGAGAGGAACAGGAATTTGAAGATCATTGGATCACGAGGACTAGTTAATACCATGTTTTCTAGTTTCTCGTCCCCTTACCCAAACCATGCAGAAGGCACCGGGCTTCTCAGCAAACCTGTTGAATTTCCAGATTTAACAATTGCTGTTCTGATTTTCTACAGCTGACCCTGGATGACCACGACATGTCCCTCTGCCAACACTCGCCTGTGAATGTGATGTGAGCTGGGAGTCTGTGCGGTGGGAGGTGGTTGCCCGGCTCACGAGGGAGCCCAGCAGCGGGCCAGGAGGACCCGGCTTCGCCCAGCCTCGTTGCTAGAGAGCGGTAACACCTGAAGGAGGGTAACACTGGGGTTTCTCTGTGCAGGGAGAGCTCTGCTGATGGGCCGTTTAGTTCTTTCTGGTAGGGAGGTAATCACTCCACAGGAAGCACATCACTCCGCGTGGAAATGTGCTTGGAAGGAAGCAGGAGGCTTACAAAAACACCTCTGAAATCCTGAACGGGAATTCTTTGAGAGACTTCTCCCGAATGGCAAGGCCGGCTGTATTTCTGCTGCAGCCAAAGATTCCCGCGGGCAAGGCGTTCTTGCTAAATCTTGGCATGTCCGGCAGACGGAGGGATGAGTGGAGTTCTAACGTGACTAGGTACAAGTTAGAATCCAGGAATATTGGTGTCCCAAGAACATAACACGTACAACCCAGAAACGGAAGGCAGTTCTCGGGCATTAAGTCTTTCAGAGAAGGGGGTTCCCCAGCCTTCTAAATTCCCTGTGCCAGGATAGGGGTCTTCACCCTCAGGGCTTGGGGCCGAATCCCTTAAGCTTTACTGGCCAAGTTGGCCGTATCGAAGGCAGAAAAGTCTGGATCTGGGTTTAATAGCATCTCTGCCACTTAGGACCATGTTGGCCATCTTGGACAGAGCTGCGGAGCTTGACCCCTGTCGGGCCTCAGTTTCCCCATGTATAAAGAGGGAGCTAAGTTTTCTATTGCTCAGTTTCTTTCCAACCATCCCATCTGGGACTCTACACGAGTCTACGCCTGGTGAGTCTGCTTCCTCCTCTTCTGGCTTCAGGGCAGGCCAGAGCCTCGTAAACACGCATCCAGGTGAGTCTACGTGCAGCAGAACATTTTCTAGAAGCCACGGCGCATCATGTTGATGTACTGAGAGGTGCCCTTCTCTCTGCAGCCTGGGCTGTTAGCCCTTTCTCCCCCGGGCTCTCCCCGAGGCTCCCTCTGGCTCTGCCCCCCAACCCCCTTCCCTGTGCCCCCACAGCCTCTCCTCTCCCGCACCTGGTTGTAGGTACAATTCTTCTTCTTGCACTTGCTGCACTGGAAGAGGTCAGTGGTGGTGCCGCCAGTCTTGGCCATCTGGTGCTCACGGATAGCCTCCTGGGTCATGGCATTCCTCAGTTCCCTCAGCTCATCACTGGCCATTTCCTGGAAAGAAATGAGTCTGCCCTTCAGGGATAAAGAGTCCCAGGAGCCCTGCCCCCCATCCAGTTTCTAGGGAGCCCGAACAGAGGAGAGGGGAACATGCTGGCTTGAGGACAAGGAGCCGGAGGGAGGCCTGGAGTCCTGGCCTTGGCCCAGCTGAGGAAAGGCCATTCCCAAAGAGCCCCCATTCTGCTTCGGGTGGACGGGCAAACCTGCAGGCAGACTCTGAGCAGGCCACGAGCGGTAGGGCGCGTGCCGGAGAGCAGAAGGCAAATAGCTTCCAGCCCGGGGTCAACATCTTGTATACATTTCCTCAGATCTGGTGCTCGCCCTGCCGGCCAGGACCTCGGGTACCTGCCTAAACCTTCCTGCTTGAACTGGCTGGACCGTGACCACCTGATCTGTCATGTTCCCCTTATCCTTCCAGTTTGGACTTGACCCAGGGCCCTTGATCCAAACTGTGATCACTGCCTAGTCCATTCTGCCTGCTGGGGACCTTGACCTCAACTATCCATGACTTGCTGCTGCTACCCTGACCCAAGTGGGACCTGAAGCTCCTGGGTGCACGAGCTTAACTGCTCACCTGCATCACAGAACATCTTTGTCTTTAAGCTCCCATAGAACAGAGTCTCCTGTCTCCCATCAGCTTACTGCAGACACTCAGTGTTTGCATTATCCTGCCTTGATCCACCTGCCTGGCCATTCTGACTCCTCCACTCAAACTGGAGAGAGCTCTAGGTAAGTTTGGTTTGGGGGGAGGGAGGGCAGCCGGAGCTAACGTTAAAATGAGGCCTTGGCACTGGCTAAACATTGTCATTGTTGCTGTCTATCCTGACTCCTTAAACCACGGAAAACAGAGCTGGCACAAAGGTCAAGTGATTTTGGTGTGCCGACCACGGAGTTATCACCACTTGGGCCTCCTGATGAAATGCACATTCCTATGAATCCAAAATTCTAAGGGCGGGCCTGGGAATTTGACTAGTGCCCTCAAGTTATTCCGGTGGGTGCAGATGTTTAAGCCCTACTGTATTAAGTTCAAGGACCAGGTCCTAACCATTGGCAGGGGTATACAGGAAAACAAGTCAACCTGGGGCGATACAAGCAAAAAGCAGCTGACTTTAATTTGGAGGGACATCCAGAGCTCAATGCATGCATTCATTCAAAATGTATTGGATGTCAATTTATTGAATGCCTTTAGCTGCATTTTGTGTGCTCATGAACGGGCCTTAGCCAGAGGGGTGACCAATTTCCATAGTGTAAATACTCCTACCATGGCCGATTTGTAGCTGCTAATGCGATGTGACTGAGCACAGAGCTGGGAATAGCTACGCATAATCACCTCTCTTGAGCTGATAAACGCTGGCCCCAGCAGACCACTGCCCCTGAGCCCTAAGGATTCAGATACCAAGGTCTGGTTCCTGTCCCCAGGCAATGCTAATCTGGTAGTGTAGCCAAGTGTTTAGACAGGATTGTAGGACAGCATATGAAGTACTTAAAGCCAAGGTATACAAAGTACGGGGGGGGGGGGGGAAGGGGGGGCGGGGGGGGGGAAGCCCAGGGTACGTGGCTGACTGCTTGGGGGCAGGGGAGGCTCACTAAAGAAGACACCTTAACCGGTCTTGAAAGATAAGCAGGAGTACCCAAGGGAGATGGCAGCTATAGAGAAAGAGAACAACAGACGCAAAAGATCAGACCAGAATAACACATCTGGGGAAGGGTGTCTGGGGTGTGTTCAAGGTGAGGAGTGTGGCAGATGTGGCTGGGGGGTGGATTGTGGAAAGAGGGTCTTGTGTGAGAGAGAACAGAGAAACACCCACTCACCAGTCCATTGGCCTATCTCTGCCCTGCCTCGCCTAGGAGGAGGCAACGTCAAGGCCACAGGGAGGAAGTACAGCGCTATGGAAAATAAGGTAGGAAATGAGGAAAGTACGGTGGGAGAGGACACTGGTCGTCGCGTGTATACATCGTTAGAGGAGGACCCCGAATATGAACCCAACGTGTGGCGCAGCTAGGACGGGTCAGGCATGGGTCTCAGTGCCGGCTGAGCAGAGAACAGACAAAACCCGTCTCCTCATGGTGCTGACAGTAGATCCACTCACCAGCTCTAAAGAACATCTCAGAATTGACCCCATTCTGTAATGTGTCTGGGTAGAGGGGAGAAGAGAAAAGGAAGAATGAGGAAGAGTCAGGGAGACACAGGATGCAGTGAGGGACACCCGTGCAGCAGGCATCCGCTGTCCCAGGCTCTTCCTGATGGCAACTCCCTGTCCCCTGAGCCACAGCACAACGGATAGCCCAACCCGGAACCGTTATTTTTCTTATTGGAGCAAAAATGGTCTTCTATTTCTTATAGAAACTTCCTGCCTGGGGCAAAAGATGACCCCAAGATGAAGGTCTCCTCTGATTCAGCACTTGGGTTACTGGCAGGGGACAGGGTCCTTGGTGGCTGGCCCTGTGGAGGGCCTGCTAAGTTCTTGGCTTGCTCCTCTTGGTCTGGTCAGCCTCTTCTTGGGCCTGGGTTGACCACCTGATTCTCTCGCTCTGTTCTAGTGAACAGTCCTTGGGTGGGGCTAGACCATCCACATGTCTGGCTTGGTCAGTTGCTGTGCTGGGACTTCTGGAGCCTGCCTTGGCCTTAACCCAGACACAGCTCCATTCTGACCTCTAGCTTCTGCGATCTTGCTGGGTTTGGCTCAAACCTGTGTCTACACCTTGCTCTTGGTTCTCCTGGGCCTGATTTCCCAATGCCTTGGACTGCCCAGAAGAGTCTCTTGATAGCATTCCTACAATGCGTACACAAAGAAGTAGAGGGACCCCAGAGGCATAGAGTGAGGGCCAGGGAGGAGGAAACACAAGGCTCGGCTTTCACGAAAAGTCCCAGCTCCTCCTCGCAAGGAAAGAGAATACACCGTAAAGCCAAGTTGCGATTTGTAACTCTGGGCATGTGTTGCTGTTTGCCTAAAAAGATCAGATATTTTGGGGGCGCCTGGGTGGCTCAGTCGGTTAAGCGGCCGACTTCGGGTCAGGTCGCGATCTCACGGTCCGTGAGTTCGAGCCCTGCGTCGGGCTCTGTGCTGATGGCTCAGAGCCTGGAGCCTGCTTCCGATTCTGTGTCTCCCTCTTTCTCTGACCCTCCCCCGTTCATGCTCTGTCTCTCTCTGTCTCAAAAATAAATAAAAGTTAAAAAAAATTAAAAAAAAAAAAAGATCAGATATTTTGAATTAAGCAGAAAGATAATCCTGGTCTACCTGTGCCAAGCTCCCCATTTTATCGTAAAACCAGGGCCCTCTCTTATTTGAGATATTTGAGGAAACCAACGAACAGAAAAATGTACACGCGCCCACTACATTTCACACACACACAGAGGCACACCCTTGCCACCAGTTTCAGAGGGTTCCCAGACATCCTGAGGCGCACCCGGAACGCCACGATCCCAGTGCATTTCCCCTCCCCTTGTCTAGGCCACTTGGATTGAGAGGTGCTTCAGCAATGCAATCCGAGTGCTTGCGGGAAACCCCCTCTATCAACTCCGGCAACAGGGAGCTGCTCATACCTAAGGGTGTACGAAAGGTGTTTCCAAGGCGTGGGCTCTGAAATAAACAGATCTGGGCTCAAACTCTCATCTGTCACTTCCTAGTGGTGTGTGGCCTCAGTTTTCTCAGCCATAAAGTGGGCATAATATTTCCTGTTCCACAGCATGGTGCTGGGGGTTACACGAAATGGTCGGTGAATGAGTTTATCGTATACAAATTCTGGGGAGCACTCTACACATATTAACTTGAACACTTCACATATATTAATTCCTCAATCCTTCCTGAGATAGCGGTTCTTCTTATTATTCCTGTTTCGCAGATGAGAAAACTGAGGCACAGAGGGGTTAAGTAGCTTGTCTAAGACCACCCAGCTCAGTGAGAGAAGCAGAACTCAAACTCATGCACTTTGGCACAGTTCTGAAGCTGCTAAACACTGCACAGACTTCCTCGAACAGGCTTGTTTCCTTTTCCTTCCCTTAATGACCCCTTTAAGCTGGGTCAATCCTTCCCTCCTGTAAGTTCCCCCTGGTGGCTCTATCGCGGCTCTTACCACCTCTGTATGTATAAATTTGAAAATACGTCTGTCTCCCCACCTAGGGCTGTGCTCCATGGAGATAGGGACCGCTATTCTGGCTTGCGCCCAGAGCTGCATAACGGGATATAGAACTGAACGAGGCAGAAGAAGGAGGTAGATAACAAAGCAGTAAAGAGTGGGTGCTCTGGGGCCAGGGAGCTTGGACATTT
This sequence comes from Panthera leo, assembly GCF_018350215.1. NCBI lineage: Eukaryota > Metazoa > Chordata > Mammalia > Carnivora > Felidae > Panthera > Panthera leo. Next base: position 17,262,110 of record NC_056686.1, read on the forward strand.
TCTTTTTCTTAAAGATTTAAATTTTTTTCAAAGAAAACCCTACGCCCAACGCGGGGCTCGAACTCACAACCCTGAGATCAAGAGTCGCTTGCTCTACCGACAGAGACAGTCAGGTGCCCCTGGCTTTGACATGTTCTAGCCGTGTGCATGGCCAACTCAGCGAACTCCTCGGAGCCTCCGTGTCCTCCTCTGTAAAGTGAGGACAATAAACAACTTCTACCTAGTGTGAAGATACAATCAGCCGATGAGCCCAAAGCACTGAGCGCAGTGCTTAATTCATATGAGCTGTGTTCGCTCTCCTGACGGCCCAGAAGCCTGGAGGGAAGGGGAGTCTGCAGTGGGCTGGCTGAAAAAGCCCCCCGGCTCATCTCCACTGAGTCACAAGCCGCTGCCTCTCAGGCGTGGGCCAAGCCGGCGGGGCCTGGCCTCCTGCCCCACCATGCGGAGGCCCCAGCCCCGCTCTCACCTCTGCCGTCATCTTGGCAATGAGCCCAGCAGAGATGGCCCCGCTGAGCACATTCCTCCTCAGGCTGGGGTTCCTGGGGTCCTTGAGGTTGCTGATCCGGCTGCGTACCCGGTTCCGGTACTTCATGTCCGTGCTCTTGAGCTCCTGGTAGATATGTGACACAGTCAAGGGCCAGCGAGCCACTCGTGGAGGGGCACAGAAGGTTGGGGAGCCACTCCCCAAAGCCCGAGGAGCCCCAGGACCATCGGTTCCTCCCCTTGGACTAGTACAGGGGTTGGGCACCCGTGTGGCCTCTGACTCCCACAGTGGAGATCTCGCTCAGGGCATTTGGGGTCAGCTACGCATCCCGAACGAGAGACGGTCTCTCTGGTGAGATCAGGCCACAGCAAGCACTGTGGTGTCAGGACCCCAGGGATGGGCATCCTGCGTTTGTCGAGCCTTTTGTGTGACTCAGGTGAGTCACGTGACTTCTTTGTGTCTCTGTTTCCTAATTTATAAAATACAGGGCTGTGCCGAGCATTCAGCAAGCCGTACTGCGTGATGCACCGGCCTGGTGTCTGGGACATCAAGTGCTCAACACGAAGGGGCTGTGAAGATGAGGACACTGATAAAGATATCCCCCAGTTTCGAAGGGCCTCTGGACGTTATGAGTCCGGCTACCGGAGGAAAACGTAAGATTGGGAGGCCCAGGTTGAAGGCTCTAAGAGGTATTGCAATAAACACATCATTGTGTTTAACTTGGTGTTTCCAACGTATTACAGGATAGAGACACCTCCCCGCTTCCCCCTTTCTTTCTAGGAATACCGACCCCCATGCCATGGGACCCACTTTGGGAATTGCTGGTCAGAGTTACTTCTCTCATGAACAGATAAGGAAGCTAAAGGCTTAGAAAGGATGTGGGCCCTTGCTCAAGGTCATGTGGCAAATTCCCGGCAGAGACAGGGCTGGAAGCCAGACCCCCTCCTGACGGTAATGCTCTCTCCACTCACTCAGCAGGAAGTCGCCCCTGACCACCGACCACGGTGAGTTCTCTGTCCAGACGCTGCCTCCCAGACAGGCCGCCCACCCCCTCCTCCCTTCTCCATCCTCTGGAGGAGCGCAGGGAGCACAGCCGCGTGTTCTCCGTCTCCCACGCCAAGCAGAGTCAGGAAGGCAAGCCCTCTGCTGGGAAGAGCCACATACGAGAAAGAGACTGTGGGGACTACGGACACATGCAAACGGCTGCCTTGCTACAAGCAGTGGGAGGAAAGGTGCTGTTATCTATTTTTTCCTGTTCCTGCTGTGTTCATGCTGTTTGTACAGTAACAGCCTGAAAAGAAAGAACGTGCCATAATGCATGTGAAAGTCGAAAGATTTGTTTAAAAATGTGCGTTTGGGATTCCTGGAGGTGTGTATCTGCTTGATATGGGGGGACAGGAGGGCCGGCAGCACTGTCATCAGCCTCTCCCTGACTCTGTCTCCGTTTCCTGAGCTCACAGGGCAGCAGGATGAGGTGGAGCACGGGCCCGGGGGTCACTGACCCCTTCAGAGGAGCACGGCCCTACACTGCCGTGTCAGTGCAAGGTCACTCCAAAGAGAACAGACCTTTTTAGGACACAGAGCATTCAAGCCCCCGAACTTATCCTCCTCCTTACCTCCCATCTTCTTTTTTTTTTAAAAAATTTTTTAACATTTATTTATTATTGAGAAAGAGAGAGACAGAGCATGAGTGGGGGAGGGGCAGAGAGAGGGGGAGACACAGAATCCAAAGCGGGTCCAGGCTTTGAGCCGTCAGCACAGAGCCCGACGCGACACGGGGCTTGAACTCACGGACCGCGAGATCATGACCTGAGGCGATGTCGGTCGCTTAACCAACTGAGCCACCCAGGCGCCCCCTTACCTCCCATCTTCTAAGAACAAAGGGCTCGATGCAGCTCTGATTTCCTATCCTTCAGGAGAGGGACATTCGGTGAAGGAAGAGGAGGAGGAAAGGCCAGGTGTGGAACTATGAACCGGATCACCCACCTTTGTTTCAATTTTTTTTAACGTTTATTATTTTTGAGAGAGAGAGAAAGACAGACAGACAGAGAGCAAGCAGTAGAGGGGCAGAGAGAGGGCGTCTACAGAATTGAAAGCAGGCTCCAGGCTCTGAGCTGTCAGCACAGAGCCCGAAGCGGGGCTCGAACTCACAGACCTCGAAATCACGACCTGAGCTGAAGTCGGCCGCTTAACCGGCTGAGTCACCCAGGTGCCCCAACCCACCTTTGTTTCAAACTGAGCCTGAAGGTGGAAGGGACCTGTCTGAAGGGACATCCGTTTGGAGGAAACAAAGACAAAGCTCAGAGTTCTGATACCTGGTGCTCTATGCTCCTGGATCAAATGGGATTTATGACAATGTATCTGGTGAGGTGCTGGACAGCTCGGGACATGCCCGTTCATAATTAAATGATGGTGGAGGGGAACTCCCAGAAAATATGTCAGAGGATATAAAGGTAGGACTCAGGCAGGAAGTGGCAACAGGCAAGCTTGTTGACCATGGTCAGCCCAGACTGACCAGGGACCCTCCCCAACAGACTGAGCTCCCTAGGTAGCCCAGTCACAGTCAGAACCCCTCTCCCCTGGGGATTCTGTCCCCTTCCCTCTTTGATAGGCAAAGCTTTGTCTCTCCAGTAAAAGATAGCCCATGCATTCATTGGGGCACATTGTGGGATTTTCTTTCCCAAGACAACAATCTTTCGGTGCAATGAGCCCACATCCCTCCAGTGGTCACCTCCTCTGTCTATACAGCCCCCCCCTCAAAAAGGGGGAGAACGGGCCATGTGTAAAGAACTCAGGATATGGAATCCAAAGGCCAAGGTTTTTAGTCAAGCTGTGACATCCAGTAGTTCTCGAGCCTCGGTTTCCTCATCCGTAAAATGGGAACAACAGCCCCTGCCTCACAGAGATTGTGACAATTGGCAGAAGTAGGAAGTATCAACTGCCCATCACAGTGCCTGGTATATAGTAGGGAATCAAAAATGGGAGCTGTTCTCTTCAGAGGACGGAAGAGGGGAGAAGGCTGAGCATGAGAAACGCTGTCCTCCCCACCTGCTCTGACACTTGACACTGCAACCCAGCCATATGATGAGCCGACCTGTTTAGCACAGCAGTTGAACCCTCTGCTTCTAGAGTCACACTTTCTGGGTTCAAATCCCAAGTCTACCACTACTATTAGCTGTAGGAGCTTTGGCAAGCGACTTAACCTCTCCGAGCCTGGGACCTCGCACTTGTAAAATGGGATTAATCGGTGAACCTACCTTGCGGGATTGTTCTCAACCTTGAACGAGGTACTGCTCATACACAGCTTAGCAAGAGGCTGGCAGGTGCAAGACTTAATAAATGGTAGCTAGAATGAAGAACTCCAGTTCAGAGGCAGAGCAGGGGGCTGGCCCCGAGCCCTTCCCCTCCCCCTCACTGTCCTGGGTCCCTTGCACTTGGGAGACCTGCTCCTGGCGTCCGGGCACCCACAGCCCTGGCACAGCTCAAGGATATGATCTTCGATTTCTGATGCCATTTTGTCACAATTGACTCCATAATCCTTGTAATCATCTAAAAGAGATTCAGGAAGCACAGGCATTAGCCAGACATGACCTTGGCAGTGGAGCCTGCCCATGCAGGGGACTGTAGCATCCTGTTCCACTCCCATGGCACTGAGAAAGACCGCATCTCATTTGCCCTTGGGGAGCCCTTCCCTCCCCTGCCCCTGGCCCAGGCCCTCTCACCTTCGGCCTTCAAGGCTGCTGAGAGCATCTCCACACACTTGTCCCGCACCGAGTCCCCTGTGAGATAGCAGGGTGCCAGGAGGCAGATGGAGGGGGCAAAGGTGGGGGTCGAGGGGCTGGTGGGTGTTTTGGGGGTCTCTGCTTTCGATTTGCTGCTGTTTGATCTGAGGATGACAAACAGTAATAGACATCTTGACATTAAGCGAATAAAGCATCCACTGAGCACCACTCTGGATGTTTCTGTGGGCGATCTCCCTTACTCCTCATGACAGCCCTCTGAGGTAGGTGCTATTTTTAGGCGCTTGACATGGATCATCTCATTTAATCCTCACGACACCCCCATGAGGCTGGTGCTATTCTTATCTCCATTTTCGAGATGCACTTTAAAGTGAATTGCACAGATGGTTGCATTTGAAATAATTTGACTCTGGTCACACACCTGGGGGAACCGGAACTAAAACCCACCGGAGTTGAAATCCGGTGCCTAGGCTCCTAACCAACCACTCTGCTCTGCTAGTTACAGGGAAGCATAACAGGGTTTGAAATCATACTACAGTCCATTAGATACCATGCGAGGTGCTCTATCTTCTTACTGAACCATTTACTCACTCATCCAGTAAATACTTACTAGACACTTATTCCACAGGTCTGGATAAAGCAGACAAGTTAGGGGAGCTCCCTTCCTCAAGGAGCCGGCAGCCTCTTGAATGGTGAATTTACCACCATTGAAGAGGGCTGGCCTTACCATGTGCCAGGCAACTTTCGGAATATTTTCTAATTTAATCTTCACAGCAGCTCTAGGAATCGGATACTCTTCTCTTCCTCGTTTGCAGATGAGGAACCGGTTACGTCATTGTGACCTGAACCCAAGTCTGTCTGATTGCAAAGTCTCCACTCTTAACTCCTAAGATTCACTCACTGCCTAAGAATGATCTCATTTTGGTTTGGGCTTAAAAACCCACAAATATATATACAGGGGGCGCCTGGGTGGCTCAGTCGGTTTAGCGCCCAACTTCAGCTCAGGTCATGATCTCATGGGTCGTGAGTTCGAGCCCCGTGTTGGGCTCTGTGCTGACAGTGCAGATTCTCTCTCTGCACCTCTCCTGTTTGCTCTTTTCTCTCAAATAAGTAAGCATGAAAAGGAAAACATTTGGGGCGCCTGGGTGGCTCAGTCGGTTAAGCGTCCGACTTCAGCTCAGGTCGCGATCTCGCGGTCCGTGAGTTCGAGCCCCGCATCCGGCTCTGGGCTGACGGCTCAGAGCCTGGAGCCTGCTTCCGATTCTGTGTCTCCCTCTCTCTCTGCCCCTCCCCCGTTCATGCTCTGTCTCTCTCTGTCTCAAAAATAAATAAACGTTAAAAAAAATTAAAAAAAAAAAAAAAGGAAAACATTTGATAATCATGAGTGGTCACTCTAACTGGATGGCTCAGACAGGCTTCCTGTCTTCCTGTTCTCAAGGAGCTGCCAACAAAGGAGGAAGCAACCCATGTGCCCAGTGACAGATGGATGGATAAGCAGAATGTAGTATATAACACAATGGAATATTACTCAGCCACAGAAAGGAGTGGAATCCATATAGACGAATGAAATTCCAACACCTGGTACAACGTGGATGAGTGTCCATGAATGGAAGACATTATAAGTGAAATAAGCCAGATACAAAAGGACAAAAATATTGGGGGCGCCTGGGTGGCTCAGTCGGTTGAGCATCTGACTTCGGCTCAGTCATGATCTCAGGGCTTGTGAGTTCAAGCCCCGCACTGAGCTCACTGCTGTCAGCACGGAGCCTGCTTTGGATCTTCTGTCCCCCACCAACACCCCTCCCTGCCCTCTGCCCCTCCCTTGCTTGCATGCTCTCTCTCTCTCTCAAATAAAAATAAAATCTTAAAAAAAAAAAGGACAAATTTTGTATGATTCCACTTACGTGGAGTACCTGGAATAGTGAAATGCATAGAGACAGAAAGGGGAATGGTGGATGCGGGGGCTGGAGGAGGGGGAAATGGGGCGATAATGTTTAATGGGAACACAGTTTCAGTTTGGGAAGATGAGAATGTTCTGGTGATGGCTGCACAACAATGTGAATGTACTTAATACCACTATACACTTAAAAAATGGTTAAAACGAGGGGTGCCTGGGTGGCTCCGTTGGTTAAATGTCCAACTTCGGATCAGGTGATGAGCTCACAGTTCGTGGGTTTGAGCCCCTCATTGGGCTCTGTGCTGACAGCTCGGAGCCTGGGGTCTGCTTCAGATTCTGTGTCTCCCTCTCTCTCTGCCCCTCTCCTGCTCGCTCTCTCTCTCAAAAATAAATAAAACATTTAAAAAAACGTTTAATGGTTAAAATGCCTACATTTTATGGTATGTTTATTTTGACACAATAAAAAATCTGGGGCGCCTGGGTGACTCAGTTAAGTCTCTGACTTTGGCTCAGGTCATGATCTCACGATTTGTGGGTTCAAGCCCCACATCGGGCTCTGTGCTGACAGCTCAGAGCCTGGAGCCTGCTTCGGATTCTGTGTCTCCCTCTCTCTCTCTGCCCCTCCCCTGCTCCCATTCTGTCTCTTTCTGTCTTTCGAAAATGAATAAACATTAAGAATTTTTTTTTAAATAATAAAATAAACCTATATAGGAACTTCACCGAATAAGAATAACCATCAAATGTGAAATACACAACGCTCACTCATCTGTCTTACATATCTGGTAAATCTTACTCCACTCAGCCTGATGAAATATCTTTTTTCTTATGCTGAAAAAAAAGGCTAAAATGGCACATGCTGTTACACACTATCTTCTCACAATAAAAGAAAGTTAGACAAAAAGAACAAAGTGCTGACACAGGTACAGGTGAGAGGCTGGAGCGATAGTTGCACGAATGCCTCCCTTTCAGAGCTGCTTCCGCACCACCCTTGGGGTGGGGCCAGGCAGTCGAGACGCCTCCGACCTCACGTCTTGGCTCTTTTCAGGCCAGCCCTCAGGCCTCCGAGGAAAACCGGACTCATGAGAGTTGAAGAAATTTGAGCCCCTTCCTCCGCTCCAGGGTCTTACCACACTGAACTCTTGTGGCAGGTCCTAAAGGGCTGCTGCATTTCTTAATTCCAGGGAGTTCCATTCATATTGTCAGCTGGGTGCCTCCTGGGGTTGTACAGAGCACAACCTGGGCAGCTGCACCAGGCAGCTCTGGAGGTATGGATGCACTTCTTACCTTCAGGAAGACGATGCTGGGCTTCTGAAAAGCCAGGCCCAAGGAATTGTGCCCGAGAGTGAGGCTGACCAAGTAGCCTAGGCTTTGCAGTGTTAAAAATATGGGGTTACGAGATCCTACATCCGACATCCTGCTGAGCCCTCTTCAACGTAGATTCTGCCGGAGACCTCTTCGTTCCTCAACCCTTGCTGTTGGCCTTGACCTTGGATGCCCTCTGTCACCACAGACACCGTTGGACCACTGGGATTCTTGTGTTCTCTGGAGCCTTGAGGTTCCTCAAAGGTGCCTCAGTGCTGCCTCAGGAGTGAGGTGGGCTGGGAAGGGAAGCCTCTGCTCTTCTAAGGTTTATATTTGGAATTCCCAAAAATTTGGTCCAAAGGGATTTCCTGGCCTTTATTTTTTAAATGCAGTTTGAACCTTTCTGTTCCAGATCAACTTACCCCGGATTCGACCCAACCCTGCCTGACAACTGAGTGGCCTGGCAGTGGGCACAGGGGATGGGGAACGTGAGCCCCAACCTGCTGTCTGTTGGGGTCAGATTTCAGTGGGAGGGAAAGGTGTGGGGGAGGGAAGGCTGGGAAGGGTGTAAACTCTAGAGCTTATGGGGCTGCCTGCAACCGGAACGAATCTCCCCACGCCCAACCCTAGTCCTGGCCACGGGGCTCTCACCTGCGCAGCCACAGTAGCCCTGAAGCTGGTCTCTCGACATCCTCTTGCCCCCCTTACAACCCATTTGCCACACAGAAGCCCAGGGGAACCCTTTCAAAAACTCACAGCTGATATCATAGCTCCCCGCTTCTGACCCTCTAATGGCTTCCAATTACTTTCAGTATAAAGCCAAACTCCTCACTCTGGCCTCCCAGCCCCCCACCCTGCCACATCGGCCCCTGCCTTCCTTCTGACCTAATATCATGCCACACTCCAGTTCACTGAAGCCCCCCACTGCACAGCTTCTTTCTCTTCCTTAAATACACCTGTCACTCCCACCACAGTGCCTTTGCACTGGCCGCTCCCTCCTCCTGGAAGGCTCTTCCTCCTCCAGATTGTCTTACAACTGGTCCTTTTCCCCACCAGCCAGGCCCGGCTCACACATCACATCCTCAGGAAGGCCTCCCCTGACCAGCCCAGCCCAGCAGCTTGTCCCTGCCCTGTAACTCTCTGGCGCATGACCTGATTTCTTTCATTCACAGCACTTATCCAAGTCTATAATTAACTTGTTTGTGTGTTTATAAACACTGTCTGCCTCCATCTCCAGACGATAGATTCCAGAGTATAGGGACCCCTTTGGCCGGTTCACCACTGTTTTCCAGCACCTGGAACAGTGCTCTGGGCCAACACTCGATGAACCTTTGTTGAAGGAATGAATGTGAGTTGAGGGAGTTGCCCACAAAGAGATGAAAGGCACACCCGCAGGGCCTAGACAGAGCTGAATTGGGTGGGCGACAGTCCTCTTTGGAAGGCTGGTGACCCTGCCCCCTGAGATCGAGAGAGGGAGCTGAGTCAGTGCCTGTCAACTGCCACAACCCAGGCCAACTCATCTCCAGTCATGATGGGGCCCCAGATTCTTCCTGGTGCCCCTCAGTAACCTGCAAACCCCACCACCACATCCTCGGTGTCTGTAGGACTCACTAGTAGGGAACCGACACAGGGGAGCCTGGCGCAGGCTGCGTGGAAGGAGTCATGATAACAACAGTTTTCACCCGGGGATGCCCACACTGAGTGGTATACTTATTAAGAACAAGCTGCTCCAGAGCCACACTCCGGGGTCAAGGCCTGACCCCACCACTCTGTAGCTATGTGACCTTGGGCGAGTAATGGGGATGGCGACAGTACCCATCTCAGAAAGTTTCTGAGAGGATTAAAGCACCTAAGAGAATTCTAGTAATGCAGGGTTAGGTAATTTACATAGCTTGCACAGTAAGTGTCAGAATTATCACCAAGCAGTATGCATTTATTGTGCATTTAAATGGGTTAGGAACAGCGTTAAGCATTTTGTTACCACATCTATGTGTTTAAAGGTTTCTTTGGAGAGAGAACAGGGGAGGGGCAGAGACAGAGGGAGAGAGAGCATCTCAAGCAGGCTCCGTGCTGTCAGTACCGAGCCTGCAGCCTGGCTCGAACTCACGAACCATGGGATCATGACCTGAGCCGAAATCAAGAGTTGGGACACTTAACTGACTCAGCCATCCAGGCGCCCCTTATTACCCCATTTAATTCTTATAAGGACCTTGAAAGGGGGTCATAATTATCCCCATCTTACAGATCAATAGATTGAGGTTCAGAGAGCTGAACTGACTTGCGCAAGGTCATCCAACTAGCAAATGGTAGACTTACACCACAAACCTAGATCTGCCTGCCTTCCAAATTCTTTTCAACACATCTCACTGTGTCCCTAAAAGGCAGAGAGTTTCCCAGAGTCCCCTTACTCAGGTTAGGTTAGGCTGCTTGTTGCATACCCACTGCCCCTTCCTGGCAGGGCGCTCCCAGCCCGCGTCCCTCCCTCCCCTCGGCTAGGAGCCGGCTGGCTGGCTGGAATTCACGCGTCGGTGGCATTTCAGGCAGCCAGGCTCATTTTGCTTTCAGCGCACACGAGTGGGAACTGCGACAAATTGCAGAGAAGGCATCACTGGCGGAGGTGGGGGTGGGGCGTCGGATTTATCAACAGCTTCCTTCTGCTCCCCGGATGTGCCAGCGCCAGACCCAGTCTGTGATCTGACATCACCAAGCCCTTGGAAAAATTCTCCCGCCCCAGGTAGGAGCGGAGGCACCGGGAGGCCTGCTCATTGCTCCTGCGCGCCACCTCGAGGGCACTGCCGTTACTACACCGCCAGGCAAGCCTGACTGTTCCGCAAAAAGTCAATCCAGACACCCGGGTTCTAAGGGCAGCTGATAAAGTGCAAACTTCCTCACTGTCACAGTGGTGCCCTTTGTGCTCTGCCCCCTGATGCCCCAGCTACAGTTCCCAGAGCACCATGCTCACTGACGTTACCACACCTTCGCACGTTCCATTCCCACTGCCCGGGAGACTTGGCTTGTCTACCAGGCAAACTCCTTTTTATTTTTCAGTTCTGAGCACAAATACACTTTCTTCCACGAGGTCTTCTTTGACTTCTCAAGTCATATTGAGACACTCTTCCTATGTCCCCATCGAATGTTATAGCTTTGAAAAACATTTTTTGAAAAAAAAAAAAAAGCACTTGGAAAATAAAAACAGAAAGTATTTTAGTGTCTGCCTCCATGCTAGTGATTAGCTCTATAAAGGCAGAGGTCATGAGTTTAAATCTTTGCCTGGGCTCAGAGGCCACAACTGGTGGGCTCCAGATGTGTTTTCTTTGCCCTACTGTGTCTTAGAAAAATAGGAATATGTTGCCGATATTTAAAATTGGGAGTTTCATATGAAAATGGAGATGTCCCGCTTTCCTTAAAAAGTCAGAAGACATGGAGCACAGAGCCTGCGTTTCCATAAAGCAACAAAATAGCTGGGCTGGGCAGTGAGCGCCCCCTTCAGACAGGCAGGTGCTTTCCAGTCTGCCACGGTCTCCACTAGTCACCCACTGGGTGAACACGACCTTGACTCCCGGAGGATGCTAACTTTGCAAGGAAGTGCTCAACAAAGGTGCTGGATGGATGGATCGATGGATGGATTAAAGAGAAAGACGAAATAGAGAGGAAGAGAGTGCAGAAAACAGTCCGGGTAGTGGACAAGGTGGATTTACAAGACTCGCTTCTGTCCCTCTGGATTCCCCACCCCCAATACGGAACCAGCAGGAAATAGTGCAACTGCTCTAAAGACAAACATGGTCTGCTTGACTGACCTTCAGAAAAAGAGTGCATTATGGGAGGGAGTCAGGAGACTTCAAGGTCACCAGACAAAGTCAGGGGAGGAGTATGGAGGTATAAATCCTTACACAAACATGAACTGTTTTTATTATAACATCACACCCAGAGCTAGACTAATGATCAGTGTTTCCTTTGGGGGTAGAACAATCAATCCTTCATTATGCAAGGCTGTCCTTCGTGTTCTAGGACATTTAACATCTTTGGCTCCTGCCTACAAAATGCCGTGGCACTCCTCCCTCTCTCCCATTGCAGACTGAATGTTTGTGTCCTCCATAAATTCGCATGTTGATGCCCTAACCCCCAATGTGATAGAATGTGGAGGTGAGGCCTTTGAGAGGTAATTAGGTTTAGATGAGGGTGGGGGCCCCACGATAGGATCACTGTCCTTACAAGAAGGAGAGAAATCAGAGCTCCCTGTGTGTGTGTGTGTGGTGCAGAGGCAGTGAGAAGGTGGCCGTCTGCCAGCCAGGAATAGGGCCCTCATCAGTAACTGAGTTGGCCCACACCTTGATCTTGGTCTTCCCTTCCTCCAGAATTGTGAGGGATACACGTCTGTTGCTTAAGCCACCTAGTCCATGACGTCCTGTTACAGCACCCTGAACTGAGATCCCCTCCAAGTCAGAGTGACAAAAGTGTTCCACAAGTTTCTAAATGACTCTCCATCGAGAACCACTGGTGTAGAACCAGGATGGCGCCGGAGCCTCCGTTCTTAGACCTCACTCATGGAAGACAATGCCAGGGGACCACACGACTCTTCTCTTCAGAGGCGGGATGGGGCCTCAGACACACTCCCAAGCAGCACTCACCAGAGCCTCCACTCATCAGCTGGCCCCCGGCAGCCATTTTGGAACAGAGCGAACAGCAGCCCCCATCAACATCTCGGGTCTGTTTAATCTCCAGAAAGCCTTAAATGACCTAATTTTTGTGCCTCTTTTCTTTCCAGTGTCAGTCTCACTGGCACATTAGGTCTAATAACGGAGCGGCTCCCCATAGCCTCCTAGGAGCCAACACCCTTACCATATCCTAACCCGGTTGCCCCAGCATCCAGTATGGCCCCTGGACACTAATCATTTGCTTTGATCCACCTCTAAGCCACCTCTCCCTGCTCTGACCTCGGACCTCCCCCCGGAACACAGCTCACACTCCCTCTTTCAGCCAGTCTCTCCTTAGCAATCTCATTCAGGTTTGTGGTTTCAGATACTAGATACATGCTAATTACTCTGAAACTTAGATTTCCAGCCCAAGACATTCTTCCTGATTTCTAGCTTAGTATAACCTAACTGCCCATTCAACTTCTCCACCTGAATGACTAGGACACCCCTCAAACCCAGCGCATCCAAACCTGAGCTCTGCATCTCCCGCCGTAGCCTGATTTACACACCGTCTTCCCCGTTCCAACTAAGGGCAACTCCGTCCTCGGTGGTGCTCAAGCGAAAAGACTTGGAATCATCTTGACTCTTCATATACTCTTGTACCCCTCCCCAGTCTGTCAGAGAATCCTGCCAGCTCTCTCTTCAAAATATATCCGGAGTCCTTTACTTCTCTCCTCACTGCTGCCGCGCTGGTCCAAGCCACCATATCTTGCCTGATTTACTGAATGGCCCCCTGGCTGGTCCCTGCTCCTGCCCTTGGCCCTGACAATCCACACTCAGTACAGCAGCCAAAGGCATGCCGGTAAGTTTCCTCCTGTGGCTCCTTGCCACTCTGTCCCCCAATTCTCCTACCTCGCTTCCTTGCTCCAGCCCTGGCCCCCTCACTGCTTCTTGCCCCTGCCACACAGGGTCCTCAGCTTGGAATGACCCTGATATCTGCATGGCTAATTCCTTCATCTCTTTGAAGGGTTTGCTCATGAGGACTCTCCTGACCACCTTGATGACCATCTTTCTCAACCTCCCTCACTCTGCTGTTTTCCATAGCGCCGGTCACATATTTACTGATGTATTACCTGTCACTCCTTATTAGAACATAGGCCTCATGACCACAGCGATTTTCCTTTTGCTCACAGCTATATCCATGGACAGGAACCTAGAACAGTTCCTGGCACATAGCCACCCCTCAACAAATATTTGATGAATAAATAACTCGATGACTTATGCTATTTTGGGTAACCAAACCCAGAGATCACACTCCAGTTATAGACTTTCAAGACCCCTGCCCTCACTGGGTTCAATCTGACCTTGAGAATGTTCCCCAGGCAGTGATGGGGCAACAGTGACTGGTCAGCCACCCCAGTGAAGGAGCCCTATCTCTGATTCAGGGGCCCACTTGCTGCGTGGGTCCTAGAATTTGGAAGCAACATAATGGATGAAGTTTCCTCCTTTCTCCTGCCCTGGGCTTCCTCCATGGAAGCAGAGAGAGGGACACGTGCTGAACAGAACCTCTGGGATGGAGAAACCCACGGCTTCCTTTACCTTTCCATCGATGGCCTTTTTGGAGAGGAGGTGGCTGATGACTTGGAGTCCACAGAGTCTCTCCTGAAAGAACAGAAATTGGAGATGAGATTCTCTTGAAGGCTAGCCCCACTACTGAGCTAGAGAGCTCAGAGGCTGGGCAGAAAGCTTCCGGAAGCCAGGCCTGCCGGGATGAGGATGATGGAACACACCTGGACCCCAGCTGCCTGGAGAGGAAGCTCCAGGGGGCGTGGGTTGGTCACCTGCACCTACCCTCCATCAAACGAAGCAATCAAGGGAAGGAAGCCTAGTATGTACCAGATACGTTACCTGTGTTATGCCATGTATTACTAATAATTAAAAAGATTTTAGGGGTGTTGGGGTGGCTCAGTCGGTTGAGCGTCTGACTCTTGGTTTTGGCTCAAGTTGTGATCCCAGGGCCACGGGATCAAGCCCCGCTTGAGATTCTCTCTCCCTCTTCCCCTCTCCCCCCTTCGCGCGCTCTCTCTCTAAAAAAATAAATAAGTAAACACTTTTTAGTTTGTTGTTGTTTTTTTTTAGTAAACACTTTTTAGTTTTAAGCAATCTCTATATCCAAAGTGGAGTCTGAACTCACAACCCCGAGGTCAACAGTCCCATGTTCTACAGACTGAGCCGCCCAGGTGCCCCACCCCCTTTTTTTGGTATTACTAATTATTAATAAGTAATTCTCAGCAGGCTCCCTTCCTTCTTGCTATTAGGCAGGCGGGCCTTGGCTGGCTGCAGTTCACGGACACTGGAATTCCCGGGATTGCCTATTCTCACGAGGAGCTGGATCAGCTTCAGACTCCCCTGTGGGCACCTTACTTAGGAGAAGGAGAGGAGGGGCACATGGGCCTTGGAGACGGAAGAGCTGTGTTAAAATGGCAAGTGAAAAAAGGCACAAAATTAGGTGTATACTCTTTCTAAAGTCACACAGGAAAACCAATGCCTAGGAGAAAAAAAAAAATTGAAAGAAAATACAACCTTGGCTGGCTCAGTGGGTACAGCATGTGACTCGACCTCAAGCCCCTCGTTGGGTGTAGAGATTACTTAAAAAATAAATAAATATCAGGGTGCCTGGGTGGCTCAATCGGTTAAGGGGTTAACTTCCGCTCAGGTCACGATCTCACGGTTGGTTCGTGCGTTTGAGCCCTGCATCAGGCTCTGTGCTGACAGCTCAGAGCCTGGAGCCTGCTTCGGATTCTGTGTCTCCTCTCTCTGTTCCTCCCCCCTGCTCGCATCCTCTTTCTCTCTTTCTCTCAAAAATAAATAAAGATAAAAACACGTCTTTAAAAAAAAAAAGAAAATACAACCAGGGTTATGTTAGGCTGATGGGATCAGAGGTGAAAATTTGTTTCTATTTTCCAAAATGCATGTAGCTACATTCTTTTTATGATGTCTAATATATGTCCCCCTTTTATTGGTTTTGTATTAAAAATTTTAACATTTATTTATTTTTGAGAGAGAGAGAGAGAGAGAGAGACAGAGAGCGAGTGGGGGAGGGGCAGAGAGAGAGGGAGACACAGAATCCAAAGCAGGTTCCAGGCCTTCGAGCTGTCAGCACAGGGCCCGATGTGGGGCTTGAACTCACGAACTGCGAGATCATGACCTGAGACGAAGTTGGCTGCTTAACCAACTGAGCCACCCAGGTGCCCTGCTTTTATTGGTTTTATAAAATTAATCTGTCTGAAATTGGAACTCCCACTGCCCATCTCACTTAGCCACACTTCCTTTTTAAAAAAAAAATAATAATAATATCTACACCCAACGTGGGGCTGCAACTCTCCACCCACAGATCAAGAGTCACATGCTCTTCTGACTGAGCCAGCCAGGTGACCCCTCTCCAGCCTTTTCCTTTTAGGTCCAATGCACACATCCCCTTCTAACATACTATATAATTGGCTTGCTGATCATGTGGAGTATCTCACCAGCTCCCATGTAAGTTCTGCAAGCACAAAGCTTGGCAGGGGAGTTTGTTCACTGTGGGGGACACTGTTGGTGCCCAGCCCACGTCCCCTCAGGCACTCACTCTACCAGTGCACCGGGACCCCAGAGCTTCCTGCTGGGTGTCTGCCCGAGGGAGTTCTCTGTGCCAGCCACTGCCAGGAGCAACCTTCAACCAGACCCGTAGGAACTGGTGGATAAAAGCCCTAGCACCCTCAGCCCTCCAGTGGGTGTGTTGCCCACCGTCACCCAGAGCTCCCAGCAGGATTTAAGCCCTGGCTGCCCACAGCAGTAGCCTGCCCACTAACAGACCCTGGTGTCCTTCCCTTCCTTGTCTCACTCCCTCCCTCCTTGGTCTGCATTTCCTGAAATCACTTCCCAAGTAAGCCCCTTGCACTTGAATCTGTCTCAGGCTCTGCTCCTGGGGAATCCAATCTCATCTATTCATTGGCTTATCCCAAGCGAATAAGAGACTGCCTAGCACAGAGTGGGTGCTCTATCGATATTTGTTGCCAGATAACGTGAAGTCAAACAATACAGAAATATCAAAACTAAAAGTGGGAAAAGAAAGCTCCCCCGAGGTAACAAGTATTAAGTTCAGTGTCATTCCTTGCAGTTCATTTTCCACGTGCGTAAAGCCTATACAACAGTTATCGTTCTGAAAAGGGAGGCAATGACATGAGTTGCAATCCCAGTCTTCTCTGAGTATAGGTTCCCTCCCCTGTCAAACGGGGAGGAAAGCATCTGCGTCCAGGGGCTGGCTGGGAAGAGGACATTTATGTCCCTACAGCAGCTTCCAGAGCAAAAAAGTCCTGGGGCGCCTGAGTGGCTCAGTCGGTTGAGCGTCCGACTTCAGCCAGGTCACAATCTCGCGGTCCGTGAGTTCGAGCCCCGCGTCGGGCTCTGGGCTGACTGCTCGGAGCCTGGAGCCTGTTTCCGATTCTGTGTCTCCCTCTCTCTCTGACCCTCCCCCGTTCATGCTCTGTCTCTCTCTGTCTCAAAAATAAATAAACGTTAAAAAAAATAAAACTTTCTACAGTGAGCAAGTAAAAACCTGTATAATAAAATAAATATAACACAAAATAGTTAAATTAAAACATTGAATATAATTAGAATGTATTACAAATAAAACATTTTATTGTTAAGAAGAAAAAAACCTGAGAAAATAATGCCTATTTTTCAGATCACACTACTCAGTCTCAGAGACTGGGTTGGGGGGAGGGGTGTAAGTGACCAAGTCCAGCCCAGGACTTGGCTTTCTGCTCTCCACATGTCTCCTCTCCCATACTTGTCATCCTTGTAGTTCTTTAAAAAAAAAACACTGTAATGATCTTTAGTGGGATTCAGGGATGGAGCAAAAGGAAACACATGTGCTCAGGCTGCTATCTTTACCCAGATGTTTTCATGGCCTATTCTACAGGTTAGTCCCATATCCCATTTGGTATCCTTTCCCAATGGTCCAGCCCCTAGTCGTTCAATTTCATCCCATGAGACCCCTCTCCGTCCTGGTCCTTCATTAGCTAAGGTGCTAAGAACCGCATGTGACCAGACCAGCCTGAGCATGAACACAGGAAGTGCTGATACAGTTGGCCTAGCAATATGCAGTCAGCGTTAACTCCGCACTGGGCACCGTGGGGCTCCGGGGGTCCCTGCCAGCCAAACTTCTAGCCCCTTTGCAAAAACAGAACACGCCATATGAAAAGTGAAATGTCAGGATTTCTCCAAGTGGCACAAAATTGCAAAATGAGCAAAATGAAAGTAACAAACATAAAAAAGTTTACAGAAACATCTGACAAGTATTGCACTTTAGAAAGACCAGAGGGGTGCTTGGGTGGCCTAGTTGGTTAAGCGTCCGACTTCGGCTCAGGTCATGATCTCACAGCTCAGGAGTTCAAGCCCCCTGTCAGGCTCTGCGTTGACGGCTCAGAGCCTGGAGCCTGCTTCGGATTCTGTGTGTGTGTGTGTGTGTGTGTGTGTGTGTGTGTGTGTGTCTCTGCCCCTCCCCCACTTGCTCTGTCTCTCTGTCTCTCTCAAAAATAAAAACACACAAAAAAATTTTAAAAAACCCCATACACCAAAATATCAAGCGATTATCTTTAGGTGGGGGGAATGTGGGTGATTTTTCCCTTACTTCTTTATATTTTCCATTATTTCCATGACAGATTTTTATCACTCTTACTTGTTTACTTTTTTAAATGCTATTATTTGTTTTGATCTCAAAAGCGATATGGGATCATTGTGAAAAGAAACCCAACAATACAGATTTTACAATTTTATTGTACAGAGTAGACTATGAGGCTCTTCTTAATTATAATCACAGATATGTTTTTGTGTTTAAAAAAATTTTAAGTTTTTATTTATTTTTGAGACAGAAAGAGACAGAGCATGAATGGGGGAGGGGCAGAGAGAGAGGGAGTCACAAATTCCAAAGCAGGCTCCAGGCTCTGAGCTGTCAACACAGAGCCCGACGCGGGGCTCAAACTCACGGACTGTGAGATCATGACCTGAGCCGAAGTCGGATGCTCAACCGACTGAGCCACCCCGGCACCCCTAAAAAAATTTTTTTTAATGCTTATTTATTTGAGAGAGGGAGAGGAGATAGAGAGTGCGCACACGCAGGGGAGGGGCAGAGACAGAGGGAGATAAAGTATCGTAAGCAGGCTCTGCAATGTCAGCAGCGCCCATCGAGGGCCTTGAACCCACAAACTGTGAGATCATGACCTGAGCCAAAATCAAGAGTCAGACGCTTAGCCGACTGAGCCACCCAGGCACCCTGATATATTTTTGTTTTTTAAAAAATAGTTTTGGGTACCTGAGTGGCTCAGTCGGTTAAGCGTCTGACTCTTGGTTTCGGCTCAGGTCATAACCTCACAACTCGCGAGGTCGAGGTCCACATCGGGCTCTGCACTGGCGCCATGGAGTGTGCTTGGGATTCTCTGTCTCTGTCTCTCAGCTTCTCTCTCGCTTGTTCTGTCTCTCTCTTTCAAAAGTAAATTAAAAAATCTTAAAAAAAAATTTTTTTAAGTTTCATTTTTTTTTCTTCTGTAAAAATTAGTACGTATTTATTGGAAAAAATGAGAAAGAAATTAACAAGAAGGAAAAAAAACCTCTCAATCCTACCACCCAGATATAATCACTATTACCATCCTAGTATATATCCTTCCCGTCTTTGTTCCTATACATGCACACAAAATTCACTTAATTTTTTTAACTTTTTTTTTTTTAAGTAAACTCTACACCCAACGTAGGGCTCAAAGTCATGACCCCGAGATCAAGAGTCACATGCTCCTGGGGCGCCTGGGTGGCGCAGTCGGTTGGGCGTCCGACTTCAGCCAGGTCACGATCTTGCGGTCCGTGAGTTCGAGCCCCGCGTCAGGCTCTGGGCTGATGGCTCAGAGCCTGGAGCCTGTTTCCGATTCTGTGTCTCCCTCTCTCTCTGCCCCTCCCCCATTCATGCTCTGTCTCTCTCTGTCCCAAAAATAAATAAACGTTGAAAAAAAAAAAAAAAACTTTAAAAAAAAAAGAGTCACATGCTCTTCTGACTGAGCCAGCCAGGTGCCTCTCACTTTCTTAATTTTTATAAAAATGGGATCATACTATATATACTATATCATACATAGAGATTCTCGTAATACTTAGTGAACATTTTCCCACGTCATTAAATATTTTTCTATCCAGCACTACCTCTCCATGGGCTTTTTGAACATAGTAGGTGGTTTTTCAGTATGTGGGATTCTTCTGTGCACGGAAGGACATCTTGCCCCACAGCTATTTTCACAACCCAAACTGGGAGTAACCTGGAGGAGGTATGTCTCCCTCTGGGTGAGATCTTCCTTCCATAGCATCATTCCCTAAAGTGTTTTCTGTAAAACACTTGTTTTATAGGATTATAACAAACATTCATTTAAAAGGGGTTCAGAGATTAAAGATGTTTCAGAAATGACAGTAAAAAATATTACACATATATAGTGTTTATGCTTTAATCTGGTTCTTTTTTTTTTTCTTTTCTTTTTTTTTTTTTTTTAGTAATGTCTACACCCAGTGTGGGGCTTGAACTCACCACCCAAGATCAAGAATTGCATGCTCTTCGACTGAGCCAGCTAGGAGCCTCTGATCTGGTTAATTCCTGAAAATGATTCCTTATAGCGGCTAGCCTGGGTCAAAGGTGTGTTCATTAAAGATGATGATAAATCACAGATGGTATTATCCATATTTCCTACCATTAATTATCTAGTACTACCAGAGATGTTCAGTATTATCTAATATTGCCTTCTCATCTCTTAGGTGAACACAGGTAGACACCCCCCCCCCACCCCACCCAAGGAATTAAGCGGTCTGGTCAGATAGGGAACAGGTAGGATTTATTTCTACATTGATGAAGGCTTTTATCTACTGTCACGGGTAAGGCATCTGGGTCTATCTGAAAGTCATGCAGTTTGGGGGACCCTGGCTAGGTGGGCAAGGGGGAAGGGGCACAGAGTGGAGAAAAACAACTATTCCTCTCAGCAGAGGTCTGGGGAGGTCTGACAAAGACCGGACTCCCACTGAGCCACATAACAGCTGTGTGATCTTGGGGAAGTCTCTGCTCCCCAACCTTCAGCTTCCTTGTCACGAAATGGAAATGTTGAACAAAGAGCCAACAAAACACTTTTCTTTCTCTATGGTTAAGTAAGCTCCTAGCCCCATTTCCCTGGAACTCTGACAAGGGTGGGACGGCAGCTGTGTTTCTAGGCAACACTGTTTCTAGCAAGTGAGTCCTGATTGGTAAATGACATCTAGACAGGAAGGGCTCTGAATGAAATATAAATAATAGGTAGAAAAGCATAGCTTTTGGGCTGCCCCAGGTACGGTGAATCTTGGAGCTGGTCATTGCCCTTGCTGGGATCCTGGCAGCTTTGTCTTCTAACAAAGACCCCCCAACATTGTGGTGTGCGTCATCACCCTGTACCTGGGGAGGCGAGTCTAGGTCTGGACACTGTGTGGTTGGTTCCCTAGTAGACGAGAAACGCCTGGGCCGACCCTGCTGGCACACTGCGTCTCCTGCCCCTGGAGCCCTCTAGGCGAGGCCAGTGCCAGGGATGGCCCGTTTGGGTCTTCTGAGTCTGTCTGATTGAGCCAAACAAGACCCACGGAGGGGCACTGCAGGAGATGAGAACAACAGCCACCTCCCGGGGGCGTGAGGATCAAACGAGTTATATACACAGAGATGCTGACAGAGGACCTGACACATGCCGGCCCCCTTCTCTCCATCCCAGGAAAAAATACCTGTCTTTGGGATCTTCCCGTTTTTTCCTTGGTGGAGAAAGGCCTGCCTCTGGCTTCCAATCAGAACAGTTAAGCCCTTTTTCTTTCTTCGCTTTGTCTCTCTCCTCTCTTTTTTCTCCTTTGGGGGGTCCAGGGGAGTCTGGAAATGAAAGCACGACATTGTTCTCAAAGTCACCTCTGTCTCAGCAGATCCCCGCGGGACTTGGGGGAGGGAGGAGCAAAGGGCAGGGGCAGGAACAGTCGCCCGTGCCTCCGACACACATGCACACACGCAAGAATACATTTATACCACGTGCCATCTGTGTGCAAATCCACGCTCACACAGCGAGACAGAAAGACGTTTGCACACAAATGTGTGTATGTAGACATGTGCTGTATACATCCACGCGCGAGCACACAGAAATACATACACAGATAGGCACACGTACACAAAAACTCACACGTCTACAAATGTTGCATTTGTGTAGACAAACACGGGCATTCCCCACTTACAAGGTCACCTGTCATTTGTCAAGTCATTCAACAAACATACAGAGTGCCTGCTATACACCCGGCATGGTCCCCTCCCAGGGACTGGGAGCAAAACACAGCCAGAGTCAAACTTGTCCCCTCTCACCCAGCAGCCGCTTCCAGTTTTTGATGAGGACTTTGGCCAAAGACACCACCTCCTTGTCTGAGCAGTGCTTGCGGACCCCGTTAACGGCGACTCCAATCCTGGTTGTCTGCAAAGCGAGAGGGTCAGGGGCTGGTCTTGGCACGGACACACAGGATGGGCTGCCCTAGCTGGCAAGTCCTGCCCTGGCTCCGCACCCTCTTTCCCCAGCCCCAGCCCCAGCCTCTCCGGGGCCTCAGCCCTAACCCGTGGCTGGGGTCACAGCCCTGGTTGTGGCTCTCCGTGAGGTCCGGTGCCCAAGGCCCAGCCCTGTGCACTGACGGATGACTGCAGCTTCGGTGAAAAGCTGCGGCAGTGGTGGTTTGGGCTGCTGCTGATGACCCCTCACCATTTCCACCTCCTCGTGTCTTTGAGTTCAAGCTTCAGCTTAAGACACAGCTCTGGCTACTGCAGCTTGGATCTGTGTTGATTTTTTTCAGGGCCAAGAGCTTCTGGTAATGCTTGGGGGCTGTGGGGGTGACACGGGGAGGATCTAAAACTGGGTGACTTTTCCTTCTCCCTGCATCACTGGCCCCTTGGATCCCACAGCCCCAGGGCCTGAGGAATTGGGGTATTCAAGGAAAGCAAACCGATCTTTCTCACAGACCCAGAGGACCCCCTCTGCGTGAAAGGTGCCCTGCCCCATCTAAATGCCTCAGTCTCCACCCTCAGAGCCCAAGACCTCCGCTGCCCCTGGTCCTCCCCTTAGAAATTCCTCCCAGACTCCACCTTGGAGGTCTCCCCCCGCCCCGTCTTTTCCTTCCCCATCCCCAGGCACTGCCCCCGAGGCTTCCCACCCCCGCCCCACCTGGAGTAGCTGGATGGACATCTGACAGCTGTTCAGCTTCTTCAGAAGGTCGAGGGCCCCTTCCTGTGGGAGGCCACAAGGTGAGGACGGAGGACATAGGTTCTGCGCCGGGCCCCTTTCTGACATTGTGTGGTGTCGGTGGGAAAGAGGGGTGCAGGAGGTAGGGGGAGATTGCCCCAGCAACAGGATATAGGGAGACAAGTGGCTGAAGGCCAGGCAAGGGACAGAAAGAGACAGAGAGACAGAGGCAAAAGATTCTGCCCCAGACCAGCTCTCTAACTTCACCTCCCACCACCCAGCTGGCCTCTCGCCCTTCTGAACGGGGCCCAGCCCTAACCGCTCACCCTGACCCCTGCCACTCGTTCTGCTGTTCCTTCTACTGGCCATGCATGCCCATCTCGCCTCTAAGATTAATCACTGTGGCTTCTTGTTACTGCTTCTGTGTCTACCTCCTCATCCTCCCGCTTCCTAACTGGGAGCTTCTGCACAGTGAGGGCCATGGCTTTTTTTTTTTTTTTTACAGCTTTATTGAGGTGTAAGTGACATGCAACAAACCGCACGTTTGACGTTTGTGTACGCCCAGGGAACCACCACCACCATCAAGATAAGAACATGACCATCACCCCCCAGTTTCCTTGTGCCCCCTTGTAACCTACCCTCCCTGTACCCCAACCCAGGCCCAGGCCACGACGATTCTGTTTTCTGTCACCTAGAAGCATTTGCATTTTAAAGAATTTCATATAAAGAGTACTGCAATGGGCCTTCTCATCTGGCTTCCTCCACTCGGGGTAACTGAGATTTATCCACGTTGCTGTGTAGATCGATAGTTCTTTTTATTACTGAGTTGTTTTCCATTGTAGAGACGCACCACAATTTGCTTATCCATTCACCTGTTTGTTTTAACTTAAAACGATTTTTTAAAGTTTATTTATCTAAGTGCTCTCTACACCCAACATGGGGCTCGAACTCACAGCCCTGAGATCAAGAATCGCACACTCCTTCGACTGAGTCAGCCAGGCTCCGCCATCCATCCACCTGTTGATGGGACTTGGGCTAGCCTCCAGTTGGGCCTACCACAAATAAAGCTGCCAGGAACATTCATGTACAAGTCCTTGTGTGGACATACGCTCTCATTTCATTTCTCTTGGGTAGGAGGACTGTTTTAATCTCTGAAACGTCAGGGTTTAGCACACAGCCCAGTGTTTCCTGAGTGAATGAATAAAGCAGAGAGCGGAAGGTGGGAAGGGAGGGGGTGACGGGAGGAAAGGAGCCTCAGATCTGAAAATCTGCTGGCTGCCAGGCCCTGGGCCACCCATGCCCCATTTCAGCCTTCTCTTTCCTGCACCCACTTCCTAGAGGCCAGCCCCGCCCCCTGGCCTGAGATGGGTTCCCTGGGGAGCACCAGCTGACTGTGTCCTGTATGCCCCTTGCCCTGGTCTCACTGTGTGGTTCCAGCAGCCAACGCCCGCCCTGCCAGGCTTCCTTGCCAGGACCACATCCCAAGGGGTGCCCTCTGTCAGCCCTCAGCCTCCCTTGGAACGTGGGTTAGCAGTATGTTTCTGGAGGCGTGACCTGTGGATGTGCACGCCTGCGTGTAACCCTGCACGCATGGACCACCAATGAAAGGCTTGCTCTGTGCTGGGCACTGCTCTAAGTATCTCACCTGCATTAGTTCCTTTAACTCTCACACGGGCCCTGCGAGGTAGGTACTGTTACTACTCTCATTCTTACTGAATTATTACCCCATTTTCACAGATGAGCAACCCAAGAAACAGGGAGATTAAATAATTTGCCCAAAGTTACAAGGCATCGAGCTGGGATTCAAACTCAGGCCTTTCAGCTCTAACCTGTGTAAGTATGGACGAAAAGCTGTCTAGATGTGTGTAGTTATGGAATATCAACGTGAGTAGGTGTGGTGCCATGTTGGTCAACATTCAACACCCAGCTCTCAAAGGAAAAAAAAAAAAACCCCCGCCTGATTTGTAGGTCAATTTCAAGCTACCAATATGCTGTCACTGAACTAAAAGGAGGCACTGGGAAGAAATGTACCCTATCATGCCGTTATACTAGGATTTCCACCATATTGATATAACAGAACCTCTAGACCATGGAGAGTGAAATGTAGTAAAATAGTGAAATGTAGTAAAATAATTAGAAGTGATGACTTTGGAGTGTGTGTTACCTTTGTTTTTATTTTTTTAATTTTTAAATGTCCTTTGTTTTTAATACGATTTATTTAACTGGAAGCATATCATTTAATTTTTAAAATAATGGCTCCACACAGGGAACATAGTCAATGGTATTTTTAATTTTTTTTATGTTTTATTTTATATTTGAGAGAGAGAGAGAGACAGAGCATGAGCAGGGGAGGGGCAGAGAGAGAGAGAGAGACAGAGACAGAGACAGAATCTGAAGCAGGCTCCAGGCTCCAAGCTATCAGCACAGAGCCCGACGTGGGGCTCAAACTCACGAGCAGTGAGATCATGACGTGAGCCAAAGTTGGATCACCTTTGCCTAAGGTGCCTGACGCCTAAGCCACCAGGTGCCCCTAGTCAATGGTATTTTAACGGCATTTGTATGGTGACAGATGGTAGGTAGCCACACCTGTGGTAAGCACAGCATAGCATAGAGTTGATGAATCACTATGTTGTACACCTGAAACCAAAGTGGCACTGCGCGTCAGCGCTAATCAACTAAAAAAATAAAATAAAATAATGGCTGTATTTAACAACCAGCTTGCAAAATTCCTGAAAAAATCAACAATGGACATTAAGCGGATTCCAGCCTACCACGGGGTGTGCACCTCTGAATGTCACGCTGTACAACTGGGTCATGTTGGAGAATAGCCAGGAGCCTCAGTGCAGCCGGACTTGCGAAGCCGTGTGCAAGAGCTGACTTGGGTGTCTGTCTGTGTACAGGGATGGGATATGCAGCGAGCAGTATCTTTAGTCCGTGTGTGGAGCTGTGTAAATGCAGCTCGAAGCACAGTGTGTCTGTTTGTCTCTGTGGGAGACGCCTGTGATGTGAAACTGTGGCTGCTTGCTAAGTCCGTAACTTTGCAAGTATGGGGGTAGCTGTGTGGTGCACGCATGCGTGTCTTTCTGTAAACGTACGGGTCCGTGTATCTATCATGTCAGTATCTATCATGTCAGTACCAGTGCCGCGACTCACATGCAGTTATGTGTATAGATGCTTGTCTAGCTATTGCTGTGTGTGGCTGTGCGTGTGTGTGGCTATGTTTGTTGCGTGTAATTATGTGTATGCGTAGCTGTGACTGTTTGGTGTATGTCTGAAGCTGCTCCAGTTGGTGCACACGCACAGCGTCTGACAAAAGCCCTGAGAAAGTTGCTGGGACTTCAGTAATTGGCAGTGAACCCCAGGCCTGAGCTGCAACGTGGAGGTTCCGTCTTCTTACAGGAAGTGTGTCCTCCTCTCCCTAACCACTGCTGGGCGGGCCCACTTTTGCTCCCAGAGCAGTCTCCACCTCCGTGGGCCACAGGCCCAGAGCTCTGTGCCCACCCAGATGCCGCCAAGAGCCCAGGCGCAGACGTGGCTGCAGACGAGCTCTGTGCTACAGAGACCCTGTGGCCAGGCTTGCCTCTTTCCGGGAGACAGCTCTGGGTACTTCCTCAGGAATCCATCCCCCAGGGACACAGTTTCCTCTTCCCATTTCACAGAAGAGGGAATCGAGGCCCAGAGAGGGAAGCAGAGTGGTGAGCATAGGGCCATAAAAGGAGCGAGAGGGAACCCAGGGCAGGTGGCTTCCTCCTCAGCCAGAGCTCTACTCCCCAAAACTGCCTTTCCTCAGGTGTCCCGGCCTCCCCCACCCCGCCCCGGAGCCCAGAATCTCATGGCTCAAGTCTGGAGTCAGCAAGGGACAGGACTGTGATGTGGAATTGAGCTCAGAAGACCCGGGCTGAGCTCCGTCACCCCCAGTTGGGAAAGTGCCCTCTGACTTGAGGCTCAGTTGCACTGGTTTTGGAGGATCCCGGCACGGGGGGGGGGGGGGGGGGCGGCGGGTGGAGGCTGGGAATGTGTGGGTGAGGGCGTTCCCAGCACTCGGCAGGTTTCTGTGCCCCTCCTGGCTGTGCAAAAGCAGGCGTCATTCTCTAACTCTTACCCAGCACTAGTTCAAATCCTCCAGGAGGATTTACATCTGTCTACCCTCACCACTGCCAGCAGAGGCTCTCCTGCCCAGGAGACAGATAATCTCGTATCTTCCTTACAGATGAGGAAACTGGTAACTCTGGCCTTTGTATGGACACCAACTCATTGTCTACACCAGGGTAGCCTGACACTCCATGGGACTCTTCCATCTTCCCTGCTCTAAAACTTCTCTTAGGTCCATCCCTTCCCCCAAGCTCCTAGAGTCACATCTAGAATGGGCTGGAAAGGCAGGTCCTGTTCCAGCACCTGGCTATGGAAGATGGGACTGGGAGGGCCCTGGTACAGGGTGAGGTGGGGGGACAGTCCCATGGGCTACCCTCTCCTCTCTTCCTTCTCTGGGTGTGCCCAGACCCTCGCAGACCCAAGGCCAAGTTTGCTCTGGCCAGGCAACCCGGTGGCCTCCAGCTTGAGGCAAAGATCAGGGAGAGGATCAAACATTAACTTCAAGTCGGCCTGAGAGTCCAGGTATCCGCAGGTAGGGCCCTCAGTCCTGATTCCCCTCTGGGTCCGGCTCCCCCTCCCCCGGCCCCGACAGCCCAGGCCTCCAGCCCGTCCCCCCTTCCCCCTCCCTAGGGAGCAGCGGCTGCCCAGCACCTGTTCGGCCCCCGCCTGCCCGGGGCCCCACCCTGCGGCCAAGTTAAGGGAAAGTTGCAAATAGAACCGCTCCTGGCGCCCCAAGCTGTGAGGTTGTGGGATCGGAGGTCCCTTGCTGCTCTCCTCCAGATCCGCTACTGGGGTGAGGGATAGAGGCGGCTCAGCACCCCACATCAGCTCAAGTTTCTTTGCCCCTTCTCGGGCCATCCAGGATTTTGTAAACCATCCCCCCTCCCCCGTTCCCCTTTCTCCCCCGCCCCGCTGTCGCTGTCGCCGCCGCTCCCCTGGCTTTGCACACGCCGCCGTGAGTCCCCGGACTCTGAAAGTCCTTTTCCAGGTCCTGGTCTCTTCGCTCGCTTTCCCGGGCCCTGCAGAAGCTACCCAGCGCCCCCGAACCCCACTTGTCCAGAGGGGCATGCACAAGCCTCGTCTTTGCGGTCCCGCAAGATCCTGCCCAGCGCCCTGGGCCGTGCACACACCCACCCTGGGGTCCCCAGCAGTCCCCAAGGGGCGCTGAGCCCTGCGTCAGCCGCGCCTCCCTCGAGTCCCGCACGCGCCTCCCGGGCGCGCCGCCAACACGCGCCCCCGGGACACCAGGCTCGCACGCGCCGCGCCTCCTGGGGGCGGGGGCTGTGGCCCAAACTCTGCAGCCTCACCGTGTTCTTCCTGGCCACCATCTTCTCCAGCTTTCTGGCGATCCTCAGCAGCTCCTCTTCCTGGCCCATGCTGGCGCACGACGCCCGGCGGGGCGAGGGGCGCCGGGGCTGCGGAAGGCGCAAAGGCCGAGGGCGCGCGCAACCGCGCGGGGCCCCAAACCCACACGACACACACGCCTGCGGGGGGCGGGGCTCTCCCCCCACACCCCTCTCGGCCCGCCCGCCTCTCGACCGCAGGGGGAGGGGTGACGTGCACTAAATATAGACTTCAAGGACTCGCCCGGGCAAAGTTTGCCCGCGCCGGCGGGCCTGGCCTGCGGAGAGGGACGAGGCTTCGAGAGAGCGCCCGCCACCTGGGCCCTTCTGCCGAAGGGAGATTTGGGAAGGAGTGCTCTCTGGCAAGTGGGGAGGCCGTGGTCCCCGGACCCAGGAGGCAGTCGCGGCGCGGAGGGCGCCTGAGGGTGCCCCGGGCGCTCTAGGAGGAGTCCTGGCTCCCGCGTCGGTGCACGATCGCAGCTCAAAGCGGGACCTAGCTCCGCGCCTATGCTCAGGTGCAGGCATCTTGGTGCCCTCGGATCATATTTCGTGCACGATCGTTAAATCCAACTCTGCTGTACCCCCTGCTCACTCATTCGTGCACATGGCCTGGGGACACGCGTGTATCCAGGCCCTCTGTTTCTATTTTGTTTGTTGCAGTGAGGTTTTTGCATTTCTAACAAGCTCCCGGGAGCGCAACGGGCGGAGCGGCCTCCAGGACTGCTCTCTGAGTAGCGAGGGTTTGGGAGATACTTAGGTGCACCCGGCTTTGAGAAATCCTGACCCAGGTGCGTGGGTGCCCTTTATTCAGGGTCAGGCCACTGCCTCCCTACTGGGATTGGGTCTGGAAGGGTCATCTCGGGTGAAGGGAAGGAAGCAGAATTGTGCCCCCACAGCTGTGCACACATCTGGATTCCAGTGGAAGGACCTTCCAAGTATCCCCAGCAGACCCAGGAAAAGTCCTAAACTAGTGAGCTTAATTGACACAAAGTGATCCTTGTGCGGGAGAGAGGCTTTAAGAGGCCTGAGAGGGAAGCATGAAAAGTGGTTCATAGTGTGTACCGAGTCGGGCACTGTGGCATGGGGTGTTCAGTGACACCTCCAGACTTTCTTGACAAAACTCTAGAGAACCCTGACCCAGCCTCGGTCACAACTCATGGGCTTCTGACTGCTGCTGTGTGGCCTGGGACTTTGGTAGGAACGGGCAGGTTTTTCTTTCATTCAACAAATGCTTTTTGAGTGTCCAAGCAACAAACAAGACAGACTAGTCCCAGCAAGTTTGAGATTGAGTCTATGGGCAAGAAAAAGCCTAAGCACATTTGGACACAATCGATTCCATATGATCACAACTGGGACGAGGGTCAGGAAGAAGGGGAGGATACTTGAAGAACACATTTGAAGGGACCTGCACCAGTTGAGGTGTCATCTGCTCTGAAGCAGTGAAGTTTAAACTTTGGGCAGAAGTGCAGGGTGGGAGTTGAGGGGAGGAGGAAGGGAGTGTTTGTGTAAGAGATGGAGAGACATTCATTCATTCAACGTGTATTTATTGAGCACCTGCTATGTGCCAGGCAGTTCTAGCCCTGAGCATCCAGAGAGGAACAAAACAGTCCTCCTGGAGTTCTGAATGTGCAAAGCTTAGCGATGGGGGTGTGCTTGGCATGTCAGGGTTGGAGGAACTGAAAAATTGCTGGGGCTGTAGCACAGAGAGGTAGGTTGGGGGCAAACGGGGCAGGAAGCCAGAGGTGGGTGGGGTCTGACTACATTAGCAATGTGGACCACTTTGAGGTTAGACTTTTATCAGTTCGGTATGGGGGACAGTCTCTTGGCCAATTCCCAACCAACCTCTGGGTTGAAGGGACAGCCATCTAGTTATTCAGGATTACCCTTTTTTTTTTTTTAAGTTTATTTATTTATCGAGAGAGAGAACAAGCAGGAGAAGGGCAGAAAGAGAGGGGGACAGAGGATCGGAAGCGGGTTCCGTGACAACAGCAGAGAGCCAGCACAGAGCCCTATGCAGGGCTTGAACTCATGAACCGCGAGGTCATGACCTGAGCCCGTCTGACGCTTAACGGACTGAGCCACCCAGGCGCCCCAGGATTGCCTTTTTAAAAACAACATTTGATTTTCCTCAAACTTCCACACAGTTCCCACCCTGAGTTGTAGGACATCAAAAGAAGCCAAGATTCCTACATCATCGGGACTCAAAGGACCCTAAGAAAACATCGAGTGCAACCTTTTCATTGTATGGGTGGGAAGCCTGAGGCTTAGAGGAGCCCAGGGTTGCACTGCTCAGACATATTAGACACCGTTGGTACCCACCATATTCCCTCTGTCTACCTATCCTCACTTGGAGGTCACAGCAGGCAATTCCCGGACGCACATCCAACACCTTCCCACGTGCCCTGAATGAGGGTTCAGAGCAGGCTGGAGGTGCTTGGGAATGGACACCCCCCAGGAAGGACCCCGCAACCAGTGGGAGACCAGACTTGGTGGTAAACACACCAATTTTTTCACTTTCAGTGGGACAACTTGAAGACATGTTCTTATATATTTATTTACTTTTTAAGTAATCTCTATGCCCAACACGGGCCTCGAACTCTCAGCCCTGAGATCGAGAGTCGCACACTCCACTGATCGAGCCAGCCAGGAGCCTGAAGATATGTTCTAATCAATACAGTCCCCAAGATAAGTCCTAGTTGTTCCCAGTGGTAGCCCCTCATTAATATAACTTCTATTGCGTTTGACCTACATAGGTTCCACTCCCTACTTCCTTATTATGTTTCCTGGGGTCACCTCACAATAAACTATTGGTCCCCAAAGCTTTTGTCTCAGGGAAAGTCAAATTGAGACAAAGGCTGTGGCAGACCTCAACTACGAGTCTCCTGACTCCCCGTCCAACAGGCTTTCTCTGCACCAGTGTTTCTTAACCTGGAAACCACTAGCATTCTGGATGGGATAATGCATTGTTGTGGGGCTGACCTGTGTATTGCAGGATGGTGACCAGTATCTCTGACCTCTAGCCACTAGATGCCAGCAGCGCCTTCCAGTTGGGAACAGTCAAAAAAAAAAAAAAAAAAAAAAAAAAAAAAAAAAGTCTCTGCATTGCCAAACGTCCCTTGGGGCAAAATCATCCCTGTTCTACACCAGGCCCAGCTCCCTTAGCAGGTCCAGAGAAAGAGTTCCAGGCCCTAGAATTCCCACCCCCTTCCCTAATGCTCTTCAGATCACATAAATGAAACCACTGGAATTTAATAAAACAAAAATCTTTTATTAGAGATGAGTGAAATAACAAGTCTGAGATGAACAAAACCAGACACTGGAGGCTCAGAAGACAACCCTGTTCCTGTGGGATCCCAGACCAGTCAGGTCTCCATCCAGGGTAAACAGTTCAGCCTCCTGGGCCAGACTGCTTCGTTGGCCATTGGCACCCTCCAGCCTCTTCTGTTTGGCCTGGCCCATCCTTGCCAGGGCCTCATGCCCAGTGCCCATAAAGCTGTTAGAGATTGATGATGGCTTAAGTGTACCTGTTTTCTAACATGGGGCTGAAAGTCATGGTGGAATTTCTGGCAAGGGGAAGGAGAAACTTTATTTCCTGCTCTCCCTTCCTATTATTTTCCTTCCTCCTTTCTTAGCTCTTTCCTCCCCCAAGACTGGAAGGCTCCTGAGTTGACCGAAGAAAAAGGAGAGAAGTGAAGATCGGTCATCTCCGACCATTCCTTTTCTTCCTGCTAAATCAAGGAGAGTAGGCAAATGGGGGTTACTCCTAGTCTACCTCCCGGCTGGGGAATATAACAGAGGTGCCCGGGAAGGCTGCGCTGTCCCTTGAAAGGAGTACTCTTCAGAGTTTTTACTTAACAGCCAGTTCAGCATGAGCACTGGCCAAGCAGAAGGCACGCAAGCTATAGACAACTGCAGGGTCTCATCGGTGTAAGCCAGCCGACTGTCTGCCCCTGGGCCGAGGACCATCCCCTGGGATCTAGCCCTGCCCATTCCCAAGCCCAGCCTTGGGGACCAGCTTCCTAGCAAGGGACCACATCTGCAAGACCCTTGTCTTACTTGTGTGACATCTGGACATAGAGAGAAACTCAGGAAAGGAGTCCTAGACTAATGAATGTCCAAGAAGGCAGCCCTTTGTCTGGTAGAATCCCTGGTCTGGACATGAAGCATGAGGGTAGGCCGGCCTTACTCTTACGGAGCCCCCAGACTGAGAGAAGAAGCAGAGTTCTGGTCTGATGAGAGACTGAGCATTCTCAAGATGGAGAGTAGCTCAAGAATCTCAGACCCAGCCCTCTGGCTCCCTGGCCTCTGGGCAGTGATGGGATAGAGAGGAAGGAGCCACCATTAGCCCTAACATGGGCCCAGTGTCCTGGGCAAGGGGTATGGGTCCACGGCAGGGAGGAAGGCCAGCCACGGAGGCACAAGGGACAGAGACAGCAAGACCCAAGGGAATGGACGCCTCAGTTCCCCAGTCTTGCGGGTTCAAGTCCTAGCTCTGAACATTGGGGCCCAAACACGGGGGTAGTTCGGGCATGCAAAGGCCAGCAAGGAGCTAGTCTTGCAAAAGCTGCGCAGAGTTTCCAGGAGAACCCCCCTTCTTGAGCCCTCTCCTTCAGTGAAGCCAACCTGGGGATAGAAGAATGAAAATTGATAGTTTCTAAGTACCTATATTATATATTTTAAAAAATTTTTAATGTTTATTTATTTTTGAAAGACAGAGAGCAAGAGAGCGTGCAAGTGGGGCAGCAGCAGGGGCAGAGGGAGACACAGAATCCTAGGCAGGCTCCAGGCTCTGAGTGTCAGCACAGAGCCTGACGCAGGGCTCGAACTCATGAACCGCAAGATCATGACCTTTGCTGGAGTCGGACACTTAACCAACTGAGTCGCCCAGGCGCCCCGTCTAAGTACTTTTATTATATACCAGCTGTTTATCTCACTCGGTTTCACCACCGTCCTGTCATGGATGGATGAAATTATCCCCATTTAACAGACAATGAAACTGAGGCTTAAAGAAGTGAAGCCACTTTTCCAAGGCCTCCACACTCTGAAGCCCGGCCTCTTCTTAGCATGCACGTCTCAACGACAAGTATCGGCTAAATGCTGGGTGACAGATACCTGGTTGTGGACACAGATTTGTGTCTGGTGCCTGACTTTGATACAGTGAGAGTGGCAATTCCTCAGAGAGACCCGGTTCCTGCCCCTGCTGCCTCCCGCTCCCAGCACTGACACCCACGGCCACCCCTGAGGAATCCCCAGGGGAACAAGGAACAAGCAGTTTTATTCTCAGCCCAACTGGCTCTGTCCTGTGCCCACTCCCAGTTCCTCAACTAACTATGGGTAGCTGTGAGAGGCTTCGTGATCCAGCAGAGAGAAGTCGGATTAAGGATGAGAGCCCTTGCCTGGTCCCTGTCACATGCCTCTGTGCCTGGGAGTTGGCAGTCTCAGCAGATTCCTACAAGGGGACAGTCGGGCACACTAAAGACTGGTACACAGCCACCCTAATCCTGCCTCATCTGCAGGGAGGTGAGACCTTCTCTGAGCCTCCAGCCTGGTTGACAGGGGCTCGCTCAGCCTTCCCGGAGAGAAGCCAGGGCTTGGGCATCACCACCTCTGCCTGGGCTCTCCCCAGCTGCATGTGTCCTGGGCTGTGGTGGGAAGGGCAGGCACTGACCAAGCTGCGGCCACCTGCTCTCATATGTACCCCAGTCATGGGGAGAGGTCCCCCACCCCAACCGCCTCCCGTTGACCCCCTCTGCCTCCCACGTGTCCTGCCACCGCCCCTCAAACCATGGTCCCAGAGCTCATACCGGCGTGTTCCTTCTGCACAGAGGCTGCCTGGCTGAGGGACAGTCTTCCAGGCTCCGGCCCACCCCGCCGGTAGGAGCGGGTGCTCTCGGAGCTGGAAGGCAGGGAAAGGCCAATGTGACCTCACACTGAGAGCCCCTTAGTGCGGGGGAAAAGAGCTCAGGTATAGGCTGGGGCCTAAGCAGGTGGGTAGAGAACCCCTCGAGGCCCCCAGGCTTAGAACTGACTCCCGAGGGCTCTGGAGACTTCCCCGTATCTACCCCCCAAACTGCAAACTGAAAGGGCTTGTTTCCAGGGAAGGGAGGACTGGATCCTGCGCTGGAGGTGGGAACACAGCAGAGATCCCACTGAGAGCCTCCCGACTCCCGCCTCTAGACAGGAGGGACTAAGCCTTCACTTGGCCTCCAGCAGTCTGGGTCTCAGGCTCCTTCCCAGACTCAGGAGCAGGTGTGTGAGGGGCAAGGGGCCCACTCACCCTCCACTCAAGGGCTAGCATTCTGTGTTAGTCATGGGCCTCAGAGCAGGGAGGTATCCCAGGCCTTAGGTAGGCACCACTGACGGGTGGGGAAATACATGATGTGCAGAGGGAGAGGGGAGACTTGCCCAGCTGGGCCCTCACCTGAACTTGACCGGGGGATACATCTCCGTGGGGGTGGTTCCAGATGTCAGGCTGGGGCGGGAGGGGCCCGGGGGCTCCCAGAGGCCCTCCTCAGAGCTCGGTGGGGGGGTTTGGCTGGGACCTCCAGCTTCCCCAGGGCTTGTGAGGCCGGAGGGGGTGGAGGCTGGACTGCCCAGGCTCTCAGGGGCCCCAGAAGGCTCTAAGCTCAGGCTGGGGACTTCGGAACGATCTAGAATCAGAAATGATAAAGCCTGTCTTTACCACTTACTCTGTTCTCAATTCAAAGCAGTCCTTGGCCTCAAGGGTCTATGGCTGTCCCCACTCCCGGATGCCACCCACCTCCCCGGTGGTCCCCTTCAGCTCCTCCCCACCATGCCCAGTCTCATTTGCTATGATGGCCAGGCCACACTGATGCACTTTTGGCTTCTACCCCTCCTGCCCCTCAGTCTCAGTCTGGACTCTTCTGCTCATTCCCCAGGCTCAACGCAGATGCTACCCAGACAGGATGCCTTCCTCAACCACTCCCCAGTCCCAACAGGACACGCTCCCTCCCTCCCCTGAGCTCCCAGAACAAGGCTGTTCGTTCTTTCAACGAACAGTTCTTGAGAAGAGCCAGGCGCTGTGCTAGGTGCAGGAGAAATGCTAGTCAACGGAACACTCCTGTCCTCTTGAGATTTACACTCTTTGTGTGTGTGGGGGGGGGGGGGGCGGGGATTTACGTTCTATACCATTGTGTCTATTATTGTAATGAACTGCATTCCAGCTTCTTTTTTTTTTTTTTTTTTTTTTTTTTTTTCCAACGTTTTTTATTTATTTTTGGGACAGAGAGAGACAGAGCATGAACGGGGGAGGGGCAGAGAGAGAGGGAGACACAGAATCGGAAACAGGCTCCAGGCTCCGAGCCATCAGCCCAGAGCCTGACGCGGGGCTCGAACTCACGGACCGCGAGATCGTGACCTGGCTGAAGTCGGACGCTTAACCGACTGCGCCACCCAGGCG